>NC_083870.1:7678500-7998333 GCF_032452875.1 Bos javanicus
GCAAAGGCAATTAGGAAATTAGAAATCATTAAACTACACAGACACACATACTGACATATCCTGAAAATAAGAATTGCAAAAAAAAAAAATTAGAGGTAGTAAAATTAAGTAGAGTGTAATCATTTAAAAGTCTATTAAAATGTCTATGATGTAGAACTTCCCATCATAGTAAAAACATAAGTAAAATACATTACTCATCCCAAAACTAGAAACAGTTAATAGAAATAGCTAATATGAATGCAGTATTTGTGCCACTAACACATGCAATAAAACTACAGGCCAATAAAAGGAAATGTAAAGTTTGCATCTGCACCATTAGCACACATGTCAGCCAGAGGAAAAATAAATCAAAACTATTAGAGCACAACAGATGGCTCAAAAGCGAGCCAAGGTTTACATTTTGACAAGAGGAAAATTTTGACAGTAAATTCAAATCTGATAGTGCAGGCAAGGTCACCCCCCAAAAAAGTTAGTTTGAAATCCTAATAAGTACAAACTAAAGTACTGCCATAAGCAATGGTTCTCATATCAAACTCTACAAGAAGCCCCCAAAACTCCCCAACTGATGCTGAACTCCTTTTTTTTTTTTCTTAATTTTTTAACTGAAGGATAATTACACTATGGTGGTGTTTCTGCCATACATCAACATGGATAAGCCATAGGTATGCATATGTCCCCTCCCTCGTGAGCCTCCCTCCCACCTCCCATCCCATCCCACCCCTCTAGGTAGTCACAGAGCCCCGGCTTAAGTTCCCTGAGCCATACAACATATTCCCACTGGCTATCTGTTTTACATAAGTTAGTGTACATGTTTCCATGCTACCCTCTCCATTCTTCCCATCCTCATCTTCCATATCCCTGCCTCGTGTCCATAAGTCTGTTCTCCATGCCTGCATCTCCACTTGCCCTGCAAACAGGTTCATCGGTACCATTTTTCTAAATTCCATATATGTGTGTTAATACGGGATATTTATTTTTTCTTTCTGACTTACTTCACTCTGTTATAGCTCTGTGCTGAACTCTTTTATTCACACAAAAAGGGCATGATTGAACCATACAAAACTGTCATTTTTATGGTGAGTCAAATCTCAGTAATTTCATAATGGTCAACCTCATAGTTTGGTGAAGAGTTTTGAGAGACCCTAGGACAGTAAGAAGATCAAACCAGTCAATCCTAAAGGAAATCAACCCTGAATATTCATTGGAAGGACTGTTGCTGAAGCTGAAGCTCCAATACTTACACCACCTGATGAGAACAGCCAACTCATTGGAAAAGACCCTGATGCTGGGAAAGACTGAGGGCAAAAGGAGAAGGGGACGACAGAGGAAGAAATAGTTGGATGGCATCACTGACTCAATGGACAAGAATTTGCGCAAACTCTGGGATATCGTGAAGGACAGGGAAGCCTGGCGTGCTCCAGTTCAGGGGGTCATGAAGAGTCAGACACAACCTAGCAGCTGAACAACAACAACACCGTTACGTATGCCTCTCTTTCAAATCCAGAATTAATTTTGAGTTTCACAGCCAAAATGATTCCTTGTAAACTTTCCCAAGAATAAGACAGTAGCCCCCCAGTCATTCTTCTGTCTTGATGAGGGCTTCAGGGAAAGTGTTTCTAAACCAGGGTGGGATTGTTTTCCCTAAAGAAAGCTCTTAGAACAAAATGTTGGTTATGTGCCTTGAATAAGTAGAGTGCTAGGAAGTCTCTGACCTTATACTTCCTATTTCTTCATTCAGTAATCTGAGCTCATCAAACTTCAAAACTTTGTCAGCTATAATACAGAGCTTTTTCAAAGGTGGACCATGTGTGATTTAGGCAAATACATTAGGATTCCTGAGACTTGTTATCAATCATCATTTGTTGTGTGCTGAGAGTGTAGCGTCAGAAAAATGTCTTATTAAGGAGAAAGATCAAACACTAAACGTATAGAGTTTAACCATATGAGAGTCTGTCAGACATAATGTTTACAAGATGTTTTATTTTAAAAATTGACTTTACTCAGGACTACTGGCAGGAAGTGAATTTCCTAAGAATTAAATTGCAAACTACAGATATGCTACCAAAGCAAAGGATGGGATGGGACAGAGGAAGGGTCTGTGTCTACAGAAAATTGAATCAAGTTTTCTGAAAAAAGAGATTAATTAGGAAACACTTCAAGCAAAAAGTTAAATATTGGTATCTAAGAGAATTACTTTATTTTTTTGTTGGAAAAATTGGGGAAAATGTTGGGTGGAGACCAAAAATTTTTTTTAAACTAGGCAGCTGGCTCTAGAAATGAAGTAAACTTGTACAAGAGTGGAGTGGGGGATTAGCTCAAATGGTAGAGGACTTGCTTAGCATGTGAGTGGTAGCGGGATCGATGCCCACATTCCCCAGTTTGGGGCTTCCCTGGAGCTCAGTTGGTAAAGAATCTGCCTGCAGTGCAGGAGACCCTGGTTCGGTTCCTGGGTCAGGAAGATCCACCGGGGAAGGGATGGGCTACCCACTCCAGTATTCTTGGGCTTCCCTTGTGGCTCAACTAGTAAAGAATCCGCCCACAATGCAGGAGATCTGGGTTCGATCCACAGTTGGGAAGATCCCCTGGAGAAGTGGAAGGCTATCCAGTCCAGTATTGTGGCCTGGAGAAATTATAGTCCATGGGGGTGCAAAGAGTTGGACACGACTGAGTGACTTTCACTTTGACTTGTACAAGAGTAGTCTCAAATGTCCTATGTGTGTAAACAGGGGAGGGAACATGGAGGGATATGATTCTAGCTGATTCCTTCATATCTATGACTCTACAATCTTCTGCGGTGGAAGAGGAGTCCTACTTAATCTATTCTCCTGGAATGATTCTCAGTGTTTGGATATTTCCCCACTCTTCACTACAGATCTTGATCCTTTTCCTTCCAAAGCAATTTTGATCTTGGTTTCACACAAAGAAATATGAGGGGCTGGAAAATATCCATAAAGTACATTTTAGGAAAGACTGGACTTGACAAGGCAAATTACAAAGTGGGCAGTGACAGCTGTCTAAGTTTATTCCGTTCCACCTCATAGTGGAGAACCACTTTCCACAGCTGAATAAAAGAAACTGAGGGTGACAGACACAACTGATCTAAATTTCTGAGCCTAGAAATGAAAGCTCTTTTATGATTTGGTCCCCATGGATTTTGGTTTTTCTACTGGGATCTCTCATTCTTTTTCACAAACACTGGTGTCAACTGTCATAGATACTCTCTATAAATTCAACCAAGAAAGGAATACACTCTGGTATTTCACTTCTTTTAATTTAAAAAAATGGCGAGAGAGAAATAACAGAGGTTTAAGTATTCAGAGCTTCTACTCCTATCTCTGTGCTTCTTCTAAGGATTTTTTTTTTTTTTTTAGCACTGCTGATTGTGTGGGAGGGGTGAGGTTATAGGTGGAGACGAGAGTTGGAAGAAGCTACACTGGCTTACATTTTTTAAAAAGTATTAGTTTAGCAGAGGGGGAGAAGTCTGGAAGTTGGAAGGGTAGAAAAGAATTGAGTAAAGAGGGCTAGCCTGAGCTGTGGGCTTTGTGTGACAGAAGAGAGACTAACGCAGTGACTGTGTGTTGGGGGCAGGGAGTGGTGGTTGGAGGCAAGAGGATGTTTTCCTGTCTATTAATATTCCCTTTCCAGTTTTTTCAAGAGACTCCATTAAAAGGCTATATTACTTATCAAGTTTTTGAAGTTTTGGATTTGCATTTCTTTTGGATGTGCCACTATGCCAAAATTAGTCTTTTAAAAGGGTAAGAAAAAAAATGTCTAGTTTTATTTGAATTACATAGATAAAGGGTCTTTTCTTCTGTGGGCAGACTTCATAATGGTCTTCTGGCAAGGAAACACATTTAAAAATCAAGTTAAATCCTAGTACCAAGAAAAAAAGTTTCTCACAGGCCTAGTCATTTGAAGAATCTGGGCAGCTACTATCTGTACAACATCTGCCTTTCTCTGCTTCCCTCCACTGTTATTCTCCTACCCCCGCCAATTCCTGGCCTGGCCCAGCCACTCAGCTTCCACTGTGGCCCAAAGCACTTTCCCACCCCAGCCTCAACCCAATTTTCTCTTCTGCAAAGTGGTATTTTTCTCCCTCCCCGTCCAAAGGGTCACAGCTACTTCTTATATCCATTCAGGTCTCAGTTCAGTTCAGTTCAGTCACTCAGTTGTGTCCAACTCTTTGCGACCCCATGAATCGCAGCACGCCAGCCCTCCCTGTCCATCACCAACTCCCGGAGTTCACTAAGACTCACGTCCATTGAGTCAGTGATGCCATCCAGCCATCTCATCCTCTGTCTCCCCTTCTCCTCCTGCCCCCAATTCTTCCTAGCATCAGAGTCTTTTCCAACGAGTCAACTCTTTACATGAGGTGGCCAAAGTACTGGAGTTTCAGCTTTAGCATCAGGTCTAGCTGAGACTAATCTCATTCCTAGACATGTGCTCCTACTACTAGGTTCAACAGTGTTGCCTCCATTTGGTTTGCCCAGGCTGCCATAATGAATCCCAGTGTAGGTTACAGGGGCCCAGATATCTGGAGAGAGAGGACACTGAAGGGCCTATACTATAAGGTACAAAGCAGGAGAGATTAAAGTCTTTAATTTAATACTCTTGATATTTAATATTTGTAAGGCAAGCCATAGATTACATTCCTAAGCTTAATAAGTATTGTTCATTTTAGTCATGTGAATTTCAAATTAGTTTCCCTAAATCTTTAAGACTCGGCACTTAATTTTTATAGTATTAGCTGGTGGTTATGGCCATCCTGCATCCCCAAAGCTTTTCTATTTGTTGGTATTACCACTGAGTGGGTTTTTGTGCAGAAAATACCTTCAACTACTGAAGCCTGACGCTAGGAGAAGAAGCCTCTCTCCCAGCTCTTTGGCAACTAGGGCATGGACATGTGATATAAGCTTGGCCAATCAGATACTCCTTTTAAATTTGAAAGGCTCAGGCATTAGTGAAAAAAGACTCAGAGACATACAGATTATTCATAGCAGTGAAGAGTCTGCCACTGACAGCAGTGCTAGCAATCTGTGGGGTATCCAGTGGTGGGTTATCCTAACCCAACTTCTTGAGCTGAGACAATGGCTGTGTTCTTTGCTGTGTGGCTTCCTTTGGTTCCCACCATATTCTAAGCTGAATTCTCCAGTCTTCCATGGTATCTGTGAACTACCAAATAGACTTCCAATAAATTCCTTTTCTGCTTAATGTCAGCAGTTTCTGCTTTAACTTACAGTAGGTTTCTGTTGTTTACAATCAAGAAACACTACTAGGACAGAGCTGCAATTCCATTTCTGACATATTTGACATTGCCAGTTAATGTCTGACCTAACATTTTTCAAAAACATTAAGTTAACAATGGCATTATTTTAGATAAACTACAATAGAGTCATAAATCAATGGGCTTCCTCATCTTCCGTTTGATGCCCACAGTAATGAAAACTAACTCTGTCACTACCACACTATTGAAACTGTCCTCAAAAATATTACATTCTAATTGTCCAAGCCACTTGCTTTTATTTAGTCCTCACTCTAGATTTCTCTCTGCAGCATTTGACATGCAACTTTCCCTCCTCAAATTCTCTTAGTTCTCATTTTCCTCCAATGTTACTGTTACCTTCTCTTCCACCACATTCCACATTAACAATTGGTGTTTCTTAGTGGCAAATCTTTTTTCAACCCATATTATTGGCATTCTCATCTAGTCCCATGACTTGAAGTATATGTCTGGCTCAAACCTCCCAAACATTAACTGAAGACCCATATTTACAATTTTTCACTAACCATCTCCACTGGAATGTCTATAACAGTATTCTTAAACGACAGTTTATCTTCTCCTGGGTTTTCTACTTTTGTTAACTCATCAATTTCCATCTAGTTATCCAAATAGAAATCTAAAATCATCTTGGACTCCTTCGTTCTTACCTTCAGCACGAAATATGCCCCCTTTTCATTCCCAAGCTTAAGTCCACATTAGCTCCTCTCATGTACTTCTACTTACTCTGCTTATTTAACTTATATGCAGAGTACATCATGCAAAATGTCAGGCTCGATGAAGCTCAAGATGGAATCAAGATTGCCAGGAGAAATATCAATAACCTCAGATATGCAGATGACACCACCCTTATGGCAGAAAGCAAACAGGAACTAAAGAGCCTCTTGATGAAGATGAAAAAGGAGAGTGAAAAAGCTGGCTTAAAACTCAACACTCAAAAAATTAAGATCATGGTATCCAGTCCTATCACTTCATGGCAGATAGATGGGGAAACAATGGAAATAGTTAAAGACTTTATTTTCTGGGGCTCCAAAACCACCTCAGCTGGTGACTGCAGCCATGAAACTAAAAGGCACTTGCTCCTTGGAAGAAAAGCTATGACAAACCTAGACAGCATATTAAAAAGCAGAAACAATACTTTGCCAACAAAAGTCCATGTAGTCAAAGCTATGGTTTTTCCAGTAGTTATATATAAATGCGAGAGTTGGACCATAAAGAAGATGGAGCGCCAAAAAATTGATGCTTTCAAACTGTGGTGTTGGAGAAAACTCTTCAGAGTCCCTTGGACTGCAAGGAGATCAAACCAGTCAATCCTAAAGGAGATCAGTCCTGGGTGTTCACTGGAAGGACTAATGCTGAAGGTGAAGCTCTGATACTTTGGCCACTTGATGCAAAGAGCCGACTTGCTGGAAAAGACCCTGATGCTGGGAGGGATTGGGGGCAGGAGGAGAAGGGGACGACAGAGGATGAGATGGCTGGATGGCATCACTGACTAGATGGACGTGAGTCTGAGTGAACTCCGGGCGCCTGGTGTGCTGCGATTCATGGGGTCACAAAGAGTCGGACATGACTGAGTGACTGAACTGAACTGAACTGAATCTTATATATTAGGAATTATTCTTAGATGTTTTATGAGTAGTGAAGACAGTCCTATAAATCTTTGAATCTACTATTTCAAAGCTACCATGATATACCTTGTTCATGAAGAAAACTGAGAACTGTTAAGTGATTTTCTTTGTTCACAAAGAGGAAATAAATGTATGACTCATTTGTGGGCAGTCACAGAATGATTAAAGTACAACTGGATGACAACTCCCTGAATATAAAACTTTTCTAGAAAATGAAATCAAAATTTTAAAAATAAAATTACAGTACAGTGGTTTGAACTTCACTTCATGGCAAATAGATGGGGAATCAGTGGAAACAGTGGCTGACTTTATTTTTCTGGGCTCCAAAATCACTGCAAATGGTGACCGCAGCCATGAATTTAAAAGACGCTTACTCCTTGGAAGGAAAGTTATGACCAACCTAGACATCATATTAAAAAGCAGAGACATTACTTTGCCAACAAAGGTTTGTCTAGTCAAGGCTATGGTTTTTCCAGTAGTCATGTATGGATGTGAGAGTTGGACTATAAAGAAAGCTGAACACAGAAGAATTGATGCTTTTGACTGTGGTATTGGAGAAGACTCTTGAAAAAGTCCTCTGGACTGCAAGGAGATCCAACCAGTCCATCCTAAAGGAGATCAGTCCTGGGTGTTCATTGGAAGGACTGATGCTGAAGCTGAAACTCCAATACTTTGGCCACCTGATGTGAAGAGCTGACTCACTGGAAAAGACCCTGATGCTGGGAAAGACTGGGGCAGGAGGAGAAGGGGATGACAGAGGATGAGATGGTTGGATGGCATCCCCGAATCAATGGACATGGGTTTGGGCGGACTCCGGGAGCTGGTGATGGACAGGGAGGCCTGGCGTGCTGCAGTTCATGGGGTAGCAAAGAGTCGGACATGACTGAGCAACTGAATTGACTAACAGTGGTTTGAAACCACCAAACTTTAGGTGAGTACCTACTTTAGCCATTTATTTATCTATTCATTCATTTACTCATAAGTGATTCAAGAACAAGTTCAAATCTAAAAAAGCTGCTGTCTGCTACACACCTTCAGTTCAGTTCAGTCACCCAGTTGCGTTCGACTCTTTGTGACCCCATGAATCGCAGCACACCAGGCCTCCCTGTCCATCACCAACTCCCGGAGTTCACCCGAACTCATGTGCATTGGGTCAGTGATGCCATCCAGCCATCTCATCCTCTGTCATCCCCTTCTCCTCCTGCCCCCAATCCCTCCCAGCATCAGAGTATTTTCTAATGAGTCAACTCTTCGCATGAGGTGGCCAAAGTACTGGAGTTTCAGCTTTAGCATCAGTCCTTCCAATGAACACCCAGGACTGGTCTCCTTTAGGATGGACTGGTTGGATCTCCTTGCAGTCCAGGGACTCTCAAGAATCTTCTCCAGCACCACAGTTCAAAACCATCAATTCTTTGGCACTCAGCTTTCTTCACAGTCCAACTCTCACATCCATACATGACCACAGGAAAAACCATAGCCTTGACTAGACAGACCTTTGTCGGCAAAGTAATGTCTCTGCTTTTTAATATGCTATCTAGGTTGGTCATAACTTTCCTTCCAAGGAGTAAGTGTCTTTTAATTTCATGGCTGCAGTCACCATCTGCAGTGATTCTGGAGCCCCCTAAAATAAAGTCTGACACTGTTTCCACTGTTTCCCCATCTATTTCCTATGAAGTGATGGGACCAGATGCCATGATCTTAGTTTTCTTAATGTTGAGCTTTAAGCCAGCTTTTTCACTCTCCTCTTTCACTTTCATCAAGAGGCTTTTTAGTTCCTCTTCACTTTGTGCCATAAGGGTGGTATCAAATACATATCTGAGGTTATTGATATTTCTCCCAGCAATCTTGATTCTAGCTTGTGCTTCCTCAAGCCCAGCGTTTCTCATGATGTACTCTACATATCCGTTAAATAAGCAGAGTGACAATATACAACCTTGACGTACTCCTTTTCCTATCTAGAACCAGTCAGTTGTTCCATGTACAGTTCTAACTGTTGCTTCCTGACCTGCATACAGATTTCTCAAGAGGCAGATCAGGTGGTCTGGTATTCCCATCTCTTGAGCAATTTTCCAAAGTTCATTGTGATCCACACAGTCAAAGGCTTCGGCATAGTCAATAAAGCAGAAATAGATGTTTTTCCGGAACTCTCTTGCTTTTTCGATGATCCTGCGGATGTTGCCAATTTGATCTCTGGTTCCTCTGCCTTTTCTAAAGCCAGCTTGAACATCTGGAAGTTAATGGTTCATGTATTGCTGAAGCCTGGCTTGGAGAATTTTGAGCATGACTTTACTAGCGTGTGAGATGAGTGCAATTGTGCGGCAGTTTGAGCATTCTTTGGCATTGCTTTTCTTTGGGATTGGAATGAAAACTGACCTTTTCCAGTTCTGTGGCCACTGCTGAGTTTTCCATATTTACTGGCATATTGAGTGCAGCACTTTTACAGCATCATCTTCAGGATTTGAAATAGCTTAACTGGAATTCCAACACCTCCACTAGCTTTGTTCGCTACACTCATTAGGACTGCCAAAACTATGAGTAGAAATCCAAATTCAGGCTTGCCTAAAATATACTGGGGGTGAGGGTATACTGGGGGTAGGGGTAGAGGGGAATGTTGAGACTGAAGAATATGCTTGGTCACTTAAGACTGACTGACTTTAAAAATTACTTCTTATAATTACACTCAAATACTTCGTATGTATGACAAACTAGAAAATTATTTTATGACAGTTAAGGATCTCTGTTGTTTAATAGGATGGAATAATGTACAGGTGATTGACATAGTGGTCTCTCTACTAGTAATTTTATACTAAAATATCATAACAATGTTACCAGGGTTATACAGCAAATGTATTCCCATATGTAAGGTAATAAATGCATTAATACTTATTGTGAGCTCAAGCACATGTACAGAAAGAGTTTCACATACACCTGAACAAAATAATAGATTAGTAAATCCTCAGGATAGGTTAATCAATGGACAGAGACAGATTGTTTAATGAAATAATACTGCTTCTTGAAATTACTGAGATCAGTTTGAAATTAACACATACACACTATTACATATAAAACAGATAATCAACAAGGACCAGTCTAGTGTATGGGACAGGGAACTTTATTCAATATTCTCCAATAACCTATATGGGAAGAGAATCTGAAAAACAATGTACGTATCACTGAATCACTTTGCTATACACCTGAAACTAAATCAGCATTGTAAATCAACTATACTTCAAAATAAAATAAAAATTAAATTTAAAAAAGAAAATAAGTTAGCCATTAATCTGACAGTGTAGCTAAAAATTTCAGAAATAATTTCACAGTAAATCTAGTTACTGATTAAACATATATTTAGAATAGTATCACCATGAAATAATACTAAAAGTCTCAAATTTATTTTCTAGGCAGGACTGTTGTTAAACCTTTTTGAAAAAATTTAAATGATTTCTGCGGTAGAAATGAAAGAGCTTAAAAAATGAGTAATGAGTAATATTTCTTTCTGATACATTATTTCTTATAGTCTTTCCTATGGGAATTATGAAAGTTCTCATTTTTTAAACATTAGTTTTAATTTTTAAATGTTCTTATGGGGCTAAAGTTCATTAATTTTACATAAAACTTTTACAGAATGAGCATATCTCAGGTAATACATAAATTTATGTACTTGCAAAGCAAAAAATTAGCACATACTGTAAAATTAAGGAGATATTCTTTTAATAAACTACAATTATTTGCTTCCTTTAATCAAGCTATTTTTACTTCATTTGTTGTCATTACTCTTAATCTTCTTTCTAAAAGTATAAACAGAAATTCGATTCTTAAGTAACATTTAAACTTCCTACCATACTGTGTGGTCTTTTGGACTTAATATAATACAATGCAATAAGTTGAAATTTAAATACAAAGGATTATATTCAACTTATTGGTTTACTGAAAATATTAACTCTCAGCTCATGAAGCTCATAAAATGGTCTTTTTCACTACTCCTCTACAGAAGAGCAACCATCTTAGTCTGTCAAATTTCTTTAGTTCCAGACGGGTGCCTTAAAGCAGTATTGGAGTAAGCTATGAAATACATAGGTAATGGGTTCAATAATTTTGTGCTTGTCTCACAGCAGAAAATGAAGGAAAGAAGCAGACAAAAACATTCACTAACATTAAAGAAGCTGAGGAATAAGACAGTGATGTCTTGACCTCACCATACTTTTTAAACTGTTTAAAATTTATGAAATAATTTTAACCAGAATATTTTAAGTCTTTATATTAGCAAATAAAACTTAAAATCTAAGAGAATTCTTTCTTGAGTATTTAATAAACTATGTACCTTTAAGTATTTAAGAAATTAACTTTTTAAAATCAGAAATCTGGAAGGGTAAAGCATTATGTTTATGACCATAGAGAATCAATTTTGAAAAAAAAACTTTTCACTCTTTGATATACAAATTTCTTCATAACTGTTGGTTAGAAAAGTAATAAGAGAATTACTGATGCCGTTAATGGGGTGAGAGAGTTGTTTTCAAATGGGCTTATACAGCATGGGAATTCAGTACAGATGTTTGGAATAACTTGCAGCTGTTGCAGGGTGAATAGGCTTAATGAAATCACTGGGAATATTGAAGGAGAATTGCCAGAAGTACTTTAAAACATTTATATTATTGTGATTAAAAACCGTTTAATTAGAAGCCTAAAATTGGTCTTTAATTATGATCAGATTTTTAGACATCTCTCATTGTTACATATTCCTGGGTATACATCCACAAACATGTGCAGTTGTAACAAAGTACCTCACTTACTATTAATGTATGTCTGATGAAAAAACAATTTTCTTTAGTTTGATCAAGTTGTGGTTCAGTTAAATTCAAAATGCTTTATAAATTTATTATATGCAAAACACCAAAAGGATAAAGAGTGAATTAAAAAAAGTCCCTCACTATTCTCAAGAAACTTACCTAAAGAAGGTATTATACGTGTACACATAAAAATAATACAGAGAAACAGTATTACAGGAATTCAGTGGAATTTTCCAGATTTCACTGAGTGTTCAAACGCTGTTCCTTGAGGATGAGCCTGACTTTGCCTGAAGGTATCCATAAGTACATTATTCCTTCATCCAGGTAAAAATTGTTAGGAAAGTCAACCTTCAAAATAAGATGTCAACCTTACCATCTATTAGGTTTCTAAAGCATACGGAATCACCCTGAGTTAGCAATACAGAAGGCTAGTACTCTAGGCTCTCATCATAAGTGTGGATAAGAGATAAGATATTTAGAAGATATGTTTAAGTGGCATGCTGGCCATCCACTCCCTTTAGGCACTCCAAGTTCCAAGATGAAGTTGAACTCTGAGAAGGCTTGATTCACTTTTACCATACATTATGAAAAAAAGACAAATCAGTGTCCTCAGGTAATGTCCCCATAATGTCCCCATAGAAGGTTTTGGTTCAGCTTCAAGACTCAACCCAATTAACTTAGAAATCTTAGCTCTAAGCATGTTGCCTAAGGTCAATATATTGTGAACCATATATGCAAGTCACATGTAAACTTTCTAGTAATAAAAAAGTAAAAAGAAATGGGTGAAATTAAGTTTAATAATCTATTTTCTTTACCCAACATATTAAAAATACTATCATTCAATTTGTATGTAATCAGTGTAAAAATTATTGAGCTATTTTACTTTTTTTCTTCAAGTTCTTAGTCTTCAAACTCTGGTGTGTAGTTTGCTCTTACAACACATCTCCATTAGGACCAGTTAGAGTTGAAGATTAATGGCTACTATAATGAACACTGTGACGCTCTAGAGGATAAACTTCTTTTGGGAAATGGTCCTTTGAGCCTTCGTCTCCAACAAAAACCTATCGCTCCTCTGCTTTCCCCTTTATTCTGTAGGTTATTACGGACAGGGCCTTAACAACTCCACTTAGCAGTTCTTTGGTGGTAAACAATGGGAGGGTAGGTGACTTGGTCAGTAAGATATTTTAAACCCATAAATTCAAAAGTGAAATAAATAAAATCTTGTACTATATTTCTCCCCACCTATCTCCAAATGCTGTAATAGCACCTCCCTCCAACACGAATCTGTCTGCAATGCAGGAGACCCAGGTTCGATTCCAGGGTCAGGAAGATCCCCTGCAGAAGGAAATGGCAACCCACTCCAGTATTCTTGCTTGGAGAATCCCACGGACAGAGGAGCCTGGCAGGCTACAGTCCATGGGGTCGCAAGAGTCGGACACGACTTAGCGACTAAACCACCACCACCACAAATGGCATGGCTGATAGTTTAGAATGTCTCCTCAGGAGAAGTGGAATGGGAGTATTCAAACTCCTGGGGGTATTGACTCCTTAGTAAGGGTCATTTCTATGACCAAAATAAAGTTACGGATACCATATAAATTTAGATATTATTTAGATACCTTTATATAATCTTTTAGTAAAAATACTATAGCCCATTCTGGTTTAGAAACATTTCAACTTCTCTTAAATTTCATATAATAAAGTAATACACCACTTCGTAGTGATATGTTAACTTGTGGCTACTGGTTTGCACGTTTCTAGAACTCCCTTTTAAGACACTATAATCTCATTTATTGAAAATGAAGATGCAGTACAGTGCAGTGAATAAAGCACTAGCCTGAAATGGAAGATGATTTGGCTTCTAGACTTCTGTCACGTAAGTTGTGTGATGTTATATAATTCTCTGAATCTAAATTTCTTCATCTGTAAAATTAAGGAGGCAAAAGTACATCAAAAACCTTAACTGGAAGCTATATATTTATTCAAGAATTTCAAAATGCTGTATTATCTGAAACAAATAGTGTTTCCAAGGTCATGTTGCAAAACTTTGTTAAGAGTGAGATTAAATAACAAAGCTAAAATAAATGGACAAGTTATAAAAGGAACTTAATTCTGCAGGCGGGTTTAGTTCCTGTTCATTAGCTCCTGATAGTTTTTCACAAGGAAAAATAACACGACGTTCTCTATGTGAGAGAATTCATTAAGTTCAGTTTAGTATTGAAATAGTTTAAATTTGAGTGACTAGGATCACTAAGCTTCACTGATAAGATTCTGCTAACTAACTTTAGAAACTTAAAGACTTATCACAAAAAAGAAAGCAAAGAAAAAACACATACAAATGTATAATCATCTAATATTAAACACCTATGACTGTTGATGAAAAGATAAGTCATGAAACTTCGACATTTCTATTTTATTTCCCATGGACAATTTCAGTTCCAGGTGGGCAGATACTTATGTGTTAGCACTACAGTGTTGTAATTCAGTGAACAAGGGTGGTCCAACACCTGTTTCTGTAACTGACTGAGTCCTTTGTTTTTTCAAAAAGATCAGTAATTTTTAAAAAAATGCCTTGATGTCAGTGCACAATAGCATCTTTCAGAAATGTTTAAATGTTGACAAAGGAAGTAGGATTCCCTCCTACTCATACCAAATCACTGTAAGAAGGAACAACTCATCTAATCAGTACAAGACAATGAGTGCTTTCTTGAACATATTGACAGAGGTAATAAAAATGTTTTTTGAGGGGGAATGGGATAAACACTAAACAATAAAATGGTTAATTCCACTACGGAACCTCAAATCAAAATCGGAGTAAAATCCTAATGTAAGTATCTAGACACTCCCACAGTAACCTAGGCACACGTCTTCCTCACTACTTGATCTCTATTTTCCACATTGTGGTCAAAACCCTTATCCTAGCTGCATATCATTGCCACAGCTACGTAACAGAGCCTTAGGAATCCTTGAAAGACAAAATTAAAGGGGGTTCATCTGTTGCTATCTGAATCTGGGGAATAACAGCCAAATGAAATTCTAATTAGCAAAACTTGATTTAAATATAAATGCTTATCTTCTATAGAAATTTACATAATCTTTGTTGCAATAATATAAGAAGATGTATTTCTTAAAATAAATGAAACCCACACATAAGCTTCAATGATTTCATTAAACTAGTGGATGACTAGAGATGACTTCTCCCTGTTTGTTTTTCAAATTTCTGAGCATTGAGATAGTCCTTTTGAAACTGAAAAAACATTTTAAATTGATCACAGTTATCTATTAATGGCTGAGGCTATTTGGTAAGAGTTCTGCAGAAATATGAAAACCTCATTAAGACTATTTAAAAAGTTGCTTCTAATAACCAAAGAATTTATAAACAATTTGATAATTAAAAAAAAAAAAACTTCTATGCTCCAAAACTTAAGAACTTTGAGTCTCTTCTATATCAGTTTTATGGCTTAAGAAAGTTATATCACTCGGTTCTAAAAACCAGATCTACCAATTTCAGAATTTCCAATCAAATCTGAGTTAGAAGCTTTCACGAATCATAAAAAGAATTTAAAACTAAAATTAATTTCAAATGAGTTTTTCAAACCATTTCCTAAGAACAAAATATGAAACACACACTCTTTCAATTCAGCTGTCTTTTTAAAAGGAATTTAAAAGAGGCTTTAAGACTAACAGCAAATGATACATATTGGCTACCATGCTTTGATACCAGTCCTGAAATAGGCTCATTACAATAAAAGCTTTTGCAACCATATGCAAGGAGAAATCATAAAGGGCTTGATTTTTGCAGAAGTAGGCACCAGCTCCAAATTTGTCTGATATAATGTTAGAACAGGGAGAAAAATGCAGATACCAGAAATCTGAACTAAAAAGGACAAGCATATTTTCTTAGTAAAAGACATGCTTGGGTATTAGAGATAATTTATTTCAATCTCGCATAGGGTCAGCATCAAGAAATTGAAACTCCAAAACTTTGGCCACCTGATGCAAAGAACTGACTCACTGGAAAAGACTGATGCTGGGAAAGACTGAAGGCAGGAGGAGAAGGGGACGACAGAGGATGAGATGGCTGGATGACATCACCGACTCGATGGACATGAGTTTGAGCAAGCTGCGAGAGCTGGTGATGGACAGGGAAGCCTGGTGTGCTGCAGTCCATGGGGTTGCAAAGAGTTGGACATGACTAAGCAACTGAAATGAACTGGCATAGGGTTTGACAGTTTAAGAGAATAAGAAACAAGCAAGATGATGGTGGTATTATGTATGGAACAGATATTTTAAACCTTAGATGATTAACTATGGTTGAAAAACAAGCAACAATTGGACTTCCTTACACTGTCGATTACACACTGGCATGCAATTAAATGCCTGTCAAACGACATGAACTGACGTAGAATTCCTGGCACTTAATCTGAATCAGATCTAATACCTTACAAGGGAAATAAAGAGAACTCTTGAGGAAGAACGTTAAATGCAACCAGAAGTCTTTCTATTAGGCAATATCTTTTGTTTTTTACAAGGTCCAATTTGAAAGATGCAGGCTGTTCAGAAGTTCAACGAAAGAATAAACTTGTTCTATCTTGGGGCATCATTTTTTAGAAGTTTACTTTGAAAATAAAGCTTCCACTAAACCAGTTTACAATTTTTTCTCATCTATATAGGTTAATATAGACACATATTCATGTATATTTTAGTAAAACGGGCTCAGTTATAAGGATGCGTTATACAGTTATAAATATAAATAAAAATTTTTAAAGGTGATTATGTCTCTAATTCACTTCACTCATGAAGAAACAGCTATTTTACTCCTTCAAGTGAAAAAGATAAGGAAAATGAAAAAGAAGAGGTGCCCAAAATCACCATGCTCTTCCTGCATAGACTTTGACACTACCCCAGAAAAAAAAGTAATGAACATCACTATTCACTTAGAAAAACAAAACCACCCACTAGAAATGTGGTATAATTCAAAATAAGAAATATTTCTTTTTTAAAAAAGATGCAAAAGAAAACATCTCTGCTTTACACATTAAACAATTCTTACTGTTAAATAGGAAATGTTTTTATAGCAGCCTTTAGAGTCAAGTCTGTACGATAAAGGTTCATGCTGGTTTTCACCCTTGGCAACCAAAATGCATTGTTGAAAAGAAACTCCTAAACAAAAAAGTCTCCTTCAAAAGTGATTTCATTCATTAAATGGGGAAACGGGGGAGTGAGGGAGGAATGATTAAGATCAACGAAAAGAGAAGATAATCATGTTTTGATCCTATCTGAAGCAAGATCTGAAGGTAGTTTCACTTATAGTAAGGAAAGATATTGCAAAAAAAGGGGGGAAGGGAGTAGAATCACAAGCAAGTTTTAATAATAGATTCTAGACTCTCACTTGGATAGTTACCTAGTTTCAGAGGGTCTTATATTATGTGAGAAAAATTTCCAATGGGAAATACATTCTCATTTTTCACAAAAATAAATTTAATCCCTCATAATTTCCCTACCAAAAACTCATTTGAGGAATAATTTATTGCATGAAAGTATTACTTAAAATACATTAAAAGATTAAGGTCATAACTTATTATGTGTAGTCTTAAAAAACTCTCATGAGGATTCAGGGCACTTTTAGCTGAACGGGAAAAAAAAATGAAGCTGTCAATTGTACATGGGAATAATCTCATTCTTGTATATAAAAAGGCAACAAAAGTAACTCCCACTCTTTTTCCAATTGTGTATTATATAACTTCCACAAATGCTGATTTTGAGTGACGAAGATCCTCAAATAATACTAATACTGGAAAAAAAAGTGAAAGTGAAAGTGAGGTAGCTCAGTCCTCTCTGACTCTTTGCCACTCCATGGACTGTAGCCTGCCAGGTTCCTCCGTCCATGGGATTTCCAGGCAAGAGTACTGGAGTGGGTTGCCACTTCCTTCTCCAGGAGATCTTCCCAACCTAGGGATTGAACCTGGGTCTCCCGCATTGTAGGCAGACGCTTTACCGTCTGAGCCACCGGTAAAGTCCCACTGAAAAAGTTTTCAATAAATATACTTCAGCTGGCTGAAGAATCTTCATCACCAGATAAAGTAGAATTCTAAAAAAAAAAAAAAAAAAAAAAACCCACCATGGAAGAAAGATTCATCATTCAATAACTGCAAAAAATTCTCTGATGCATAAGGTGACTCAGGGTATAGTAATTTACCTTACCGGCAAATAAAATTTGAAAATGCTGGACTTGAAATACAACAACAATATAGATCACTACTGAGATGACAATGGTTTCCCCTAAACTGGGCAGCAAAAGCAGGAAGGAGGAAAAAACCCAGTCACATTTTAGAGGCTTTAGATTTTAAAAATGACCCATATAATTTGACAGGAAAACTTTTAAGAAATAAGAAATATCTTAAGGGACAAAAGGGTACAGGAGTTGAAAATCAGTTGAGGGCAAAAAATGTGATATAAAGCTTGAAGGACTTAGCAGGGACTTAAACAAATGGATATACAGAAGAGACTCTAAACTGTGTGTAAAAGGAAAATAGATGATGCTGAGGTGGCAGAAGATTGTGCCAGGAAGCCATTTTCACAGATTTCTCTCCAGTCTAAGGGAGGTATAGATGCCCATTTCTTTAGAACAACTGAGATCTATCCCTCTTTATATGCTCATTTTTCTTACACATCAGAGTTGAAAAATACCAAAGGTATGAGTCCAGCTGAGGAGGAGGAAAACTACACATCTGAAAATTAAAGTTTAGATAAGCACACAGGCCATCAAAAAATGATTTTTATTTCAATTTGCTAAATTGAAAGCATACAATGACCTAAACGCATCCCTTTAAACTCTTTTTCTTGCAAAAAACAAAAGATGGTATAAAAGGAGCATTTCTGAGGTTTGAACAAAGTAACAGAGCAGAACCTTAAGAAAAGCGTCATTGAACTTTCTTTAAAACTTTTTTTTAATTAACCCCTGAAACCATTCGATATCACCAATGCCATAAAAAAAGAAACCTTAGCCAACATTCATCTATAAAGCTGTTTTTAAAATGGCCATCCTTTCTCCTTGACCAGCCTTACCACCTTCAACCAGATGGCTTGATCCCATTCTCTCTCCCCAAAGAAAAATCAAATAAAAATTACACCAAGAGGATTTAGTATGAGGATAAGCTACGAAACAGTCTCTAAAGAGTAACGCACATTTCCAGTTGTTTCGTCACCTGTAGATAACCAGCCTTCTGAACAGCTCAGCCAACTCCTGAAGGAAGTAGGGTGGAGAAAGGTCCTCAGTAAAGGTTGTCAGTGTTGGTGCTCCGAGGGGTCTTGATCTTCTCGATATTCTTGAGGATTACATCATGCAAAGTGGCATACTGGTTCCGTAAATGGAGCAGGATCTGGCGCACACTCAGGTACTCATTTTCGTCGACCTCCGCTACAGTGCGGCGATAATCTTCCACCTGGGGATATTTCACTATCTTGGATACCAACTTTGCCCGGGTGTTGTAGTAGGTGGAGAAGCGGCGTAGATAGGAGGCTGCTGTGCTCTCCACGGTCCACAGCTGGTCCACGGTGTCTTCCTGGATGGACACGCCGAAGTTGTTGCCGTCCTCCACCTTCGGAATGAGCAGCTGCACCCACATCCGCACCGTGTTGCATTTCTCTCTCAGCAGCTCGATCTCAGGCTTTACACGCTCAATCAGCTCCACCAGATGCTGGTTGCTCCGCAGAAGCTGTCCCTCGCCGCCGGGCAGTGCTAGTACCTTGATGGAGGACTGGGTCTGCAGAGGTGGCGGATCCCGCTTGGGCCCATCACCCGCAGTGTCTGGGGTGATGAGGCTTTCTGGGGCAATGAGGCTCTCTGGGGCTGGCACTGAACGGATTCTGGACAAGTCTTGCAGGCGGAGCTCCTGGACGCGACTATCCAGCTCCGAGAGCTTCTGAGGGAAGAAGGTGGACACTAGATCCTCGGCCTCCTGGGCGATGCGGGCCCGGAATGAATCTACTTTCCCCAGCACGTCCTGCTCTAGCTTCAGTGGAGAAGCCATGACCGCCAGGGGCGTCGAATGTTGGAGCAGATACGGGTTTGGGCTTCCGGCGCCACCGCCAACTCCCAACAGACCAGGGCCCGCTAGGCCGAAGTGACGTCCCAGGGTCTCTGCGGACTGGCACGCGGTGGAAGCGGAGCCGCACGCTGACCACTCCCGATGGCACGCTGACCACTCCCGATGGCACCCTGACCACATGTGTGTAGGTGGGGAGGGAGCCCAGCCGGATCTAGTTATCTGGGCGGCCCATCCCCTATTTACTGGCCCCTACGGGCTGGAAGACAGTTCCAAAGAACATCGTTAAACTTAAGCTGTGACGACGGAAGTCAAGGAAATCCACAGTCCTTAGATCCAGAATACACAATCTCTTTTGAAAGTCACCTCACGAAATGGGCTCCCAAGAGCAAGTCTCACTTATGAAGAGCTTTAAATCACATCTTTACATGTAATCTGAGACTATCCATGCTTTCCCCTTAGAAAGTCAGAGGGCTTCCCTGGTGACTCAGTCGGTAAAGAATCTGCCCGCAATGGGGAAGATGCGGGTTCGATCCCTGGGTTGGGAGGATCCCCTGGAGGAGGGCACGGCAACCCACTCCAGTATTCTTGCCTGGAGAAGCTCCATGGACCTAAAGGAGCCTGGTGGGCTACAGCCCACGGGGTCGCAAAGAGTCGGACACGACTGAGCAACTAAGCATACATAAAAAGTCAGAAGCGAGTGCACTATTATATTTTTAATCAAGTTAGAAAACTTCTGAGATCTTCTATGGCTTACTTCATATAATTTTTAGTTTAAATTTATAGCAAATGTTAAGTTACAGAACTTTTCTAAAAATTCATTTTGGTGAATAATCACAGTTAAATCTAGACTGTAGATTAAAGTAACAGATTTCCTTAATTCTAAGTGTATGGTGCTTACCGAGGTTAATATCCTTGTTTTTAGGAAGCACACACTACAATATTAAGGGATAAAGTGGTATGATGCATTTACCTATTCTCAGATGCTTCAGAAAAAGTGTGTATGTTTGTCAGTGTGTGCATGTGTATAGAGAATGAGAATGCTGAAGCATGTGGAGAAATGATAAAAATTGATGACTCTGTATAGACTGTATGAGAGATCAGTATTAGTCTTATAAATTCTCTGTAAGTTTCTACTTAATTCAAAATAAAAAGTAAAAAAACTACCTTTTCCTTAAAGTTTTCTGGAATCATAAAGACAAATTCGATAGTCTTCTAAACTCTCACCCTATTTATTTATATTCATTTTCCTTTCCCTGAAATATTTTCCTTTTCTTCTTTGCAACCCACAGAGTAAAATCCATGCCACTCACTTTTATTCTAAAATTACTGAAGTTTAGGGGTTTTTTTTTTTTTTAAGGATTATTCTAAAGATGCTATAGTATAGTTTCAAATGTAATTGTCACTTTGATCAGGCTGTAAACTCCTTCAGGACAGGAGCCAAGTTTTAATTTATTTCCTTTACAGGTGCTCAATACATGCCTGATGAAATGATCTTGACATAGTAAGATTTTAGCTAACTAGAACTTCAGAATATCTAGAACCAAAAGGAAAATATCAACAAGACAAATATGTTGTTACAGGTTGGGTCCCTAGCAAGCAGAGAAGTTGCTTACTGGAAGTTTATTAGGGAGTGTTCTTAAGATAAACACCTATGGAAAGGAAGAGACAGAACTGGGAGAAGTTGGGCTTCAATGCAATCTCAGAGCCTTGACGGACCCCATGGGGAACTAGGTAATGCCCTTCAGAGTTATCCTGAGATGGGGTCAAGGGAGTTCTGAAGAGGGCTCTTTGGCGGCAGGACTTCTTGCAGTTGGGAAATAAAAACTTAAGTTCTGAGGAGGGATCTGGGGAGCTCATCACAGCTTCAACTACATATGTAAAACACTAAGATACCATAATCCAAATGGAAAAAAAATACCTCATTGGGAGTGGTAATGGGGTTGAAGAGAAGCATCAAGAAAGTCTTAGAAAGTAAAATTAACATGGTGATAGTTTTAGATATGGCGAGATGAGAAAAAGCAGAATTCAATATTATGCAAGTTTTTTTTTTTTGGCTTAGGTAAATAATTTCTATTTATACTTATATTAAACCTCTCCTATGGGGTCACTAAGAGTCTGACACGACTGAGCGACTTCACTTTCACTTTTCACTTTCATGCATTGGAGACGTAAATGGCAACCCGCTCCAGTGTTCTTGCCTGGAGAATCCCAGGGACGGCGGAGCCTGGTGGACTGCCATCTATGGGGTCACACAGAGTCGGACACGACTGAAGCGACTTAGCAGCAGCAGCAGCAAGAGGTGATTTAAATATACATACATTTTTTACACACACATATTTACATTCGAGTTATGAGAATTTAGATAGAGCTGTCAAATAGAAAAGAAAAAGCAGATCTTGAAACATGACCACAATTTCCCAAATGTTGATTTTCTTCATAACTTTGGCTATAAAAGATTACAATAGGGCCAGCATGGAAATTCCTTTTTGTACCAATAACATCCTCAAAGGTATTAATATATATGGTTTAACAGATGGTTATTTTGTTTTCAAAGAGAAAACATTTCTAGCTGCTTTTTAACTGAAGCATAGTTGCTTACACTGCTGTGTCAGTTTCTGCTGTACAGCAAAGTGAGTCAGCCACACATACACATATATCCCCTCTCTTCCAGTTGCTGTTTTAAAAAAGGAGAGAAGTTTCTTTCTGTTTATAAGTGATTAATGTAGCCATTTATGTGAAATTATTTTCTTTACTTGTCTAATGATAAAATATAAAATCCTTTGGGGGATTTAACTGCTCTTTTTTCTGATGTGATGTAAGAATTTTATTTATTTGTAATGTTTTCTGGTCTTGTGAATGAAAGTAGCAGTTGGTAGGAAAGTAATAGCTCCTAATTCTTCTTCTGCCATCAACCATCAGCAGTCAGTTTTAAAGATTATTTAATGCACTTGCATGCCTTGATTTGACCCATGAAATTAACACCGAGTGCTAACAGGTGGAGGAAGGCTAGGGACAGCTGTATAGACTGTTGTCTCGTTCAGTTCAGTTTCTCCTTTCTTCACAGCCCAGTAGGGTTCATCATGAACTGATGCCAATAACAGACACCCCGCTCGTCTTTTAGAAATACCAACAGATCTATGGATTGATTTGTCCTTTAAATATCTTCCAAATCTGAAACTTCCCTGTGAAGATGGGATTCTGTGGTGCTAAGTTCCACTTACAAAACTAAACAACTATTGTTGTATCAACTATTGGAGACACCTGTAAGTGTGCGACATGGATTGGAATGTAATCTTCCAAACTAAGCTTTTTTCCCCCCCACTGATTTCTGTCTATGAAAGTTAGAAGAAATATCATCAGTGGGGCTATATCTAGATAATCGTAAGACTCTGGTGGGTGGTAATATTTATGTCTTTATAAAACCTCAACTCTGGGTTGCAATGGATCTTACGTTATCTAGACCAAATGGTTTCATTTACCACGTGTGAACACCCCCAAGTGAGCAATTTCTAGGCCTGGGAAATATATCATGTCTCTTCCTTCATTCTTCTTCCTAGACTGCTGTAAGTAAAGGTACAGAAATAAACAGTCTGCAGTGTCTTTTTGTCAGAATCAAGTCTCCACATCTAACATGATCATGGCTTTAAATGAAGTGAAAGAAATTGAATGTGTTAAGTCACTCAGTCGTGTCTCTTTGCGACCCCATGGACTATCGCCTGCCAGGCTTCTCCGTCCATGGAATTCTCCAGGCAAGAATACTGGAATGGGTTGCCATGCCCTTCTTCAGGGGATCTTCCCAACCCAGGGATCAAACCTGGGTCTCCTGCATTTCAGGCAGATTCTTTACTGTCTGAGCCACCAGGGAAGTCAAGTTGGCAATATAGGCATTGTGGTTAAAGTTTGAAGTTAGTCATGTTCAGATCTTAAGCTTTGCTACTTACTGTGACTCAGGCTAAGTTATCTAACCTCTCTGTGCTTCATTTTCTTCATCTATAATAATATCTATAAAATTATTTTGAGGATTAAATTAGTTAATACATGTAAAGAGTTTAGCAGAGGGCCTGGAATATAGTAATTGTTCAATAAATGTTAGCTATTATTGAAGGAGGGTCTATCAACAGTCCAAAATCTCCCTTTACTCTTAGGAGTAGAACTATGTATTCTAGACAAACAAAACAAGATATAATTTTCTCGTTCACTGTCTTATTATTTAGCAGTGATGACTAATTGTACTACACAGTTGAATATAAGTATCTTTTTTTAATGGCTTGAATTTCTCAGATCATCAGTATTTAGAGTCCATATCACAGAGAGCATGGGTGAAGTAAGCACAAAGGTTTATTGGCTACCTTGACTGAAAACTCTGTTTCTAAATAGAACCCCTTCTTGCAAAAGCCATATCTTCAGCAATTTCACATTATTTTTATCTTACAAATTACATAATTGGGATAGTTTGGAAACAGTGATGTCTACTTTCAAGGGTCCTTAAAAATCACTGATTTTAACAAAAATCCACTGATTTTCGGGTCCTAGATTCTTGACTTTTTAAGATGCTATGGCCAGTGGCTCTCCATTCAAGTCACTGATAGCTTCCTTGTTTACAAACTGCCTGGATCAGTAATGTACTGAAGGACTTCCCTGGTGGTACAAAGGATAAGAATATGCCTGCCAATGCAGGGGACATGCGTTGGATCCCTGGTCCAGAAGGATTGATTCCACATGCTGTGAAGCAACTAAGCCCGTGTACCACAACTACTGAGCCCACGTTCTAGGCCTGCGAGCTGCCACCGCTGAGGCCTGTGCTCCCCAACGAGAAGCCCCTGCAGCGAGAAGCCCGTGCACCACCACAAGGGGCAGGCCCCGCCCACCGCAACCACAGAAAGCCTGCATGCAGCAGCGAGGACCCAGTGCAGCCCAAAATAATAAAAATAATGTACTGGACGGATAAGTAATCTTCTAGTTCAGTATTTTTCAAACTGAAGCCCACTGGTTCCCTATAATTATTTGTGTGTCTTCATTCTGATGATAAATTAATTGATGTAAGCATATTGTGGATCATATTATAACTGCCATGTGATCTGGGGCCCAGCAATTACATTTTTATGATTATGATGGTACCAAGTATATCTACCTTAATTGATGAGAGAGGAGCCTATTAAGTGGTGTTGGTTTAGTTGCTAAGTTGTGTCCGACTCTTGCAACCCCATGGACTGTAGCCCACCAGGCTCCTCTGTCCATGGGATTTGCCAGGTGGGAATAGTGGAGTAGGTTGCCATTTCCTTCTGAGAAAGGAGCCTATTAGGTATGATTATCCATTTTTCCCTTCTCCCAAATAACTGTTAATCCAATAGAGCAAAAGGTTTTTTTAGTGGCTCAAATAGAGAAAACCTGTGGGAGAATTAATTGGAATTAATAATATGAAAATGTTTAATTAAAAATGAAAAGCGCTTGCACCATGAGAGTCGGTACTTCACTTATCAGTAGTAACTTACACAAGAACATAGTCTATGACATAAATCCATGTTGTTGATTTGAATTTTATTTTTGTAATATTATTTATATTTAATTTATATATTTATATTATATAATAGAATTATATTATTTTGGTTTAGTACTTGTAAACTAAAAGTAGGGGATGTTTCGAGTTTTATGTTTATATGTACTTAATAAACATAAGTCAATGCTGGCAGAGAATTTCTTCCTTTAAAAGTAAAAATCCTCTTCTAATGCCTTATGTGAACAATTCCAGAGTTATCTTCCTGAAATGTGTTATCAGATTTCTCTCAAATTCCTTAAGCATAGCCTACAAGTTCCTTCCTGACCTATTTCCTGCCATCTTTTATTTCCCAGAACCAACTCTACATTCCAATAACATGTCCTATGCTTTTACAAATTCAGCTTTCTCTGTGTAAAATGCCACACTGCATCATTTTTCTCTCACTCTGTCTTACTCATCTTGCTATAATCAACTCAAGAACGTTTCCTGATGCCACCTGCTTCCTTGTTAGATGAAGTTATTGCTTCTGGCACAGGTTAAATAGTATAAGATCTACCTCATAAAGCTGTTGAAAGGATTAAATGAGATAACATATAAAGCATCTAGAACAATACATTCTTCATAAATAGTAGTAGTTTCATTTGTATCTTAAAGTATTCTGCATATATCTCTTTTATAGTTCCTATCACAGTATTGTAAGTCTGGATTTACATGTCACTTTTCTCCACCATAAGTTCTTTGAGGATAAGCATTTCAGTTCTTTGATTTCTGTATGTCCTTTAATGGCAGTGTGCCAGGTAACAGTAAGTGTTCAATGAATATTTACTGAATAAATTAATGAAGTATAATAAAATGTATCAGACATGACCTAACTAGCAAAAGAGATGAGATTCTCAAGCAACTTATTTTTTCGTTTTCCCCTGAAAAGCTGCTGAACTATCCTACGTCACATAAAAATCCATTTTAGAGATCTAACAGTGGTCTTCTGGGCTGAACTCTTTAGGGATTTATAGGGAAAGTAGGAAATATATTTCTTTTTTCTCCCATCAACAGCATGCAGAGTTTTACATTCTGCTTTTGACTCTGGTAATATGCCAGAATTCTAGCAATCACAGTATTGCTTAGTTCTAAGAAGGAGCTCTTACATAAACAACTGGAGTTGGTCTTTAGAACAGTAGTTACGCATCACTGCGTGTTTGTGCAAAATGAACATCTCAGGAGTACTAGAGAGGTACACACACAAGGGATACGGGCGGGGCTGGCTGACTCATGCGCCTACTGTTTACTTACAGCTTCTTATTAGGATGGCATTTGTTTTATTTGGCAAATATACAAGATTTCACTGACTGAGAGAGGAAGATGTAAGAAAATGCCCAAGCATAAAACTTCTACCCCTGAATAATAATCTGTAACTCGGTGCTGTATCAACAGACTCCCCAGGGGCTGGTGCAAGCTGAAACCACTCCAGAATTACAAATTTCATGAGCTGTAGACTTTACTGCTAAAAGTAAAGTAGTGGTTAACTAAAGATTTTATTCTTCCACAGACACGTCCATTTATAAACGCTAAATTCACTAGTTGGGGCTAAATTTTTGATTAGTATATAAAATATGTATGATGAGTTTCTAATTTCTGTAAATAATTCTGACCAGCAGAAATAGTCAAATGTACATTTCAAAAACCAAACCAAAGAATGTATATGCTTCAACCTGAAAAAATGTACTTTCTTTATGTTCGTTTAAAATTACTCGGTCCTTTCACTTTGATTTTCCTTCTTGTCCCTTATCACAAACTGAAATTCTATTACATGTTTATCTATTTGTTGTTTCCAGGCTCTAGAATATAAAATCAAGAGCTTTTTTTTGTTTTGTTTATTGGATTCTTTGCAGTGAGAACAGCTTAGAACATAATGGCTACTCAATAAATATTTTGTTGGATGAATGACAGTAAACTTGTTTAAATCTCTTGATTTAAATAACTCTTTGAGGATAACTGCATTTGGAAAAACTTTTAAATTATGAAAGTAAGGTAATTATTCAAATAGTCGTAACTTAGTATGAATAAAGTTTTTGGAACAATAAAAGCAATCCTTAAATATCTGAAGAAAAAATGTTTTATGACGATCTCTCATATTTATGTTTTCTCTTAAAGAGCAACAAAAGAGGCACTACTTGTTTTAAAAAATTTGGATTTTGGTATTTATCACTTCCATTTACCTTCTTAAAATATATGTTTTTTCCCAAGATGAAAAGATTCATATTTTGAAAGATGGAAAATATAACTCCTTAGCTTTCTATTTTCAACTCAGGTCAACTACACCAAATTGCAGTAAAGTTAAAAAAAAATACAGATAAAAACAATTGAATTTGGACTTATTTTGGTTCTAATAAGTACTTTGCTTAAGGAGATGCTATGCTTTCCTGAATGTAACCTGAACACAAAGTTGGTAAAATAATCCTAGGAGGATAAAAGTTTTCAAAAAACTTAGCAATCATATATGCACAGAAATTAGGTTGATCACTTCTTTTTGTATGGTAAATAATACATATACCTATTTTACTAAAATATAAGCAAGATAAACTTCATAGCTAAAAAGCTGACCCCAAAGCCTCAGTCTTAAGTTGTTTCATCAGAATAGACTTGAACTATTTATAATCTGAATTCAAATTATTTTATCTTTAATTATTGATCTACTTAATAGTCTATGGTGGACTTCCCTGGTGGTCCAGTGACTAAAACTCTGAGCTCCCAGTTCAGGGGGACCAATTCAGGGATGTTTGATCGCTAGTCCGGGAACTGATTCCACATGCCACAACTAAGAGTTGGCATGCTGTAAAAGACCCTACATGCCACAGCTAAGACCCAGTGCAGCCAAATAAATACATAACTATATCTTTTAAAAACCTATGAGCTTCCATTATATATAAAAATGTCAGGTAACAGGTTTCATCTAAAAATGAACAACAGAATTAGAACCTTGTGCAGTAATGTCTATTAATATTAAACCTATGCTGACATTAACTGTTTCAAAAACTATATATGATTTTATGTGTGCTATTAAAATTTATAGGAAAACAAGACTAGTTTTATGCTACAAATATGTAATATTTACTAAATCTTCTGGATGACCTATCACATCCATACCAGGCATATGGTTCCTATCTGATATCAATATGGAAAGGTCAGATTAAAGATGACAGTTTCTTTTCAATTATCAGCTGATGTTACTAAAATCATCAAAATGAATGTGACAGAGTCAATTTGAATAAATCCTAAAAACAGCAGAAAACCTGGTGTCTTCTGTTACTTCATGTTCTGTCGGTAATCTAAGTATCTAGTTTCTGCAGGCATCACATGAAATGAATATTGAAATAGAATTAATTTAGGAAATCACTCTGAAATCACTTTTTAAAAGACTACTGTAAGAAATTTATAGACTACTGAGGGAGATTCTAGCTGTCCTTCTGTTTGGAAGAGCTCTTCCTTTCAAATTATAATTGCCTTTACCCCCAAAAGGGATAAAGGGTAGGTCTAAATTATGTAAATAAAGCCTTCAAAAAACCTAATTAGATAATGGATAGTAATATAAAAGTCACTGTTGTAAAATGTTGCAGATTTCACACTCTTTCCAATATGTTAATTTTCTGTCTGTTGCTGAATGATAATGGCAAAAAAATGAATCTTTATGGGGAGTTGGGGGTGGTATGGGATCATGGATGACTGTGTTATGTCTAATGAAAAACAAACTTTCTTCCCTTGTCCTATCCATTTATAGGTTCTTCAAACTGTAGTCACAGGCTTCAAAGGTCAGTCCCCTGATGACAGAGAAACAGACATATACTGAACACCTACTATGTGTTAAGTACTATCCTATTAGGTACTCTTCTAGTACCTGATTTTTTATATAAAAATTTTTATATAAAATTTCTTAGCCTAAAAAGAGAGAATTATTAATATTAGAGATACTGAGGCTCTGAAAGTGTTTCCCTGAAATCTTTGAGTTCGTAAGCAAGAGAACAATGCTGGTTGAAATCCAAATACATTCGACTCTAAAGCCCATGCTACATGATTTCTTACAAAAAAAAAAAGGCTGTCTCAGCACCTCCAAAGTTATTTTCTCTACAAACTAAAAATTATGATGACTCATAGCTGATTGGAAATTTTTTTTCTTATTTCTGAATAAGGCTGCATAGTGCTACAGGATAAACTATCTATACCCTCTGTTATTTTTCTACTCTTTAAGCCAACGCCTAAAATATCTGTATGTGCATGTGTATGCACATACATACATGTATTCATACATACATAATACATGTATTTTTAAAAGAATAATTCTAAGGTCAAATCCTATAGGTCTTTTTTACTAAAAAAGGGAGAAATACATAGTAGATTAGACACAAAGTAGTAGCCAGTTCTTTTAAAAACTTTATTTTTAGCTCCTCTTTCCCTTACTTTTCTGTGTATTTCCTAGCACTGAGATCTGTATTGGCACATGTTGTATGTTTATTTCGTCTGGTCTCCAGAACCTTGGTTTGGCAATATCTTCCACTACCCATTACACTTTTGCTGTAATTACCTACAGTATATGTTATGTTTCCAAAAGAGTATATAAATAACATTTCATTGGTTAAGTAGAAAGTCAGGAAACTTGAGGTTGGAGGAGTTCAGTCACAGGATACTATTTTAAGAAGTTCCAGCAAAATGGACAACAAGAAAGTTTTAAGGATAACAAAAGAAAAGAGCCTAGTGTAGCTCAGCTGATAAAGAATCTGCCTGTAACACAGGAGACCTGCTTCGATTCCTGGAAAGGGAAGATCCCCTTTAGGGAGGGATAGGCTACCCACTCCTGTATTCTTGGGCTTCCCGGGTGGCTCAGATGGTAAAGAATCGAGAATCTGCCCGAGAATCGAGACCTGGGTTCTATCCCTTGGTCAGGAAAATCCCCTGGAGGAGGGCATGGTAACCCACTCCAGTATTCTTGCTTGGAGAATCCCCATGGACAGAGAAGCCTGGCAAACTACAGTCCATAGGGTCGCAAAGAGTTGGACATGGCTCAGTGACTAAGCACATACCCTTTTAAGCTTAGCTTTATTTTAATTCTTCTATTAAAAGCTACTGGACACAAGGAAAAAGAGTTTTTATTTAATTATGTACCTACATAAAATGATGGATATTCAATAAACTTAATGATAGTCATTTCATGATGTGTGTAAGTCAAATCATTATTTTGTACACTTTATACTGTGCTGTGTATCGATTTTATCCCAATAAAACTAGGAGGAAAAAAAACTATGGGATGTAAACAGTATTGAATATCATACAGTACTGGATATCCATATGCAAAAAAATGAACTTTGACCCATCCCTGTGCCATATACAAAAAGTACTTTAAAATGGATCACAGACCTACATGTAAAACCTAAAACTATAAAACTTTTAGAAGCAAACATGAGAAAATCTTTGTGACCTTGGGTTAGACAAAGATTTTTTAGAACAATAAAAATAATACTTAAAGGAAAAAGATGATAGATTGGACTTCATCAACATTAAGATTTCTGCTCTTTTAAAAACACTGGTAAGAAATTGAAAAAACAAAAGACTGGGAGAAAATATATCCAAATCAGTAACTGACAAGGGAGTTTTATCTAGAATATTTAAGAACTCTCAAATCAATTATAGGAAAACAGCTACAACCCAATTAAAAATGGGCAAAAGATCTGAACAGATACTTTACAAAAGAAGATATATGGATGGCAAATAAGCACATGAAATGATGTTTAAGATTATTTGTCATTAGGGAAATGCAATTAAAACCTGAGATCAGTCAGTTCAGTCACTCAGTTGTGTCCGAATCTCTGCCACCTCATGGACTGCAGCACACCAGGCCTCCCTGTCCATTGCCAACTCCTGGAGCTTACTCAAACTCATGTCCATCGAGTCGGTGATGCCATCCAACCATCTCATCCTCTGTTGTTCACTTATGCTCCTGCCCCCAATCCCTCCCAGCATCAGGGTCTTTTCAAATGAGTCAGTTCTTCACATTAGGTGGCCAAAGTACTGGGAGTTTCAGCTTCAGCATCATTCCTTCCAATGAATATTCAGGACTGATTTCCTTTAGGATGGACTGGTTGGATCTCCTTGCAGTTCAAGGGACTCTCAAGAGTCTTCTGCAACACCACAGTTCAAAAGCATCAATTCTTCGGCGCTCAGCTTTCTTTATAGTCCAACTCTCACATCCATACATGACTACTGGAAAAACCATCGCTTTATCTAGACAGACCTTTGTTGGCAAAGTAATGTCTCTGCTTTTTAATATGCTGTCTAGGCTGGTCATAGCTTTTCTTCCAAGGAGCAAGCGTCTTTTAATTTCATGGCTGCAATCACCATCTGCAGTGATTTTGGAGCCCAAGAAAATAAAAGTCTCTTACTGTTTCCATTGTTTCCCCATCTATTTGCCATGAAGTGATGGGACTATATGCCATGATCTTAGTTTTCTGAATATTGAGCTTTAAGCCAACTTTTTCACTCTCCTCTTTCACTTTCATCAAGAGGCTCTTTAGTTCTTCTTTGCTTTCTCCCATAAGGGTGGTGTCATCTGCATATCTGAGGTTATTGATATTTCTCCCAGCAATCTTGATTCCAGCTTGAGCTTCATCCAGCCTGGCATTTTGCATGATATACTCTGCATAAAAGTTAAATAAGCAGGGTGGCAATATACAGCCTTGATGTACTCCTCTTCCTGTTTGGGTTGTTCCATGTCCAGTTCTAACTGTTGCTTCTTGACTTGCACATAGATTTCTCAGGAGGCAGGTCAGGTGGTCTGGTATTCTCACCTCTTGAAAAATTTTCCACAGTTTGTTGTGATCCACACAGTCAAAGGTTTTGCGTAGTCAATAAAGCAGAAGTAGATTTTTTTCTGGAACTCTTTTGCTTTTTTGATGATTCAACAGATGTTGGCAATTTGATCTCTGATACCTTGACACATTTATTAAAATGGTTCAAATAAAAAAGATTGGCCATATCATATCAAGTGTTGGTGAGAATGCAGGGGAAGTGAAACTCTCGTATACTGCTGGTAAAAATGTAAAATTGTACAACCACTTTGGAAAATAGTCTGGCAGTTTCTTAAAAAGATAAACACATACCTATCATATAACCCAGCCACTTTACTCCTAATTTCCATAAGAGAAATGAGAACATATGTGTCTACAGAGACATAGGTACACCAATATTCATAGTAGCATTATCTCATGTTGATAACTGTAAACTCATGTTGGTCAAAGGGTACCAGTTTCCAGTTATATGATGAATAAGTTCTGGAGATATAAGATACAGCATGGTAATTATAGTTAACAATTATTTGTATTAGCCAAAAGTGGAAGGTGAATGAATAAACAAATTGTTATATTCCTACAACAGAATACTAAACAATAGAGGAATTAGCTATTGATAATACAACAGTACAGATGATTCTCAAAGTAATGATGTGGAAGGAAAAAATACATACTGTATGATTTCTTCATAAAAAATTATTTTTTAATGTAAATGAATTTATAGTATCATATCAGAAAGAAGATCAGTGATTGCCTATGACAGGGGAGAGAATAAGTGGGGAGAAATTACAAAGGAGTAACCATCAGAAATGATGGGCATGCTGATTATTTTGACTATGGTGATGATTTCACAGATATATACATTTTTCAAAACAACATGTGTGATTAAGTATGTACAGCCTCTTGGATGGTAGTTATATCTCATTAATGCTGTTTTCTATTTTTTTAGACAATAACAACTAACCCACCATGGAAAACAGTATGAAGGTTCCTCAAAAGATTAAAAATAGAGCTATCATATGACGGAAAATCCCACTTCTGGGTGAATATCTGAAAGAAATGAAATCAATATCTCAAAGAGATATCTGCACCCCAGTGTTCACTGCAACATTATTCACAATGGCCAAGACATGGAAACAACCTAAGTGTCTAATGATGGATGAATGCATTGATAAGGAAAATGTGAAACACACAAAGTGGAATATTATTCAGCTATAAAAAAGGGGAAATCCTAGTATGGAGAACAGTATAGAGGTTCTTTAAAAAGCTAAAAACAATTAAAACAAAGTTACCATATGATGCTATATATGTATATATATACAATGGAATATTACTCAGCCATTAAAAAGAATGAAATAAGGCCATTTGCAGCAATGTGGATGGACCTAGAGAGTATCATACTGAGTAAGTCAGATCAGAAGGAGAAATATCATATGACATCCCTTATATGTGGAATCTAAAAAGAAATGATACAAATGAACTTATTTACAAAACAGAAAGAGACTCACAGACTTAGAAAACGAACTCATGGGAAGGGACAGTTAAAGACTTTGGGATGGTCATGTACACACTGCTATATTTAAAATAGATAACCAACAAAAACCTAATGTATAGCACATGGAACTCTGTTCAATGTTATCTGTCAGCCTGGATGGGAGGGGGGCTTGGGGGACAACGGATACATGTATATGTGTGGCTGAGTCCCTACACTGTTCACCCGAAACTATCACAACATTGTTAATTGGCTATGCTGCTGCTGCTGCTAAGTCGCTTCAGTCGTGTCCGACTCTGTGCGACCCCATAGACGACAGCCCACTAGGCTCCCCCGTCCCTGGGATTCTCCAGGCAAGAACACTGGAGTGGCTTGCCATTTCCTTCTCCAATGCATGAAAGTGAAAAGTGAAAGTGAAGTCGCTCAGTCGTGTCCGACTCTTAGCGACCCCATGGACTGCAGCCCACCAGGCTCCTCCATCCATGGGATTTTCCAGGCAAGAGTGCTGGAGTGGGGAGCCATACAAAATGTTTTTGGTGTTAAAAAATGAAATTAAAAAAAACAAAGAAGATGTGGTATATTAGTTATACATAAAAGAGAAAGAATGCCATTTGCAGTAATATGGATGGACCTAGAGATTATCATACTAAGTAAAATCAGAGAAAGATAATACTGTATGATTTGCACTTGGGTGGGGGAAATGAGGGAGATGTTGGTCAAAAGATACATATTTCCAGTTATAAGATGAATAGGGTCTAGAGATCTAGAGATATACAACTACAGTTAATAATACCATATTATATACTTGAAAATTGCTGATAGAGTAAACCTTAAATATTCTCAATATTAAAAAAAGCAATTATGTGAGATGATGGATGTGTTAACTAACCTAATTATTTAACTAATAATATGAACTAATAATCTAATAATTTAACTAATGTGCTAACTAGCCTTTATTATAGTAATCATTTTATAATATGTATGTGCATATATATTATAAAATGATTAAAGATATATACCTTAAGCTTACAATGTTATGTATCAATTATATCTCAATAAAGCTAGGGGATGGAGAACACTAACCTTCACCTTAAAAAATGGCATTACATGATATACAAACTCTCACTAGCAATTTTAATTATAAATATGTTAAAGAATAAGTCTTTGCTTCATATAGCAGAAAATTAAATTCAATCCAGACACAAGGTTTGTTTTCTTGTATTAAGAGAGTCTTCCAAGAGGTATGGTTCCCTGAGTGCTAAAAAGACTAATTCCTCAGAAGGCCGTAAGGCAGAAATCCAAGTTAAACACTAAGTGTTCAAATATTACAACAGTATAACAAACTAGAAAATAGTTAGGAAATGATAAAAAGAACATGCCAAATGAAAACAAAACAGTATTATTAGGCTGCACCTACAAATTCTTGTAATTTTCTAGCTTCCAACAACTACAACTAAACAAAGATATGAGGGGGGAAAAAGAGGGAGAAAGAAGAGAAGGATGGCCCTTTTCCTCACAGCATCTCGATGTGTTAATGAGGTGCCTGATGATATTTGCAGAAAGCAAACAAGCTACTGCATCAAGACGTAAATACGGTTGTGACTATCACACCCTCTACAATTATTTTTGTCACCATGAGCTATGATGTAATAGTTACAGGTAAAATATCTCAGAACAATCAGTTCAGCTGTTAAGTCTCCAGGAAGAGTTCCCTGCACAGGACTGTACTGTAATTATTTGTCTGTCATTTTTTACATTATAAATTCCTTGAGTGCAACGGCTATGTCTTATTAATCAGCTGTAACCCCACATCAAGCACTTTCTTGCAGAGATTTCATTTATCTCATACTGCAAACTGGCACCCACCATGGCCTGACAATCCTGTTTCTCTAGCAGGCACACTATTAGTCAAGACAACTATTTCACACCTACCTACTCCTCTTTCCTCAAATCCCCTATACCTCCTCCAACAGCCTCACCTGCAGCTGATCACATTGTATTAAACCCTTCAGCGGAAAATAGAAGCCATCAGAGGTGTCTTATCTTCCTAGAATAAAATGTCCTCCCTATAAATTGCCTGGCTTCTAACTGCAAGACAAGAAAGGTCTCACCTTCTAGCACAAAGGACAGTCTTTCTACTTGTGACATAAATTCCACCTGTTTGCCCCGCCTCAAGGACTTCATCACTTCTAATAACACTGCTCTCTTACTATCCACTAGTTCATTCCGTGAAAATTTAAAATTGTTATCTTGGAATTAAAAAAAACTACCCTTTCTCTGTTCCTTCTGTTGACTAAAAAAATACACAACCCAAAATTTGAGAATTACTTTTATTTGGCAGACAGAACTGAGGACTTAAGCTAGTTCTGAGAGACTTGCTCCAAAGAGGTAAGGAAGGACCCAGGGCATATAGGAGATTTTGCTACAAAGACCCGGTAGCTGGGATGTCAAAAGATTAGTATTATTAGTTAATGAAAACCAGATGTCTCAAGAAATTTAGTGTTTTTCTATACATGGGAAGATTCAAGACTCTGGGCTCACTGAAACCAATTCCCTTGATATGCATTGCTTGTATTTGTTGACAAACATTCTCATAAAAGATTTTTGTTGCTGATTATTTGGTGTTCATACTGAATGAATATAAATAAAACATCAAGTGTGTAGGTTCTTTCATTTATAGAGCAGAAAAACAATTCTATACTAGAAACACTAATTCAATCTCCATATTTTCTAAATCATTCATGTCATTCAGTTGCTTAAATGCCTTAAATGGCCCTCAGAATAAAATTGAACTCCTTACCATAGCTTACAGTCCTTGTGTGATATGGCACCTTCCAGTCTCTCCAACCTTATTTTCATAACTCAACCTCATCCCCCGTACTCTTCACTAACTCTTCTGCCACACTGGCTTTCTTATAATACCTCAAATAAAGCTTCATTCTATGAGGCCACCCTGATACCAAAACTGAGCACCAAGACACTACAAAAAAAAAAAAAAAAAATTATAGGCCAATACTCTTTGATGAATTTAGATGCAAAAATTCTCAAGAGACTATTAGCAAAACAAATTAAAAAAAAAAAAAAAAAAACAGAAAAGATCAGACACCATGATGAAGTGGGACTTATTCCAGGGTCACAAGGATGGTTCAACATTTGGAAATCAATGTGTTACACTGCATTACCAAAAGGAAGGATAAAAATCACATGATCATCTCAACAGACATATAAAAAGCAATTGAGAAAACTCAACATCCACTCATCATAAAAACGCTCCACAAAGTACGTATAGAGGGAATATAACTCAACATAGTAAAGGTTAAGACCCACAACTTAAGGTTATTCTAAGACCAATCATGTAAAGTTTAAGAGCCACTGAAATATCTTACATGGTAAATTTATAATGCATTGGCTGAAGAAGTACATACAATCAATACCTGAGAGACTAAAAATGCTGTGGATAGTTGACCCCGCTCAGTGCCTGCTGGATGAAAAGTCAATACAAGAAATTATGGCACTGCTACTTTCTAGTCATATAATAACACATCAAATTAAAGAGTAGCTGCAAATATGAAGACTGAATTAATATTTCTACTGAATTGTTCTGCTCAATAAATGAAAGAAACTACACACTTGATATTTTATTTACATTCATTCAGTATGAACACCAAATAATCAGCAACAAAAATCTTTAATGAAAATGTTTGGCAACAAACAGAAGCAATTCTAAAGTATTCAGTATTGAATATTTAAACATTTTGAACAATGGTTTTGAATCTCATTTATCCTGGAACAACTGTGTTGATATTTATACTGATGATACAAAATCAATTCTGATACTTTAGCCTGAATGAAGACAAGGGCACCAAACTGTATTAGAGTTCACTGTATTATTCATCACCTCATGTTCAGATACACACACATATACACATCATAAACACACACACAAAGTCAGTTTAAGGACATCCTGGATAAAGCAATAAAAGTTATTAACTTTATTAAATCTTGACCCCTGAGTAGACTTCTTTTTAATATTCTATGACAAAATAGGAAATATACATAAAACATTTCTGCTGCATCCTAAGTATGACTGTCCAAAGGAAAATCACTTGTGTACTGTGTGAGTTGTGAGCTCTACAAACTACTTTTTTTTTTTATTTCTTTTTTGGAAAGGCCATGAGAAAATACTTGAGATAATAGTTAAAAATTTCCCTAAAATGGGGAAAGAAATAGGCACCTCAGTCCAATAAATCCAGAGAGTCCCAAACAGGATAAACCCAAGGGAAAACACCCCAAGACACATATTAATCAAATTAATGAAGATCGAACACAAAGAACAAATATTAAAAGCAGCAAGGGAAAAACAACAAATAACATACAAGGGGATTCCCTTAAGGATAACAGCTGATCTTTCAATAGAAACTCTTCAGGCCAGAAGGGAACGGCAGGACATACTTAAAGTGATGAAAGAGAAAAACCTGCAACCCATATTACTGTACCCAGCAAGGATCTCAATTAAATATGAAGGAGCAATCAAAAGCTTTACAGACAAGCAAAAGCTCAGAGAATTCAGCACCACCAAACCAGCTCTTCAACAAATGCTAAAGGATCTTCTCTAGACAGGAAACACAGAAAAGGTTTATAAACTCAAACCCAAAACAACAAAGTAAATGGTAACGGGATCATACTTATCAATAATTACCTTAAATGTAAATGGGTTGAATGCCCCCAACCAAAACAAAGACTGGCTGGATGGATACAAAAACAAGACCCTATATATGCTGTCTACAAGAGACCCACCTCAAAACAAAGGACACATACAGACTGAAAGTGAAGAGCTGGAAAAAAATATTCCATGCAAATAGACACCAAAAGAAAGCAGAAGCAGCAATAACTCATATTAGATTAAAATAGACTTTGAAATAAAGGCTGTGAAAAGAGACAAAGGACACTACATATGATCAAAGGATCAATCCAAGAAGAAGATATAACAATTATAAATATATATGCACCAAACATAGGAGCACCACAATATGTAAGACAAATGCTAACAAGTATGAAAGGGGAAATTAACAGTAACACAATAATAGTGGGAGTCTTTAATACCCCACTCACACCTATGGACAGATCAACTAAACAGAAAATTAGCAAGGAAACACAAACCTTAAATGACTCAATGGACCAGTTAGGCCTAATTGGTATCTATAGGACATTTCACCCCAAAACAATGAATTTCACTTTTTTCTCAAGTGTACATGGAACCTTCTCCAGGATAGATCACATCCTAGGCCAGAAATCTAGCCTTGGTAAATTCAAAAAACCTGAAATCATTCCAAGCATCTTTTCTGATCACAATGGGGTAAGATTAGATGTCAACTACAGGAAAAAAACTATTAAAAATACAAACATATGGAGGCTAAACAACACACTTTTGAATAACCAACAAATCACAGAAGAAATCAAAAAAGAAATCAAAATATGCATAGAAATGAATGAAAATGAAAACACAACAACCCAAAACCTAAGGGACACAGTAAAAGCAGTGCTAAGGGGAAGGCTCATAGTAATACAGGCATATCTCAAGAAATAAGAGAAAAACCAAATAAATAACCTAACTCGACACCTAAAGCAACTAGAAATAGAAGAAATGAAGAACCCCAGGGTTAGTAGAAGGAAAGAAATCATAAAAATTAGGCAGAAATAAATGATAAAGAAACAAAGGAGACCATAGCAAAAATTGACAAAGCTAAAAGCTGGTTCTTTGAGAAGATAAATAAAATAGACAAACCATTAGTTAAGATTCATCAAGAAAAAAAGGGAGAAGAACCAAATCAACAAAATTAGAAATGAAAATGAAGAAATCACAGAAGACAACACAGAAATACAAAGGATCATAGGAGACTACTATCAGCAACTATATGCCAATAAAATGGACAACTTGGAAGAAGTGGACAAATTCTTAGAAAAGTATAACTTTCCAAAACTGAACCAGGAAGAAATAGAAAATCTTAACAGACCCATCACAAGCACGGAAATTGAAACTGTAATCAGAAATCTTCCAGCAATCTGGAAATCTTCCAGGACCAGATGGCATCACAGCTGAATTCTACCAAAAAAATTTAGAGAAGAGCTAACACCTATCCTACTCAACCTCTTCCAGAAAACTGCAGAGGAAGGTAAACTTCCAAACTCATTCTATGAAGCCACCATCACCCTAATACCAAAACCTGACAAAGATGCTACCAAAAAAGAAAAATACAAGCCAATATCACTGATGAACATAGATGCAAAAATCCTTAACAGAATTCTAGCAAACAGAATCCAACAACATATCAAAAAGATCATACATCATGACCAAGTGGGCTTTATCCCAGGGATGCAAGGATTCTTCAATATTCGCAAATCAATCAATGTGATTGATTGATATTGTTAACACCACATTAACAAATTGAAAGATAAAAACCATATGACTATCTCAATAGATACAGAGAAAACCTTTGACAAAATTCAACATCCATTTATGATAAAAACCCTCCAGAGAGCAGGAACAGAAGGAACATATCTCAACATAATAAAAGCTATATACGACAAACCCTCAGCAAACATTATCCTCAATGGTAAAACATTGAAAGCATTTCCCCTAAAATCAGGAACAAGACAAGGGTGCCCACTGTTCACCACTACTATTCAATATACTTTTGGAAGTTTTAGCCACAGCAGTCAGAGAATAAAAAGAAATAAAAGGAATCCAGATTGGAAAAGGAGAAGTAAAACTCTCACTGTTTGCAGATGACATGATCCTCTACATAGAAAACCCTAAAGATTCAACCAGAAAATTACTAGAGCTAATCAGTGAATATAGTACAGTTGCAGGGTATAAAATTAACACACAGAAATCCCTTGCATTCCTGTACACTAACAATGAGAAAACAGAAAGAGAAATTAAGGAAACAATTCCATTCACCACTGCAACAAAAAGAACAAAATACTTATGTATATATCTACCTAAAGAAACAAAAGACCTATATATAGCAAATTATAAAACACTGATGAAAGAAATCAAAGAGGACACAAATATATGGAGAAATACACCATGTTAATGGATCAGAAGATCAATATAGTGAAAATGATATACTACCCAAAGCAATCTACAGATTCAATGCAATCCCTATCAAGCTACCAACGGTATTTTTCACTGAGCTAGAACAAATAATTTCACAATTTGTATGGAAACACAAAAAACCTCGAATAGCCAAAGCAATCTTGAGAAAGCAGAATGGAACTGGAGGAATCAACCTGCCTGACTTCAGGCTCTACTACAAAGCCCCAGTCATCAAGACACTATGCTACTGGCACAAAGACAGAAATATAGATCAATGGAACAAAATAGAAAGCCCAGAGATAAATCCATGCACCTATGGACACTTATCTTTGACAAAGGAGGCAAGAATATACAATGGAGAAAAGACAATCTCTTTAACAAGTGGTGCTGGGAAAATTGGGCAACCACTTGTAAAAGAATGAAACTAGAACACTTTCTAACACCATACACAAAAATAAACTCAAAATGGATTAAAGATCTAAACATAAGACCAGAAACTATAAAACTGCTAGAAGAGAACACAGGCAAAACACTCTCCGACATAAATCACAGCAGGATCCTTTATGACCCATCTCCCAGAATATTGGAAATAAAAGCAAAAATAAACAAGTGGGACCTAATTAAACTTAAAAGCTTCTGCACAACAAAGGAAACTCTAAGCAAGGTGAAAAGACAGCCTTCAGAATGGGAGAAAATAGTAGCAAATGAAGCAACTGACAAACAACTAATCTCAAAAATATACAAGCAACTCCTGCAGCTCAATTCCAGAAAAATAAACGACCCAATCAAAAAATGGGCCAAAGAACTAAATAGACATTTCTCCAAAGACATACAGATGGCTAACAAACACATGAAAAGATGCTCAACATCACTCATTATCAGAGAAATGCAAATCAAAACCACAATGAGGTACCATTTCACACCAGTCAGAATAACTGCGATCCAAAAGTCTACTAGCAATAAATGCTGGAGAGGGTGTGGAGAAAAGGGAACCCTCTTACACTGTTGGTGGGAATGCAAACTAGTACAACCACTATGGAGAACAGTGTGGAGATTCCTTAAAAAATTGGAAATAGAACTGCCTTATGATCCAGCAATCCCACTGCTGGGCATACACACCCAGGAAAACAGAATTGAAAGAGACACATGTACCCCAATGTTAATCGCAGCACTGTTTATAATAGCCAGGACATGGAAGCAACCTAGATGTCCATGAGCAGATGAATGGATAAGGCAGTTGTGGTACATATACACAATGGAATATTACTCTGCCATCAAAAAGGAATCATTTTAATCAGTTCTAATGAGGTGGATGAAACTGGAGCCTGTTATACAGAGCGAAGTAAGTCAGAAAGAAAAACACCAATATAGTATACCACCGCATATGTATGGAATTTAGAAAGATGATAACAATAACCCTGTATGTGAGACAGCAAAAGAGACACAGATATAAAGAACAGGACTCTGTGGGAGAGGGCGAGGGTGGGATGATTTGAGAGAATAGCATTGAAATATGTGTATTATCATATGTGAAATAGATTGCCAGTCCAGGTTCAATGCATGAGACAGGGTGCTCAGGGCTGGTGCACTGGGATGACCCTGAGGGATGGGATGGGGAGGGAGGGTCAGGATAGGGAACACATGTACACCCATGGCTGATTCATGTTAATGTATGGCAAAAACCACTACAATACTATAAAGTAATTAGCCTCTAATTAAAATAATTTTTAAAAAAAAGAAAAAACAGAAAAAAAAAGTCTTGTTTGGCTGTGCCACATGGCTTGTGAGATTTGTTTCCCAACCAGGGATTGAGCCTGGTCATGGGAGTGAAAGCCCAAAATCTGAACCAATAGGCCACCAGGGAACTCCCTAGCAACTTTTTAATGTAATATCAGTTTTATTTAAAAGGATATCAGATAGACAAATAATATTTTGACTTGGGTATTTGGTAGACAAATGAGTTAAAGGAGGTTGCCACTTCAAGGAAAACAACTGACAATATTTTGACAGTGATGAAATGAGCCTTCAAGCAAAAAACAGAATTTTGAAAAAGTTGCATCTGCTACCATGAACTTAACAGCTTCCTAATATTTAAAGACTCACTTTCTTTATAAGGGTGTTTAGTGGATGCTAAGAGTTAGTACTACTGGGGTTTCCTGGGTGGCCCAGTGGTAAAGAATTCACTGCCAGTACAGGAGCTGCAGGTTTGGTCCCTAGGTCGGGAAGATCCCCTGGAAGAGGAAATGGCAACCCACTCCAGTATCCTTGCCTGGAAAATGCCATGGACAGAAGAAACTGGTGTGTTACAGTCCATGTGGTCACAAAGAATTGGACACGACGGAGTGACTAAACAACAACAATACTTAAAGACTTTTCAGATAAGACTTGTGGTGGTATTAAACAGCATGGTTTTTTTAATATTGTATAATAAAATGTGTCAACATTTGCAAGATCTGTATATCTCAATGAGCCAAATTCTTCCAAATGGCCAATGTGTGACGTTACAAAATCATGCATGGAGAAGAGATCCATTCAAAAGGCAAGGTAAAAACCAATGGATTTTAATGTATCAGAGTGCTAAAAGTTCTTAGATTTGGCTTCTACACTTAAAGTACCCTTGAGGAAACTATCTCTGGTTGAATTTTGGTATGGCATCAAAGAAGAATACCCACAATTATCTGCAAAGGCTTTGAAAATATTTCTTCCATATCCAACTACATTATCTGTGTGAGGTCAGGTTTTCTTCATATATTTGAGCCGAAAGGAAATGATTAATGCAGAAGCACATATGAGAATCCAGCTGACTTCTACTAAGCCAGATATGAAAGAGATTCATAAAAATATAAAACCAGCACTCTTCTCACTAATGTTTCTTTGAAATCTTTTGGGAAAATACAAAGGACTCTTGAAACTGAAAAGTTTGAGAACCTCTGATCTACATCAGTCAAGGACCTCCACTTTCTTATCACTCAGTTCAGTCTGAGGCCTGATTTTTCAGGCAAAATAGGAGCCTGAAGATCAGAGTCAAATATATAGGAAACGCTGCTGCTGCTGCTGCTTCTGCTGCTGCTAAGTCGCTTCAGTCGTGTCCGACTCTGTGCGACCCCATAGACGGCAGCCCACCAGGCTCCCCCGTCCCTGGGATTCTCCAGGCAAGAACACTGGAGTGGGTTGCCATTTCCTTCTCCAATGCATGAAAGTGAAAAGTGAAAGTGAAGTCACTCAGTCGTGTCTGACTGACTCTTCGCGACTCCATGGACTGCAGCCCATCAGGCTCCTCCGCCATGGGATTTTCCAGGCAAGAGTACTGGAGTGGGGTGCCATCGCCTTCTCCATATAGGAAACGAGTGGATAAATATTTGATGAGATAAATATTTGACTGCAAAATTCTGAGTTGGATGTTTTTTCATTCCAAAGCCAAGGAAAAATTTTTTGATTATGTATCATTCTCTTTATACTGCTTGTACCTCCACAAGAATAGATATCCAAATGCTACTAATTCAAAGCACATTTAACAGGAAGAATGCAATAGTCTCTTTAAGGAACTTTAAAGTAAACACCCCCTCCAAGGCAGATTCATACTCAACAGAATAAAAGTTACTGAATTTCTATTCAATAACAGAATGAGAAGAAAAGTAGCTATAAAACTTTAACAGAGGCTTGCTTATTCTGTATGATATATTTTATTTTCAAGATTTACTTCTAGGTGTATTATAATCAGACATAGATGACTCTATATGAATTATTTAAAATATAGGCTATGGAAGATTTGATTGACAAGCTTTTCTTGAAGCATGTTTTTTTCTTTATTGAACAGCTGATTTACAGTATTATATTAGTTTCAAGTGTACAACATAGTCATTTAATATTTTCATAAATTATATTCCATTTAAAATTATTATAAAATATTGGTTATAGTCCCTATGCAGTATAAAATGCATTTAAATTTACAGATTTTCAAAGACTGATTTCTAGATTTACCATGAGACCTAGATGGCCCCAATAAAAGTAATCAAGAAGCTGGTCTATCACAAATTGTTTATCACATTATGGTGATGTTATAAACTAATTTAGAATCCATCCATCAAACTAATGGATTTGATATCCAGTTTGTTCATTCATTCAGTATTTACTGAATACCTGCTCTATGCCTGATACTAGGCTGGGTACTATGGATAGTGTGATGACTAAGATGGAGTTGGTTCTTGCCCTCAGGTGCTTAAGGCCTGACAAGGGAAACAGACAGTAAGCAAATAGTTACATAATTATTTAGTTAGACATACACCACACTCTGGTCTCAGCTAATCATCTATCCTGCTGGTTTCCAGTGTGATTCTATACTCGGAACTGGAAAACTCCTCAAAGCCCAACCATAACAGACTCTCTACAGATTAGCATCAGTGTCTTGAAATAAATACCACACACCTATTAAAGCCTTAGGATCTTTCAAGAAAAACCAGCTACATGTCAGTGTTCAGATTTGTTGATGGTGTCAAAGTTAAACAAATCATAGTCCAAAATGAAGAAATCACCACATATTGGGGAGGGAAGGACATAAGCATTTCAGACCTTACTCCTGAGTCAGATGGTAAATCAACAACTTTTCCTAACTATAACTGCTTCTTCCATAATTAAGCTTTATGACATCATCAAAAAGCTAGCACCAAATTCTGTTTAAGCATAAAATGATTTAATAGTCTACTTTGCTAGTTTTCCAACTTTTTGAGGAAAAACTTGAAGACCATCTGTGCATTAGTTAAATTAGAAATAGTTCTATCTCCTTTCAATTTTAAAAACATTTTACCATTATTAAAAACCAGCTCCCTGTTTAAGATTTAGAAGACTTTTGATGTCTCAAGGAATACTTTAAATATGATTTTATTTTGTAGAAATCTGGTTTTAATTCCACTTTTCCTTTTATTTTGTGTAGTCCTACTGCAAATCAAAAATTTTTCTTTAACTTCCTCCATGCTCTGAGTTAAATAGAAACACATTAATACAGAGGAGGAACAAACACTGACATGTTTATTTTCTTTTAAAACATCTGTCAAAAATAAAATATGCACTCCATTCTTATATTTATATGTATATAAATTAACCATAACAGTCTCTCTGTGACTATTCTGGGAGATAGTGAAAGACAGAGGAGCCTGGCGTGCTGTAGTCCATGGGGCCACAAAGAATCGGACATGACTTAGCAATTGAACAACAACAAATCTCTCTTTACTTTATATCTCTCCTATCCTTAAACATACACATGAGCACACGTGCACACACACACACACACATACACCAACACACACCTTAGTTCTCTTCCCTTTACCTGTATCCAGGCTATTTCCCCTTCCCTTCAGTGCCAAATTTACCAAGCCCCCCACTTTATTTCCTTCACAGTCTCTCTCAGCCTCTAATCTTCAAGTCACCAATTATTTCCATGTTTATACAGGCCAAATGGGCTTTCCTCATCTCGTTCTCAGTGAGTTCTGTAACACCTGATACTGCTGACCATCTCTTTTTTGAATTCTTCTTCCTTAATCGCCATATTTTAAAATAGATTTCCCCCCTTCATCTGTAGCACTGCTCCAATTCTTCTTCTATATCTCTAATCATTTCCTCTGTATTTCCCTGGTAGCTCTGTTTCTCTTACAATATAACTCTTCATAGCATGGGTCCTGCTTTTCCACAGGGCTTTATCTTTGGTCTTGTTCTTTAGAAAATGAACCAGAAGCATTCAAACAATGTTTTGAACAGATGGATCAGTGGAATTAAAATCTTGAATTAAAATCCAAGCTGAATATTCTGAAAGACAAGGCACTTGGACTTAAAAGTTCTAGAAAGGCAATATTGGGAAGTGGCTGCAAACACAGATTCTGGAACCAGACTCTGTAAGTTAAATGCTGGCTCAGTCACCTCCAAACTATGTCATGTTGGACAAATCAACCTCTCTGTGCCTCAGGCTCCTCATCTGCAAAGTGAAGATAATAACTGTACCTACCTCAGGATTAAAGACTGGCATATTATAAGCACTATAAAACTATTATTAGATAAATTATAAGGTCACTAGCAATTAAAAAATCAAACTCATTAACTTATGGGTCTATCTTGTAATTTGACATTTTGTTTTTGTTATGGTTGTTTTTCAAAACCTTTAAAATATTCAAACTCCAACAGACTGAGTCACTCTAGTAACTTTAAAGAGTTTTTAACACAATACTACAGGTCTTTGATTCATTTTGATATTTGGCAAAACTAATACAATTATGTAAAGTTTAAAAAAAAAAAAAAGGACAGTGTTGACACATAGAAACACATATACACACAAATACCTACACACACACAAATAGAAGACTGGAGACTTCAGATTTCTAGAGTTAGAAGGAAAATGCAAACCTGCTCTAACTGAATCATTTTACAGATCAGGAAACTGAAATTAGGAGAGATGAGTGATTTGTCCAAAATCAAATAGTAAGTGGCAGAATTGGGGTTAGAATGCAAGTCACTAAAGGCTGCATCTGTGAGTTGTTTAAAAAACATTTTCCCTCACATCTTCATGATGTGAAGAAATATTTTTTCTTAAAATGCAGTTTTGCTTTCAGGAAATGTTTTCTTACTCCGTTATGAGAAATGTGAAGTTTGATGAGAAGGAAACTATCCAAACTTCATCAATTATCAAATCCCACCTGAAGAATAGGGGTAGCTTTAGAAGTCATTCTATCCTGTAGCTAAAAATCTATCCACATCAAAGTAGACTATATATTTAAAGATTTTTTCCACAGTTACTCAAATAATAAAAGTAATTTTAAACGTTCACTGAGAAAATTTCCTTATTTGTTTCTGGAAACTTCATCTCTAGTAATCTTTTGAACAACAGGACATAAAAAATAAGGCAAAAAGTCACAAATAAATAGCAGTTTGAGACCTAACATTTATTTAGGACTTACTTTACACTGTCTGCAGTGCACTGCAACAGACTTTGTAAAATGACCAGAGGAATAACTTTATTCCTGCCCAGAGAAAGCTTGAAATCTATAAAAGGAGCTTAAACAAATGCATGTGAAAAAACATCATAAAATAAAGATTACTAAATATAGCACATGAATCACAAAAGGTTGGAAAAGACTCAGATGGACTTGCTCACCATCCTGAAAATTTTGAAGACTTGAAATCATGAGTTATAAGTTCTTTGTGTCCATGGCTATTCTACTTACAAGTCTCGTTATAGAGACTACTGAACAGTCATTTTTCAAACATAAAACAAGTTATATTACAGTTTATAACTGAAAAGTCCAAATAACAGAAACTTTTTTTAATATTAGCTAGGAATCTGTTACAGAGCCAAGGAACAAATGACTAAATCCCCTAAAACCATACAACAGTAATTCATATTCAACAAGGAGCTTGAGATCAAAAGTTTCTCATCTCAAGAATCTGGCATGCCATATACAGAATGCATTATAAAATGCATTTACACAGACACAAAAACCATTCTTCTCTATGAGAAGTTCTAGTGTACCAATCATTAAAATATTGTCTATTTTGGCTAAAGTACTTCCATTTCAAGACACAGCAAAGATTTTTTTTTTCCCCTCAACTGTTTTAAAAAGAAACCAGAAACTCTCAAAGTCTACTTATTATATTCCCTTGGTTTCAAATCTGAAGAGATACTGTAATCTTTCAGACCATTAAGTTATTCTTTACTATTATGAAAGTGTAACCTAATAAAGCACTTAAGCTACAGTCAGGTTATTAACAAACAAAATATTTTAATTGTTATATAATAACTCCAGCAAAACTGGCCAGCAGATTTGGCAACAAAACATACTTGGCTTTGGAGAAACAGAGTAATTTTGATATTTAAATATTCTGCATATATATCTAAAATGCAGCACCAGAATGTAAAGAAATAAAAAAATCGTATTAAATTAGAACACCTCAATTATTGCTATTTCTACTGCATACCATTTCTGTGTCCTTAGACAAGCTACTTAACCTCTCTGTGCCTCAATATTTCCATGTGTAAAGTAAAACTAGGGATACTTTATTATATGTACGGAACTAAGATTATAAATGTGAAAGGAGTGTGTAAAGTATAATCAGTTCAGTTCAGTTCAGTCGCTCAGTTATGTCCGACTCTTTGCGACACCATGGACTGTGGCACGCCAGGTCTCCCTGTCCACCACCAACTCCCAGACTTTACTCAAACTCAGTCGACTGAGTTGGTGATGCCATCCATCCATCTCATCCTCTGTCGTCCCCTTCTCCTCCTGCCTTCAATCTTTCCCAGCATCAGGGTCTTTTCAAATCAGTTAGTTCTTCACATCAGGTGGCCAAAAAATTGGAGTCTCAGCTTCAGCATCAGTCCTTCCAATGAATATTCAGGACTGATCTCCTTTAGGATGGACTGGTTGGATCTCCTTGCAGTCCAAGGGACTCTCAAGAGTCTTCTCCAACACCACAGTTCAAAAGCATCAATTCTTCTGCACTCAGCTTTCTTTATAGTCCAACTCTCACATCCATACATGACCACTGGAAAAACCATAGCCTTGACTAGACGGACATTTTTGGTAAAGTAATATCTCTGCTTTTTAATATGCTATCTAGGTTGGTCATAACTTTTCTTCCAAGGAGCAAGCATCTTTGAATTTCATGGCTGCATTTTTGGTGATTTTGGAGCCCCCAAAAACAAAGTCTGTCACTGTTTCCCCATCTATTTGCCATGAAGTGATGGGACCAGATGCCATAATCTTTGTTTTCTGAATGTTGAGCTTTAAGCCAACTTTTTCACTCTCCTCTTTTCACTTTCAGCAAGACGCTTTTTAGTTCCTCTTTACTTTCTGCCATAAGGGTGGTGTCATCTGCATATCTGAGGTTATTGATATTTCTCCCGGCAATCTTGATTCCAGCTGTGCTTCCTCCAGCCCAGCGTTTCTCATGATATACTCTGCATATAAGTTAAATAAGCAGGGTGACAATATACAGCTTTGACGTACTCCTTTTCCTATTTGGAACCAGTCTGTTGTTCCATGTCCAGTTCTAACTGTTGCTTCCTGACCTGCATACAGATTCCTCAAGAGGCAGTTCAGGTGGTCTGGTATTTCCATCTCTTTCAGAATTTTCCACAGTTTGTTGTGGTCCACACAGTCAAAGCCTTTGGCATAGTCAAAAGCAGAAGTAGATGTTTTTCTGGAACTCTTGCTTTTTCGATGATCCAACGGATTTTGGCAATTTGATCCCTGGTTCCTCTGCCTTCTCTAAATCCAGCTAGAACATCTGGAAGTTCTCAGTTCATATACCGTTGAAGCCTGGCTTGAAAAATTTTGAACATTACTTTACTAGCATGTGAGATGAATGCAATTGTGTGGCAGGTTGAGCATTCTTTGGCATTGCCTTTCTTTGGGATTGGAATGAAAACTGACCTTTTCCAGTCCTGTGGCCACTGCTGAGTTTCCCAAGTTTGCTGGCATATTGAGTGCAGCACTTTCACAGCATCATCTTTTAGGATTTGAAATAACTCAACTGGAATTCCATCACCTCCACTAGCTTTGTTCGTAGTGGTGCTTTCTAAGGCCCACTTGACTTCACATTCCAGGATGTCTGGCTCTAGGTCAGTGATCACACCATCGTGATTACCTGGGTCGTGAAGATCTTTTTGTACAGTTCTTCTGTGTACTCTTGCCACCTCTTCTTAATATCTTCTGCTTCTGTTAGGTCCATACCATTTCTGTCCTTTTTTGTGCCCATCTTTGCATGAAATGTTCCCTTGGTACCTCTAATTTCCTTGAAGAGATCTCTAGCCTTTCCCATTCTATTGTTTTCCTCTATTTCTTTGCATTGATCACTGAAGAAGGCTTTCATTCCCTCCTTGCTATTCTTTGGAACTCTGCATTCAAATGGGTATGTCTTTCCTTTTCTCCTCTGCCTTTGACTTCTCTTCTATTCACAGCTATTTGTAAGGCCTCCTCAGACAATCATTTTCTTTTTGCATTTCTTTTCCTTGGGGATGGTCTTGAAGCCTGCCTTCTGTACAATGTCACGAAGCTCTCTGTCCATAGTTCTTCAAGCACTCTATCTATCAGATCTAATCCCTTGAATCTAATGGTCATTTCCACTGTATAATCGTAAGGGATTTGATTTAGGTCAAACCTGAATGGTCTAGTGGTTTTCCGTACTTTTTTCAATTCAAGTCTGAATTTGGCAATAAGGAGTTCATGGTCTATGCCACAGGTAGCTCCTGGTCTTGTTTTTGCTGACTGTATAGAACTTCTCCATCTTTGGCTACAATGAATATAATCAATCTGATTTCGGTATTGACCATCTGGTGATGTCCATGTGTAGTTTTCTCTTGTGTTGTTGGAAGAGAGTGTTTGCTATGACCAGTACGTTCTCTTGGCAAAACTCTATTAGACTTTGCCCTGCTTCAGGACCCAGAGATCCCACAGAGACTGAGACTAAGAATTGTGTTTGAGTGTCTCCTGTGGAGGTACGGGTCAGCAGCAGGCTGATGCAGGGGCAGGAGCTCTGGGTGCAGCAGACCTGGGTGCGGCATAAGCCCTCTAGGAGGTGGTTGCCATTAACCCCATCACAGAGCTGCCAGAACTTGCACAGGACTGGGAAACAAACTCTTGGTGGGCACAGAAAGAACTTTATGTGCACCAGGACCCAGGAGAAAGGAGCAATGACCCCATAAGAGACTGATCCAGACTTGCCGGTAAGTGTCCAGGAGTCTCCAGCAGCGGCATGGGTCAGTGGTGGCCTGCTGCAGGACTGGGGGCACTGAGTGTAGCGGTGCATACATGGGACCTTTGAAGGAGGTCACCATTATCTTCATTACCTCCACCATAGTTTGGCCCCAGGTAAATAACAGTTGAAACTCCAATACTTTGGCCACCTCATGCTGGCTGAGTTGACTCATTGGAAAAGACTTTGATGCTGGGAGGGATTTGGGGCAGGAGGAAAAGGGGACGACAGAGGATGAGATGGCTGGATGGTATCACCGACTCGATGGACATGAGTTTGGGTGAACTCCGGGAGCTGGTGATGGATAGGGAGGCCTGGTGTGCTGCAGTTTATGGGGCTGCAAAGAGACGGACGCGACTGAGCGACTGAACTGAACTAACAGGGAGGGAACATAGCCCCACCCATCAACAGAAAATTGGATTATAAATTTACTGAGCATGGCCCTGAACATCAGAACAAGACCCAATTTCTAACTCAGTCTCTCCCATCAGGAAGCTTCCATAAGCTTCTTATCCTTCTCCATCAGAGGACAGACAGACTAAAAACCACAAGCACAGAAAACTAACCAATCTGATCACATGGACCACAGCCTTGTCTAACTCAACGAAACTATGAGCCATGCCATATAGGGCCACCCAAGACGGATGGATTATGATGGAAAGTTCTGACAAAATGTGGTCCCACTGGAGAAGGGAATGGCAAACCACTTCAGTATTCACGCGTTGAGAACCCCATGGAGGGTATGAAAAGGCAGAAAGATAGGACACTGAAAGATGAAAGACCTCCCCAGTTCAGTAGGTGCCCAATATGCTACTGGAGATCAGTGGAGAAATAATTCCAGAAAGAATGAAGAGACAGAGACAAAGCAAAACAATTCCCAGTTGTGGATGTGACTGGTGATGGAAGCAAAGTCCACTGCTGAAAAGAGCAGTGTTGCAGGAACCTGGAATGTCAGGTCCATGAATCAAGGCAAATTGGAAGCGGTTAAACAGGAGATGGCAAGAGTGAACATCGACATTTTAGGAATCAGCAAACTAAATGGACTGGAATGGGTGAATGTAACTCAGACGACCATTATATCTACTACTGTGGGCAGGAATCCCTTAGAAGAAATGCAGTAGCCCTCATAGTCAACAAAAGAGTCCGAAATGCAGTACTTGGATGCAATCTCAAAAACGACAGAATGATCTCGGTTCGTTTCCAAGGCAAACCATTCAATATCACAGTAATCCAAGTCTATGCCCCAACCAGTAATGTTGAAGAAGCTGCAGTTGAACGGTTCTATGAAGACCTACAAGACCTTCTAAAACTAACACCCAAAAAAGATGTCCTTTTCATTATAGGGGACTGGAATGCAAAAGTAAATTATAATGGCCGTATACATTAAAGGTATCCATATTTGTATATGAATGAAAAAGAAAATGGATATATAATGCTCTTGATATAATCATTAACTAAACTCAGGTTAAGTGAATCCTCAGACAACTCTGTTCTATTTTTTATAATGTGCTTAAGACCTGAATAACAGTATATCTTAAAGTAAGCTAACAACTTATTTGGAAAAAAGCCTTCTAAAATAAGGATTTTTTTTTAAGTCTCTCTCTTCTAAGAAAAGACATTTTTTTTTAATTTATTTTAATTGGAGGGTAATTACTTTACAATATTGTGGTGGTTTTTGCCATACATTGACATGAATCAACCATGGGTGTACATGTGTTCCCCATCCTGACCCTCCCTCCCACATCCCTCCCCACTCCATCCCTCAGGGTCATCCCAGCGCACCAGTTCTGAGCACCCTGTCTCATGCACCAAATCTGGACCAGCAATCTATTTCACATATGATAATATACATGTTTCAATGCTATTCTCTCAAATCATCCCACCTCGCCTTCTCCCACAGAGTCTAAAAGACTGTTCTATACATCTGTGTCTCTTTTGCTGTCTTGCATATAGTGTCATCGTTACCATCTTTTTAAATTCCATATATATGCGTTAGTATACTGTATTGGTGTTTTTCTTTCTGACTTACTTTGCTCTGTATAATAGGCTCCAGTTTCATCCACCTCATTAGAACTGATTCAAATGCATTCTTTTTAATGGCTGAGTAATACTCCATTGTGTATATGTACCACAGCTTTCTTATTCATTTGTCCGCTGATGGATCTAAGTTGCTTCCATGTCCTGGCTATTGTAAACAGTGCTGTGATGAACACTGGGGTACACGTGTCTCTTTCAACTCTGGTTTCCTCAGTGTGTATGCCCAGCAGTGGGATTGCTGGGTCATATAGCAGTTCTATTTCCAGTTTTTTAAGGAATCTCCACACTGTTCTCCGTAGTGGCTGTACTAGTTTGCATTCCCACCAACAGTGTAAGAGGGTTCCCTTTTCCCGCACCCTTTCCAACATTTATTGTTTGTAGATTTTTGGATCGCAGCCATTCTAACCCCTGTGAGATGGTACCTCATTGTGGTTTTGATTTGCATTTCTCTGATAATGAGTGATGTTGAGCATCTCTTCATGTGTTTGTTAGCAATCTGTATGTCTTCTTTGGAAAAATGTCTGTTTAGTTCTTTGGCCCATTTTTGATTGGGTCGTCTATTTTTCTGGAATTGAGCTGCAGGAGTTGCTTGTATATTTTTGAGATTAATTCTTTGAAAGACATATTTTTAAAATAGCAAGTATTTTTCAAAATTCATTTAGTCACTTCTTTTTTCAGCCAGAGAAGGAATATGGCTAGAAGATTATGAAAGCAGAGATAAGTAAATGGCCAAACTTCAAGATCCATGTGTAGTTGTGAAGTCCCAAAACAAAAGGAGCTGTATCCTTTTGAAGGAGACTTTATACACTAATTTCCTTTGATTACTAAAGAAATTCCTCTTGCCTCTGAAGATTTTATATAAAGGTATATACTAAACAAAAATTTCCAAGAAACAAATAATATACGTTAAGAAAAGATGCCACTCTTCTAAGCATGTATTCGGTATTACTTTAGGCATTAACTTAGAAAATGTCATTGTCATTCTGTAAAACTCTCCTTTACGGCCTTCCGTGGGAATAAACCTTTGGCAAACGTTTTGAATCATTAACATCACCAGTCAACCTTTCTGCACTATGAAAGTCTTTCCTATTCTTTGTCCAAAGTTACAAGTTTCTGGTTCATGCTGCTTGAATCTGCAGATACTAGACACCAACCCTTCTCCACACACAAAAAAAGCAACAAGGTCTAACAACAATCCACTCCAATAATTTCACCAAGGTGACTTTTTTCTTAGCTCTAAAGCTGAGATTCAGAGATAAGCACAAAGCTGATAAGATACATCTCTGGCTAGTACAACCATAAATAAAGCAAAGACAGGTCATCTCTAACTGAACTTTCTGCTGGAATTTGGCACTGCCCATGTTATTTCTTAGAGCAGCAAAATAGATTTAAATTTCTCTAAGCAAAACAGATGTAAATATACACCTTAAAAGATGATGAAAAACCGTGAACTTTCCCTTAGTGAAGCATACATAAAATTGCTTTGTTCAATAAACACTGAGTGACTGGCATTGTGCCGAGTGTCAGCTGTAGTCATAAAGAAGCACATGACACTTCCCGTCTTTCAGAGGCCTGTGATACATATGAGAAGACAAGCCTTGGAGACCAGAAACTAGGGACCAATAAAGAAAGAACTCTTTTAAAAAAGCAGGTGTTACGTGATATAATAAACAGTTTATGAAGCTCTAATGGTTGATCACAATCTTTTTCTCAAACTAGTAGTCCAAGCTATTCCTTCTGCATAAACTTGTTGGTACATTTAAAGAAATCCACCCTATTTCCTCGGTCACAAATGAATGGACCATGGGTCATGAGCCAGATTATTGCAGAAATTCCATATAATTATATATATATATATATATAAAATCAAGCTCTTTATGTTTGGGGAGTCTGAATAAGACATGTGAGAAAAAGACTAAAGTGGAATTACTGGAGCTGCTGTTGAATCAGGAATGACAACAAGCCACTACTCTAAGTCTCCATGAGGACTAGTGTACGTTCCAAGCTATGAAATGTAAGAGTTGGTTTATTAAATAATGGTATACTAAACAGTCAATAGCTACATCTACTTTTTTATAAATTAAAATATTTGTTAAACACATGTCCAATTATAAAATAAAACAATATGGTTTGCTTATTGGCTCCGTTAATTTTCATTTATACTAAGCAAAACCTGGGGGCATCAAAATTCCTACACTTCTTAATTTCTAATGCAGTCACACAGGATCAATTACAGTAATTTCTGTCAATGAAATTAAGAGCCTGACTAAAACTTCTACGTCTTTCTTTTTTTTCCCTTATTTATTTTTATTGAGATTTCTACATCTTTCTGCACAAGAAATGATGCCAGTTAACTTTTTAATAAAACTGTTAGTATATTTTATATTGAAAAAAATGGAAAAGAAAACTAAGCATATAAGCATGAGATCATTATGTCTCTCATTCTCATTTTAGCAAGAACAAAAAGAACAACCCAGGACTTAATCAAATTCCTGTCTAATGACATAGTCATCATGATAAAATTAACTTCCTTATCCCTACTGTTGAAAAAAAATAAAGCAAGAAAAAGTAAAAAAGGATGCTCTCTCTCTCTCTAAGGACTTCTAACGACTGTTATCTAGTTCAGTTCATGCTTATCCTCACTTTTCCCTGATATAAAACACTAAGATATGATAAATCAGTAATTAGGAAATGAAAAACTCAAACAGAATGTGAGAGTCCAACAGTTTGCTTAAACATGAGACAGTTCCTTCCAGAACATCAGAAGGTTGCAGGGAGGGTGACAAATAATTTTCTAGTAGCACTTTTCACAGCAAACTAATGAGAATTAGCTTTTACAAATGTAAGAAATGTAACATATTCATTAAAAAAAAAAGAACAGCATTCGTCTTCCTTTGTAAAAACACAGTCCTTTTAAGGCTACAATAATTTTCTTCATAACAAATACTTGTTCTCCTCCCTAGAAAAATGTTACTAGTCATGATGTCAATCTGTGGCTTGACAATTGCTACTTTTAATGTATACTGTACTGTTTTCATCAAATAATACAGAAATTATCCCAAACCTAAGGAAAAGTATTCAGCTATTTCAGTGCTTCTTTTGTGGTTATATTCATTACATATACACATCAACACGTTCGTTTTAACACCCATCGAGTCTCTTCTTCATAGTGCTGGATCCCATTTACATTTCCCCCCAACATGACTGTGTCAACCCAAAGCAACACCAAGTTCTCATCAGCCAGTAGAGCTGGAGCCTTGCCGAAACCCTGTTTTCAGCTGCCCCCTTGCTGCTAAAAATGAACTTTGAGGCTGGTGCAGTATAGAAACACACCGATTACATCTGAGAGAATAGACTGAGCACAGGGAGTTTTTGAGAAAAGGCAGAAGTCATGAGATACCTTCACTATAGTATCCCAAATCTCCTAACACATTTGATTAACAACTACACATACATGAAATGTTTGACTGCCCTAATCTTCGAGTCCAAAATTCTGAGCCACTAAATATTTATACTTCAGGAAAAGAATTAACTGAAAATTTCAGTGATAGTGAGTTGTGACAATAATCAGAGAATGCATCATTTACTGTCAGCATATGCTTATTTCTATCATGCCTCTCCACATTCTTTAAAAAAAGAAAAAGAAAAACCTAGGATACAAACTACCAAGAAATTCTAACCTAGTCATATGTTACTGGTTTAACATACAGCACTTTACGAGAGATATTCAAATGGTAATTCTATGAAAAATGTATTTTCATTTTAGAGGAAAAGTAGATGGCATGAAAATAAGCTATGCGTTTTACCCCATTTAGTCTAACATTTGTAACATTCAGAAGTGGTCATATAAACATTTTCTTTTGCATGAGTGACTAATTATCTTATACATTCTTCACTAATAAGAGTAAATGCTTGATGAAGGAGAGAGAAAAGAATAGAAAGTCTCAGTCACATAGATTCAAACATTCCACATGTAATGTATTAATCAGCCCATAACTCATATTAAGCTAAAATTTAGGAACTCTACTTTCCATTAACCAAATGGGAAAACCAAACCACCATAAAACCTAAAAAGAAATTTTTATGTTTTTACTTCTCCTTTAGTTATAAACAAAAAATATGGCTATAGGGACAACAAAGAATAAAAATCAATAAGCAGCTTATATTTTCTAAATAGTGTCTGGTATCAACTCCATGTTCTTCATAACTTGAACAGCTCAAGGTCAAGCTTGTATTATAGCACTTAGAGTGTTCTACTCATACAATTTATTGTATATTACTTCCCATCTCATATATTTTTATCTTCCATAGTATGCAGCCCAATGCCTTATGTACAGCAAATATTCAAAAATATTTCTTTTATTCTCTCCAAATGAACTTACCCTTCGAAACGACACAACATAAAACGTGTCTCCCCTTCTGCGGATAGCTTCAAAGAAGTCTTGGTAACTTCTGGGTGAAGCATAATACACCTGTAGCTCACTCCCTGAGTTCCTGCTGAAGTAAGAAAATGGCAAAGTGCTCTTAAACTGATGAATTTCTATCCACTCAAAAATGCTTCCTAATCTAAGGTGACATCTGAATCATAAGAATCTCTCTCAACCAAAATATTAGTAGCATTTTGGCAGCAATTTTTGCAATAACATTTTGAAAAGCTAAGATCCAGTTCACTAGAGCTAAACTCTCATTTCTGAATGCTCTAAATGTACCAGTCAAGTGCACTGCAAAGCACGTAAAAACAACAGAAGTACCAGAAAACAGACTTCTACATCAGTTTGCATGATTTTAAAATTTTGGTAAGAAAAATTAAGTCTGAGGAAAAGTTCTTTTTCACCGTTCTGTCAAATCTGTGAGTGCATACTTGCTTATGAGGCTGTACAAAAGGGGAAAAAGAGCTTAGGATTTGGAAACAAATATACCTGTCTCTGAATTCCTGTTCCACCCCACAGTTGGGCAATTGTGGGGGAAATCCATCCCAGAGCAACTTCATTTTCCTCATCAGTAAAATGAGGGTAACTACATAAACCTTTCAGGACTGTCCCTGGGGTCAGAGATGTTCGTACCAACCATGTTACTCCTATGGGTCCTTTTGCATAGGAGTCACTCAACAATGATTAGCCATAGATATTAAAAGTATCATGTCAGTGCCTTGATAAAATTATATCTAAAAATGTAATACCTCAAACCACATCATATCCCGAAAGATGTACTCAAATGGTGTTAATATAGTTCTTAATAATATTTTCAGGGTCTTTTATTGTTTAGCACAGTAAGCTAACACCCAAAAGTTAAAGAGAGTAAAAAAAATGTTTATCTTTCTTCAAAAACAAAAATCATATATATTTAATTCTTATAGGTTCTTCTATATCTTCAAACTGTTATTAACTTAAGAGGATGGAAAGACTGACCTAAAAGGAAATTATAAATGAGCCATAAAAACTTCCTTTGAAATAGTTTCATGTACTCAATAGGCCATTTCTAACTATAATATTTTACCTGTACAACTCTTATTATTTACGGTAGTTACGTTCTATAAAGTCAGTGCGAACTCTGAACGAGAAAACACTGAACCGTTCTCCTAAGGGAAATCCAGGTGAGATTCCTGTGAGCCCTTAGTTACAGCATTTTTGTGAACTGATCAACATATAACCTTGCTTTATATGTTTCCATTTAAAGACACTTTCTTTAACAAACACTGCTCACTCATTAACAAAGCACTCACAGGCAACAGCACTATAACCCGCGTACACACGAAGTCTATCTAATACACGTTTTCTCTACACAGCACAATACAGCTTTCTCGGGCTCTCGCAAAACTAGGCAGCACACTGCAGAACTATGCTTGTAGGCAATTTTAAATGATGAATTTACAAGCAAAAATCATACAATGTAAAAACTACGGCACTAAATAGATCTCAGAAAGGACAAGTGCTTATAGTATGAGAGCTGAAACAGGAAGCCAAAGTACTGCTTTGCTGAAATTCACCTGGGAATGCAAATGACCATGAAAGTACCTTGAATATTGATTGGCGGTACAAATAAATTTTCTCAAGTAAGAGGATTCATAAATACAGAATGCATGAATAAAGAAGGTCAACTATAATTCACTTAAAAACATTTTTTAAAAACTGTTTTTTAAATAGCAGTTTAGGTTCAAGCAGTTTTCAGTTTTAAATATTAAGTTTGGGATTAAAAGAAAGGCAAAAAGGTAAAATGGTTTTCAGAGGAGGCCTTACAGATAGCTGTGAAAAGAAGAGAAGCAAAAGGCAAAGAGAAAAGGAAAAATATTCCCATTTGAATGTAGAGTTCCAAAGAATAGCAAGGAGAGATAAGAAAGCCTTCCTCAGTGACCAGTGCAAAGAAATAGAGGAAAACAACAGAATGGGAAAGTCTAGAGATCTCTTCAAGAAAATTAGAGATACCAAAGGAATATTTTATGCAAAGATGGGCATGAAAAAGGACAGAAATGGTATGGACCTAACAGAAGCAGAAGATATTAAGAAGAGGTGGCAAGAATACACAGAACTGTACAAAAAGATCTTCATGACCCAGATAATCACAATGGTGTGATCACCAGCCTAGAGCCAGACATCCTGGAATGTGAAGTCAGGTGGGCCTTAGGAAGCATCACTACAAACAAAGCTAGTGGACGTGATGGAATTCCAGTTGAGCTATGTCAACTCCTAAAACATGATGCTTTGAAAGTGCTGCTCTCAATATGCCAGCAAATTTGGAAAACTCAGCAGTGGCTATAGGACTGGAAAGGGTCAGTTTTCATTCCAATCCCAAAGAAAGGCAATGCCAAAGAATACTCAAACGACTGCACAATTGCACTCATCTCACATGCTAGTAAAGTAATGCTCAAAATTTTCCAAGCCAGGCTTCAATGGTATGTGAACTGTGAACTTCCAGATGTTCAGGCTGGATTGCAGACTGCCAACATCCATTGGATCATTAAAAAAGCAAGAGAGTTCCAGTCAAAGCCTTTGACTATGCCAAAGGCTTTGACTGTGTGAACCACAACAAACTGTGGAAAATTGTTCAAGAGATGGGAATACCAGACCACCTGACTTGCCTCTTGAGAAATCTGTATGCAGGTCAGGAAGCAACAGTTAGAACTGGACATGGAACAACAGACTGGTTCCAAATAGGGAAAGGAGTATGTCAAGGTTGTATATTGTCACCCTGCTTATTTAACTTATATGCAGAGTATATCATGAGAAATGCTGGGCTGGATGAAGCACAAGCTGGAATCAAGATTTCCAGGAGAAATATCAATAACCTCAGATATGCAGATGACACCACCCTTATGGCAGAAAGCAAAGAAGAACTGAAGAGCCTCTTGTTGAAAGTGAAAGAGGAGAGTGAAAAAGTTGGCTTAAAGCTCAATATTCAGAAAACTAAGATTATGGCATCTGTTCCCATCACTTCATGGCAAACAGATGGGAAAACAGTGACAGACTTATTTTTTGGGCTCCAAAATCACAGCAAATGGTGACTGCAGCCATGAAATTCAAAGACGCTTGCTCCTTGGAAGAAAAGTTATGACCAACCTAGACAGCATATTAAAAAGCAGAGACATTACTTTACCAAAAATGTCCGTCTAGTCAAGGCTGTGGTTTTTCCAGTGGTCATGTATGGATGTGAGAGTTGGACTATAAAGAAAGCTGAGCGCAGAAGAATTGATGCTTTTGAACTGTGGTGTTGGAGAAGACTCTTGAGAGTCCCTTGGACTGTAAGGAGATCCAACCAGTCCATCCTAAAGGAGATCAGTCCTGAATATTCATTGGAAGGACTGATGCTGAAGCTGAAACTCCAATACTTTGGCCACCTGATGTGAAGAACTGACTCATTTGAAAAGACCCTGATGCTGGGAAAAATTCAAGGCACGAGGAGAAAGGGAAAAAACGGAGGATGAGATGGTTGGATGGCATTACTGACTCAATGGACATGAATTTGAGTAAGCTCTGGGACTTGGTGATGGACAGGGAGACCTGGCGTGCTGCAGTCCATGGGCTCACAAAGAGTTGGACACAACTTAGCGACTGAACTAAGAGATTAAAAACATTTTTAACTAATGAAGAAATAATATGCCATCATAATAATGTGTCAAAAAATGAATATATTTTTAACATACACATAGTAATTGAATAAAATACTCTGGTTACAGAGATCTATAAGTTACTACATATAACTGAACAATCTGTTTCTATAATATAACGAGGAGAACAAGTTTAAGATGGAAGCAAAGTGTGCATTTCAACTTTACTGAAATACTGCTGCTGCTGCTGCTAAGTTGCATCAGTCGTGTCTGACTCTGTGCGACCCCATAGACAGCACCCAATAGGCTCCTCCGTCCCTGGGATTCTCCAGGCAAGAATGCTGGAGTGGGTTGCCATTTCCTTCTGCAGGGGAAAATACTAGGTATTTAGAATTCCTTAACCAAGAGCTTCCACACTTTCTCACCTGATACTAGTGGTTTCTGTGTATTGGACAGCCATGAGCTGAGAATTTGAGCCCTGTTCCAGAGCACCCTGAAAGAAAAGAAAATGTGTTAATGTTACATAATGAAATTATATGAAAAGTTTCCTATATTGACTCATTCTATATTTACATTTACTAAACTTCATTAAAGTATTCTTAAAAGTTTTTTTCATGAATATTCTGACATATTAAGCTTACATAACTAAATACCAATAAAGAAATTAGAACTCATTTGGTCATATTCTGGGCTGAAAGATGTGTCTTATGGACAGTAAGACATTTAAGGGACTTCCCATAAAGATTCAAGATATAGCCACAAAACTTAATCCAAGTATCACAGGTTTTATGACCAGCTCATACAAGTATTACTGAATGGATAACAATTTAAGCATTAGTTGCTCAGGCATGACTGACTCTTTGTGATCCCTTGGGCTATAGCCCACCAGGCTCCCCTGTCCATGGAATTCTCCATGCAAGAATACTGGAGTGTGTAGCCATTCCCTTCTCTAGGGGATCTTCTCCAGGGATCAAACCCAGACCCATTGCATTGCAGGGAGATTCTTACTGTCAGAGCCACCAGGGAAATCATTAACAACTTGTGTTTGTCTCAAATAATTATTTTCCCAATGAAAATTTCCTAAAGTATGAAAAGAAAGTGAAAGTGAAAGTTGCTCAGTCATATCAGACCCTTTGCTGACCCCTGGACTATACAGTCCATGGAATTTTCTAGGCCAGAATACTGGAGTGTGTAGCCTTTCCCTTCTCCAGGGGATCTTCCCAACCCAGGGATACATCTCCCACATTGCAGCCACAAGGGAAGCCCAAAGTATGAAAGGTCCATAACAAAACTAGATCCTAATGTTTACTTTTTCCAGTGAGTCACCTCTTCGCATGACCCTGATGCTGGGAGGGATTGGGGGCAGGAGGAGAAGGGGGCGACAGAGGATGAGACGGCTGGATGGCATCACTGACTCGATGGACATGAGTTTGGGTGAACTCCGGGAGTTCATGATAGACAGGGAGGCCTGGCATGCTGTGAATCATGGGGTCGCAAAGAGTCAGACACGACTGAGAGACTGAACTGAACTGAACTGAACTGAAAGTTTACTTTGAGTAAACACAAAGGTCTTCGTGCATAAATAGACCTATAGACTAGTCCATCACTAAGAGATCTCACCAGTGACTCTTCGCCTTCTGGAACCATTAGTGATGTACATAGATTATGGTAGAAACTTCTCTCCCACTTAGCATCTGCTTTGCACTATGTCTTCTTATATACCCTGGCAGCTTTGTAAACTGATCTTCAAAAAAGTTTTATAAGACTATCAGAGTTCAAGAGCACATTAGGAATTGACTTTACTATTACCTTGTCAGAGACTTAACTAACTTTAATCACAAGATTACTAGCATTTGTTCGTTACTATATCCATCCATTCTTCCTTCAGCAATCAAACTTTCATAGAATGTGCCTACTACATGTACAGGTGCTACAGAATTTGATTTCTGCCATCAAGAAGCCTGTAGTGTAACTGGGAAGACAATACAGTATAATGCTAAAACACAAGAATATACAAAGGGTTAAGGGAAGAGAAGAGGGAACGATTTTGTTTGGTGGTAGACGGAACCAATATGCAGGGATGAACAGAGGGTTTCCAATTCCTGGCTCTGTAACAAGTCAAGGGTCTTATTTTATGAAAAACTAATGTAGGTCTTAAATATAGTAAGTGCTCAAAAATGCATTAAACAAAAGTAAAAAGAGCACACATAAAATGAAAAGAAAAAGATACTTAAATAATAAAATATTATACTTACTGTTATGCTTATGAAGTAGCAAATAAAGCCAAAATTAAACTACAGCTAGTGGATAATATAAATGTTAAAATAAACAGATTAAATAGCTGATGAATTTTAAATGATTTTGCTACTTTGGCACATATGAAATAAGCACAGAAGTCTGAAAAAAGTCAGACTTCTTTTCATAGACTCAGAAATGAGTGGGTAGGCTTTAAAGAAAGCTGAGTGACTTACAGAGACAGCAGGCAAACAGAACCTCAACATGCCATTTACCTATTCAAGATTTACACCAATAAATAGCGGGACTTATGAAAATTTGGCTGTGAACGTCAACATTTTTAGCTCTGTGGACTTAGCACGAGGTTATGATCAGAAAAAAAGAGTGAGACATTTACACAGAAGTGAGAAAGATGTTAAAATCTCCAGTTATGTTGTAGATTTGTTTTCCCTTTGGTTCTGTCATTTTTCTGCACTATGTTTTTGAAACTTTGTTATTTGGAGCCTATGCATTTAGAATTGTTAGAACTTGATTTAATGCTCCTTCTCTCAACACAAAATTTCTGTGTCTTCTGTAATATTCCCTATCTACTTTGTTTGATTAACATAGCCACATCAGCATTCTAATGCTTAGTGCTTGCACATAAAATACACTTCACCCTTTATTTTGCATCTGTCTGTGTCTTTACGTTTAAAATGTCATTTCTTACAAACAGCATATAGTTGAGTCTTCCCTTTTAAAAAATCTAGTTTGATAATTTCTCCCTTTTAATTGATAAGTTTAGGCCATTAACTTTAATTGCTAATATAGTTGAGTTTGTTTCTACTACCCTGGTATATATTTTCTATTTATCCTAATTATTCTTTATTTGTTTATTCTTTTGGCTGAAATATACACCTTTTTAGCATTCCATTTTTACTGTGGATATCACCTTTTTAACTATTCCTTGTGCTCATTTTTAGTGGTTGCTCTAGAGATTATACTTTGATCTTTAAGCTACTAGTCTACCTTCAAATATTACTTGAACAATATAAAAACTTCATAAGAGTTTAATTCCATTTATCCCCCTCCCTTTTTGTTCTTATTATCTAATATTTTACATCAAAACAAACTATAAACCCCACAACAAGCTGCTGCCAAGTTTTGCTTTTAAAATAGTCTTTTTAAGATCTCAAATAGCTAAAGCAATGTAGGAAAAAAAAAAAAATGGAGCTGGAAGAATCAGGGTCCCTGACTTCAGGCTATACTATAAAGCTATAGTCATCGAAAGAGTATGATACCGGCACAAAAATAGAAATATTCATCAGTGGAACAGGACAGAAAACCCAGAAATGAACCCATGCACCTATGGTCAGTTTATGACAAAGGAGGCAAGAATACACAGTATTAAAAAACAGTCTCTTCAACAAATGGAGCCGGGAAAATAGGACACTACATGGAAAAAAATGAAATAAGATCATTCTTTAATACCATACATGAAAATAAGGTCAAAATGGATTAAAGACCTAAATGTGAGACTGGACACTATAAAACTACTAGAGGAAAACATAGGCAGAAGACTCTGACAGAAATCGCAGCAGTATATTTTTCAATCTGTCTCCCACAATAATGGAAATAAAAACAAAAATAAACAAATGACACCTACTTAAACTCAAAAGCTTTTACACAGAAAAGGAAACAATAAACAAGACAAAAAGACAACCCACAGATTGGGAGAAAATATTTACAAATGATGTGACTGACAAGGGATTAGTCTCCAAAATTTACAAACAGCTCATGATGCTTAAAAGCATCAAAACAAACAATCCAATCAAAAAATGGGCAGAAGACCTAAATAGACATTTCTCCAATGAAGACATACAGATGGTCAAGAGGCACCTGAAAAGATGTTCAACATGGTCAATTATCAAAATGGCTATCATCGAAAAAACCACAAACAATAAATGCTAGAGAAGGTGTAAAGAGAAGGGAACCCTCCTACGTTGTTCGTGGGAATTTAAATTGGTACAGCCAGTGTGAAGAACAGTATGGAGGTTCCTTAAAAAAGACAAAAACAGAGCTACCATATGACCCTGCAGTCCCACTCCTGGGCATATATCTGGAGAAAAACATGATCTCAAATGATACATGCACCCCAATGTTCACTGCATTGTTTACAACAACCAAGACATGGAAGCAACCTACATGTCCATCAACAGAGGAATGGATAAAGCAGATGGGGTACACATACACACTGGAATATTACTTAGCCATTAAAAAGAATGAAATAATGCCATTTTGCAGCAACATGGATGGACCTAGAGATTGTCATAGTGAGTGAAGTTAAGTCAGACAGAGAAAGAGAAAAATCATATGACATCCCTTACATGTGAAATCTTTTTTTATAAAAAGACATGATAAAAATAAACTTACAAAACAGAAAGACACTTAGACTTAGAAAATGGGTAAAGAGCTAGTTAGGGAGCTTGGGATGGACATGTACACACTGCTATATTTAAAACAGATAACCAGCAAGGACCTACTGTGCATATAGCACATGGAACTCTGTCGGTGTTATGTGGCAGCCTGGATGCCATCCTGGGGGAGTCTGAGGGAGAATGGATACATGCATATGTATGGCTGAGCCCCTTCGTTGCTCATCTGAAACTATCACATTGTTAATCGGCTATACCCCAATACAAAATAAAAAGTTTTTTTTTTAAGATACTAGTCTTTTAAAGACTTTGATATACACAAATAAAATAAAGATACTAAAACAAACAAAACAAACAGCCATTTATTTTTATCCAGATATTTACCCATTGTGGTGCTTTCACTCTGGATAATCTGGTGTTCTGTCTGGTACCATTTCCCTTAGTCTAAAAAACTCATGTTAGTATTTCTTACACTGCAGATCTTCTAGAGACAAATTATCTCCGTTTTTATCTGTCTGAAAATGTCTTTATTTTGCCTTCATTTGGAATGATATTTTTACTAATTTGCCCCTTTATCTTTTCTAATAACTCACAGTCCAGGAAGAGGGTAGAATTATGAAATAGGACAAATCAAATCAAGAATATAAGGCTTAGAGATGACAGAAATTTAAAAAATAATGTTCATGTGTCAAATTTATAGAATCCCTTATTAGACTATTAGGTCCTTTGCACAAGAAGGTTCAAATTAGCAAAGAAGACTAAGCAGAGTAGATACAGGTTTTGTATACTAAAAAACAAAACCAGATGAATTCTTTATATGCTTTGGTATCAACAACAGCAGAAGAAGCAGAATGATTCTTCTTCCCCTAACCAACCAAGAACTTCATTTAACCTTTAACAAACATAGATTTATCCTTGTCATTCCTTTTTTCTGTAATAGCTAAGACTCCCATTTTTCTACCATTATCTAAGCTCCCTACTAAAAATATATGTACCCAAGATAGCAGAGAAAGAGATAAGATTTTAAACTACAAATCTCCAAATGTTCAAAAGCCATGAAATTAAAGCAAAATTCTTTATCTTCCACTAAAATTTCTGTAAGATTAAAGAACACCAAGCACCCTTACAAAGTTAACTCTCTGCTTATTTATCTAATGAACAGGAAAGAATAACATGAAAAAATATGTCAAAAGATAAGACAAAAAACTTATTTAGGCCAATGATTTAACCTATTTTTCATAAAGCCCACTTTGCCAGCTGTGTGGAATTCTCCACTGGCAACAGTCTCTTCCTGCTCCCTTTTCGCTCTTCCCTGTATAACAAAGGATGAAAGCCTTTTTACCCAACTATATTACCCAAACTTTTTTGCTACCAGGGTCTATATATAATTTAGGCTCTACCAATAATACTCACTTGCACCAGATTTGGAAAACAGAGGGAGACAGAGTTCATTTTTTTCTCTGGCCATGGAGGCAGCTAACGCATAGGCTTTGGCAGATGTGAGTTTTGGCAGTACTAGACATTGTATTTGGAGAAGGCAATGGCACCCCACTCTAGTACTCTTGCCTGGAAAATCCATGGACGGAGGAGCCTGGTAGGCTGCAGTCCATGGGGTCACTAAGAGTCGGACACGACTGAGCAACTTCACTTTCACTTTTTACTTTCATGCATTGGAGAAGGAAATGGCAACCCACTCCAGTATTCTTGCCTGGAGGATCCCAGGAACAGAGGAGCCTACTGGGCTGCCATCTATGGGGTCGCACAGAGTCGGACACGACTGAAGCGACTTAGCAGCAGCAGCAGCAACAGACGTTGTATTCCAATGCGAGTAAGCAGCTTTGGGACTTTGAGGTAACTATGACATTAGTAATGATTGCCTGTAGCCTCCAGAAGTACTGCCAACAAATAAAGTTGCTATAATAGGTGAACAAAAGGTAAGTGGCCCAGAGAAACACACACTGGACAATCAGAGACTCTCGATGTCAGAGCTTAAGCTCATTTAGACTAACCCTCATTATTTTATAGATGAAAACAGTCCCTTAATGGTCAAAAGTTCATGTTTCTCAATATCCTTTTAATGTACTTTAGAACATACATACTGTTTCCAATTAGTTTCCAAATAATCAAATAGTTAAGGCGTTCCATTAGCATATCCATTAGCTTCCCTTGTGGTAAAGAATCTGACTGCAATGCAGAAGACCTGGGTTCAATCCCTGGGTTGGGAAGATCCCCTGGAAAAGGGAACGGCTACCCACTCCAGTATTCTAACCTGGAGAATTCCATGGACTGGACTGATAGTCCATGGGGTTGCAAAGAGTCGGATGTGACTTTTACTTTCACTTTATCTTCCCTGGTGGCTGATGGTAAAGCATCTGCCTGCAATGCGGGAGACCTGGGTTCGATCCCTGGGTTGGGAAGATCCCTGGAGAAGGAAATGGCACCCCACTCCAGTACTATTGCCTGGAAAATCCCATGGATTGGAGGAGCCTGGTAGGCTACAGTCCATGGGGTCGTAAAAGAGTCAGACACGATTGAGCAATTTCACTTTATTAGCATATAACCAGGTAAACCTGGTGAAACATATCCCACCCCAAAATGAAATGTCTTGATTCTTACAGCTACTCCATTTCTCTGTTTCCATTAATGGGAATCTTCCTGAAGTAATTTTCTCATTTTATTTTTACCTCCTGAACCCACATCAGTGAGCCTTTTGTCATTACCACTCTCCAGTGAGACAACTTTCGTCAGTCACTTGTTGATGCTTAGTCACTAAATTGTGTACAATTCTTTTGCTAACCCATGGACTGGAGCCTGCCAGGCTCCTCTGTCCATGGGATTTCCCAGGCAAGAGTACTGGAGTGGGCTGCAATTTTCTTCTCCAGGGGATCTTTCTGACCCAGGGATCGAACCTGGGTCTTCCACACTGCAGGCAGACTCTTTACCGTCTGCACCACCAAGGAAGCTTTTAATCCAGCTTTATTCCAATTCTTGATGTTCCTCAAATACATAAACTGCTTCCTCCTGAGGGTCACTAATACTTTCTATTCTCTTGCTTTGGAAGCTGTTTTTCCAGGTTTTCTCCTAGATCTTTACGTTATTTGCTCCTCCATTTTCTGCCTATGGCAAAAGCAGTGTTCTCACCAAAACCCTCTTCTTCCCAAGCACATAGGAAAACTACATTTGCCAAACCTACTGCAAGGGAGACTAGGAAAAGTGACAGAGTTTTAGTCAACGGAACAGTGGCAAAGGCCATGCCTTATCCCTAAAATATTTTGCATAATTTTCCAAACTTTCTTCCTCAACATCCAAAGCTAGAAGCAAAGGATTTCAAGTTGCTGAGGCCACAATGTGGAAGAATCTGGGTTCCTTAGTCACTGCTTGGAGGAAAGCCATTCTAGAGAGCTATCTCAAACTCCGAGTGGGTGAGAAACAAATTTCTATTCCAATGGCTACTGAGATTTTGAGGCCAGCTGCTGTTGTTTGGTTGCTAAGTCGTGCTCAACTCTTTGTGACCCCCCATGAACTGCAGCACACCAGACTTGTGACAGCTGGTAATAATTACCTTGACAATACCTTACTCAAGTGGAATCTCTTTAGAGAAGGCTTCTCTTACCACCCAATCTAAAATTGCCACTCACCTCTCAATTCAAACTCTAGCCCTGTTTTTTTCTATAAATAACTTTTAATTTTGAGTCAGTGAGTCAAAGTCACTCAGTTGGGTCTGACTTTGCAACACCATGGATTGTAGCTCACCAGGCCCCTCTGTCCATGGAATTTTCCAGGCAAGAATACTGGGGTGGTTTGCCAGTCCCTTCTTCAGGGAGTCTTCTCGACCCAGGGATCAAACCCAGGTTTCCTATATTGCAGGCAGATTCTTTCCTGAGCCACCAGGAAAGCCCTTTGAGTGTATTTAAATACTTATTTATTTTTTTAAGTTAATCTTTTCCCTCGTGATGAGAACTTTAAAGATCCATTCTCATATTTCCCTGGTGGTACAGTGGATAAGAATCTGCCTGCCATCTACTGTAGAGCACATGGAAATCTGCTCAGTGTTATGTGGCAGCCTGGATGGGAGGGGGGACTGGGGATACATGAATGACTGAGTCCCTGAGCTGTTTACCTGAAACTATCACAACATTGTTAATCTACTATACCCCACTACAAAATAAAAAGTAAAAAAAAAAAAGAAAGAATCCACCTGCCAACGCAGTAAACACAGGTTTTACCGCTTGTCTGGGAAGATTCCACACGCTGCGGAGCAACTAAGCCCTTGTAGCACAACTACTGAGTTCGCGTGCTGCAACTACTGAAGCCAGCACACCTGGAGCCTGTGCTCTGCAACGAGAGAAGCCACCGCAACGAGAAGTCTGCACACCAAAGCCAGAGAACGGCTCCTCCTCTCCACAACCAGAGAAAGCCCGTGAGCAGCAATGAAGACCCAGCACAACCAAAAACACAAAAGATCCATTCTCTTCCAATTTTCAAATATACACTACGGAATTATTAACTAAGGTTACCATGCAGTGAGCTACGTCCCTATGACTTCTTTATTTCGTAACTAGAAGTTTGTGGCCTCCACCCACCACCTCTGGCAACCTCCATGAGTTTGGTGTGTTTTTTTTTTTTTTAAGTCAGAATTCAATTTTATTTCACATTGATAGAAACCGTGAAAAAGACTTACATTTTCCCACAGTACAGCACAGCATTTCAATGGAATATTTCTTGCCATAAGTTAGATCTTGCTGATTTGTGTCAGTGAAACAACAGTTTATATTCTTCAAGGTAAAGCAAAGTGACTTAGTAAATGACTGTTTAAAAACTGTGAATCCAGACATAAACATATGGCTTCATTATCCACATGCTCTGTGTAGTCCATACCAAGTCATTTCCATCATCAAATAGCACCCATTTATGAAGATGCCATCCTAACACTGTCCTAGTCAGCTGGAATTTTAAGATTCCACATGTAAATGAGATCATACGGTATTTATGTTTTCTGGGTCTGACTTATTTCACTTGACTTGTTTATAGTTTATCTTTCTCATTAGAATGTAAGTTCCATGAAGGCAGGGACTCTATAGTACTCTCTACTATATTCCCAAAGTCCAGGATAGCACCTGGCTCATTATTACTACCACAGGTAACATTTGTTAGGAGCTTGCAATGTGTCAATCTAAGTAATTCAGAAGTAGTATTAGATACTGGAATGACAGAAAGACTATAAATGTACTTTGTGGTAAAAAACAAAAAAAATTTAAGATAGAAGCCCAGCTATACAGGTTCTAAATAAGAGCTGTCAATAACCTGTCTAAATACAAAAATGCTCTCCATGGAGATGTGCCTTCAATCCCAAGCTGTCCTACATTTGAAAAGTTCTAAGAACAGAGGAGATAAACAGTATCATTTGTTAAGTTTTTTGTGCCAAGAACAGCTGATGCAGACCCATGCATAGCAACTCCAGACTTGAAAGCAAATTTGAGAGACAGAGCAGGAAAAAGCACCATGCCTGAATAGGAAGCACTAGCACTATAAAACCTAAATGAGTGTTGTGAAACCTGGGAGGAGGGCTTCAGTGGCCTTGACAGCTGCACCAGTAGCAGCAGGAGGCAGCAGGAAGTGGTTACAGTTCAAGCTTCCCAAGTTATCCAGGGAAGACAGCAACCCACCTGCAGGAAGCCTTCTAACAAGTATGCCAAGTGAAAGTGAGAGTCTTAATCGTCAAAGTGTTAGTAGCTCAGTAGGGTCTGACTCTTAGCGACCCCATGGACTGTGGCCTGCCAGGCTCCTCTGTTCACGGAATTCTCCCAGCAAGATACTGGAGTGGGTTGCCATTTCCTTCTCGAGGGGATCGTCCCAACCCAAGGACTGAGCCTGGGTCTCCTGTATTGCAGGCAGATTCTTTACTATCTCAGCCACCAAGGAAGCCCACAAATATGCGAAATGTTGTTAAAGACAAGCAGAAACAAACCTGAAGAATACGAGTTTTCTGTTGATTATTCGTCATTCTTCTTGACTTGGTCCTTTCCACTTCGTGCCTATGAACCCATCCTCGAAGTTCATGATTTAACCTATAAAACAGCTTAATTGATTAAACATATTTCATAGAAACAGATGTTTCACCTGATTGGAAAGGAATTTAATCATGTTCTGAGGTTCCAAAGAGCATTCCAAATGCCTAATGATTCAATATTCTTTTGACTTAAGAAAGCGAAGACACTTAATGTTAGTTGTTTTTAATGACTTGCATTTTTATATAGTAGTCTCCTCAATCATGAGTTCAAAGTTCAAAGAAAATCATAGCTAAATACCTGCCAAACATAAATACTAAATGCAAAAGTTTTTCCACAAAGTATTTCTGTTTCTGCTCTTGGACTATGTACACACAAATACTGGAGAGCAAAGAACAAGTCATAGGGCTCCTAACCACAGATGGACGCATCAAGGCCTTTGAAACGCATGCTGTTTGGGGAGAAGAAAAAGAAGCAATCAACTGCTCAGGAAGAGAATTTTTAAGGCACTATAATCCAAATTTTCCAAAACTGAAAAAAAAAATTTTTAAGCCCAGTTCAAATATAACTTCCCTTTATTTTTCTTACTTTTTAAAGCAGTTGTGGAGATATCAGACTATACTCAGTTTTCTACAGTTGATTACTACATACCACACACACACACAAAAAAACTGAAGCAGTTTTTAAGGTGTGTAGATAGGATCCAAAAATCACAGGAAAAAAAATTCAAGGGAAGAGTAAATAAAGAAAAATACACTAATGTGAAAGTGATTCCAGAATCACATATCTTCAAATTACTACCTTCCTAATTTGAAAAGGTACCTTCCAATATGAATGTTACCACCTACAAATCTAACACTTACCCTGAATTTTTATATTAATATCATTCTTTAGTTTTCAAATAAGACATATTTAAGCATACAACTCCCATATAATCACATAAAATAGACCCAATACCCCCTTTATCAGGTTGGTGGGGAAACTGAACAATTGATATGCCTGCCTATGGTTATGCAAGAAATAATTCAGAGTTTTCTCAGGTATTTGGTTAATCTGAATTAATATCTGTCTAGGTTCCACAGCTAAGCACAGGAACCCAATCAGCCATATCTGTAACAATTGACAACACTCACCTGAGAGATTCTGTTGTGTTTATCAGGGGCTGACAGGGAGGCGGAGGAATATAGAGTAATGGTTCTTCAGTTAGCACCATCAGGGCTTTGTCATTTGAAACAGAATGGTCATATCTGAAACATAAATGTACAAAATGTGTTGCCTTGTGTCTTGTATTCCTAAGAGGAAGTCTGCTATAAGAAAGTCATTGCTAGTATTGTTTTCATGAAAATAAAAATATAAACCAGTACAGTCCTCCTATACAGCAGAGAACTATATTCAGTATCCTACGATAAATCATAATGGAAAAGAATGTTAAAAAGGAATGTGTGTGTGTACACACAGCACTAACACAATACTGTAAATCAACTACACTTCTGTACTTCCATAAAAACATTTTTGTAAATATTTTGAATAGAAGATACTGCAAGCAAGAAGTGAATGTGATTTAAAATGGGGGGAAATATATACCATATAGCACAAACATCATTTTGCAATTTTCTAAAGAGATTATCACGGTAGTTCACATTTACTGCCCAATTATTAAGTACTTAAAACTAGAGATATAATGATAACACACAGTTCACGTCTTCAATGAACTGAAGGCATCCTCAGTGATGCTGGAACACGAGGGGTAACACAGTGAGAAGCTAAACTGGGGGAAAGACCCACTGATGGACAGGAAAGACTTACGACCGACAGTGAAGTATTATGTAACCAGGACTGAAGTTTGTGCTCATTCTCAACACTGTGATAAGAGAACTGAACAGTCTCCTTAAAAGAGTGTCTGTGTATATATCCCAGTGTTCATTACAGCACTATTTGCAATAGCCAGCACATGGAAGCAACCTAGATGTCCACTGACAGATGAACAGACAAAGACGTTGTGGCATATATATACAATAAAATATCACTCAGCCATAAAAAGGAACATGTTTCGGTCAGTCCTAGTGAAGTGGATAAATCTAGAGCCTGTTATACAGTGACGTGAGTCAGAAATAGAAAAATAAATATCATGTATTAATGCATATGTATGGAATCTAGAAAAAACCAGTACTGATGAACCTCTTTACAGGGTAGAAAACAGACTCTGGACACAGCGGGGGAAGGAGCGGATAGGACAAACTGAGAGAGCAGCACTGAGACATGTACAGTGCGATATGTGAAATAGACAGCTAACGGGAAGTGGCTATGCCACACGGGGAGCTCAACACGGTTCTCTGTGACAGCCTGGAGGGTGGGGGAGGCTGGAGGGGGCAGGGGGAGGTTCAAGAGGGAGACATATATATACTTACGGCTGCTTCATGCTGTTGTATGGAAGAAACCAATACAATATTGTAAAACAATTATCCTCGAATTAAAAATAATTTTTTAAAAAAATCTGTGTGTGGGAGGGGAAAGGAAAAGCATAAAATACTTGGCAGGAGAAAAGTAAAAGCCTTGAAAAGTTAAATATTAGAATCAGGGAGGAATCCCTAATAAAACACCTGACTGACATTAACCAGTTATTCCATTAGCTTTAAAAAATATACTTTCCTAATCATCACAGTGATCTATATCATGTGAATTCATATCCGGGGTGTGATGTAGTGAGCAAAATGTGGGTTGAAAATCCTAATCAGATCCTAATCTGAGTTGAGGATATTATAGCTATTTATTCCCGTCAGTCTGCTATTTTAACCTTTCTTACTAAGAAATCTGAATTCTGTCTTGAATTTCTTTATATACAATACTCTGGATTTAGAAAACTAGATTTATAAAAATTCAAAAAGAAAAACACAAAATTGGACATGGCTAGATTTGTGCTTTTCAATCAACAATAGATATTTTTGAAAACCAACTATATGCCAGATACTGTGCTAGGTGATGGAATTCCAACAGGGAACAGGGAAATGAAGTCCAATCCTCCATGATCTTGATGGAGAAGATGGACCAAATACAAGAAAACAAACACAGAGAACAAATCCAAACTGAGGTAAGAGCTATGAAAAAACATATGGTTGAGATAGAAAACCAAATGACAATGCCTACTTCAGATAAAATGGTCCGAAAAGGAGAAGGTATTTAAGACAAGGCGTAGAGGATGGCAAGAAGCCAAACCTATAAAAACTGGGGGAAGAGTGTTCTAGATAGAGGTAGGTGGGAAAAGGGAGGCTTTATGGAATTAAGGAAAACTCACCAGCGGAAAATTATAAGCAAGTGAGGGAGGCACAAGATGTTTGGTAAGATGGAGACCAATCATGATAAGGAATTACTAAATGTAATAAGAAGCCACAAAAAGGCATTAGGTAGAGAAGTGATATATTTTTAATTTATATGTATCCCTTGCTATTGTACCAAAACCAGTTTTGATGGAGGCAAAAGGGGAAGCTGGGAGACCAGTCAGAGTGGAAGACCACTCTGCCTTGCGCTTGGTAAATTCTCTCTCAGGAGAGATCAACAGCAATCTGGGCAAGAGCTGAAGATACTATGACTAAGGTGGTGGCAGTGAAGATAAAAAATGAACCAATTCAAGATAATGTTTGGAAAGAATATCAATAGCACTTGTTGAAAGGGAGGAACCAGGGTTTCTGGCTTGAGCAACAGAAACGACGAAGCGTGCTGTACAGAAGCGGGTGGAACCTGAGTATGGAAAAGGACCTAGAGTTTCACTGCGCAGGTGTTAAGTTCGAAATGTTAAGAGAAGTGAAGGAACTACTGGATATATGACTTTGGAGACTCAGAAGTCTGGGCAGGAAATCAAAGAGAGTCATCGCGATATACAGAAATGGACTGTGTGCTAAATTATGGCATAAAGGGAAAAAAAGCTCACAGTTCTATACGTTAGGATTTGGATAGAAGAGGAGCCTACAAAGATGAAGCAGAGCCAATGAAAACAGAGGAAACAAAACTGCAGCAATACTAAAGGAGAATACTTCAAGAAGGAGTGATCTATACAGCCAAATGCTGAGGAAAGATCAAGATAGAGAGTTTTCACTGGACTGACAATGCTGAAATCAGTGGCCACCTTGACAAAAATAATTTTTGCAGTGTGGAAAACTAACTTTAGATAAAACTTAAAGACTTCTAACTATGCCACATACAAGTGGGAAAAAGCAACAGCAGAGGGTATATACACCATTCTTTCCTGCAGCTGTACCAGAAACATTCTTGATGCCCTTTCTTCTGCCTACGGGGGTTGTTATTCAGAATAAAACAGCGATTGTGGTACACAGGTAATGAACGCACACACAAAAAGAAATCAGCTCAAATTAACTGTTGAGGGAGAAGAAAAAAACTCTGCCTTGCACTTGGTAAATTCTGAATGCTTTTAAGAAGCCAGAGGCTGTTTACCACACTAAAAAAAAAAAAAAAAAAAAAACCACCTACTAAGACCAAAGATCTTTATATATGTGTTATTTTAAAATCAGGTCTGAATACTCACAAAAATACAAACACTGAAGTCAAGTTCATCAAAAAAGTCTTGAACTACTTTTGAAACTATAAATCTGATTTATAATTTTATTTCCATGTGATAAACTCTGGTAATGATTTCTGCACATCTGTGCTGACTGGCTTTGTTCTATCAGCCAAAAATATTCTTTGGAAAAGGAAACAAAAAATCTGATAGGAGAAATATTATATCAGGAAAGGGACTGCTGCTGCTGCTGCTGCTAAGTCACTTCAGTCGTGTCCGACTCTGTGCGACCCCATAGACGACAGCCCACCAGGCTCCCCCGTCCCTGGGATTCTCCAGGCAAGAACACTGGAGTGGGTTGCCATTTCCTTCTCCAATGCATGAAAGTGAAAAGTGAAAGTGAAGTTGCTCAGTGATGTCCGACTCTTCGCGACCCCACGGGCTGCAGCCCACCAGGCTTCTCCATCCATGGGATTTTCCAGGCAAGAGTAATGGAGTGGGGTGCCATTGCCTTCTCCGAGGAAAGGGACTAGGTGGAATTGAAGAGGAAAAAAAAGGGAGAACATAAGCCAACATGCAATCTGGAAACAATGATATCCACACTACTCCTGAGATGGTCAGAGTTCCAGACTGCCTGCAAACCACTCCATACCAATAGAGAAAATTTCAATAAATAAATCACTGCAATAAAGGGCAGTCTTAAGGAGCTACAGCTAATGAGAATTTCTGGAATAAATACTGGTTCTGGCTGATGCCTTAGAAGTTGATGCCTTCATCTAAGAAGTCCTGATTTATACCTGACATGCTGACATAATTATTACACTCGTACAATAGTACTAGTAGCTGAAGCTCCAATTCTTTGGCCACCTGATGCAAAGAAGTGACTCATTAGAAAAGAGCCTGATGCTGGGAAAGACTGAGGGCAGGAGGAGAAGGGGACGACAGAGGATGAGATGGTTGGATGGCATGACCGACTCGATGGACATGAGTTGAGCAAGCTCCAGATGGATGGTGATGGACAGGGAGGCCTGGTGTGCTGCAGTCCATGGGGTCGCAAAGAGTTGGACACAACTGAGCGACTGAACTGACTGACGCTAGTACTAGTTTTCATTATTAAAAGTCTCTCGGTTTGGTTGACAGATTACATGGTCATCTTATATACCACACATTTCTAAGACTGAAAAAATATATGCAGTTAATTATTAAATGATAGACAAATGTAATATTATAAATTACGAGATTAGAATCTACTCCTTTTTTATTTGAACCAGTTGTCATAACTCTCCTGAAAAAATGAAACATTAACATAAAGTAAGCTGCATTAAAACACACACACACAAATGTTATGGCTGAGTATAAATAAACCACCTAAAAATCAGTTTAAAACAAATTCATACTTGGTGCTTTCAAACGTTTCACAAACATTTTTTGGTATCTGTTATTTAGTATATAAAATAATAAAAGAAAGAATATCAAATTAATGGGCGAACACCTAAATCTACCAAATGGCTTAATAATAATCTTAGGTATTCCGATAGAGACTTGCATACAACCAAGAATCAATAATCATTTCCATTTTTTATTAAGACCAGTGGAGGCTCTGGGTCAAGGACAGAGAGATGGCTTGCACTTCACGAATTATTTTGAAAGCTGATAAATTACAGCCTAAAAGTCATTCAGACCTCTAGTTAGAGCTAATACGATCAAAGGACTGTGCTTTCCACGAACCACCATATTATCTTACTCTAACATGGACAAGTAACTGAAAGCTTTTATTTATTGTAGTTTGTGAAAAATACAAAATATTTTTATAACGCTTACCTGAACAGTAATTTCAGGTGTCTAATTCCATTCTATTTTTAGCAACAAGCTATAAAACATAAGTGGCGTACTCTCAACTCTCATAAATCCAAAGGCTATCTATGAAAAATGTAACTTTTGCTGGATCTTACATAGACAACAACAGAACTCAAAATTACAGCATATGCAGGGCTAACTTGGAAAAATCATTTAGCAAATTAAAAATACTATTACTATTAAACTCCAGCAATGTTCAGGGAGACTTATACAATCACTAAGATCAGTATTTCAGAAGTATGGCTAATTTGGGCATGTAAAAAAAAGGCAGGAAATGTTAGGTTTTCCAACATCTATCACATTCTATGTTGCATTACAGTTACTACCATAGAATTCTTTGGATCATCTGCCATATTTAGCGCAGTATTTTGCACACTGAAGATTCTTAAAAAAAGTGAATACTAGCGTTTTTTTCCAGGAAGACTGAATGAAGACAAGCCTGAAGGACTATGGTAATACTCTCATTAAGTGGTATGGGTGTAACAGAGTAAAAATCAGAAGAATGATTCCCCTATGGCCTTTGGCCTGTGAAACCTTAGAGAGTTAAGAGTAATCAAATCTTTAATGATTTTCAAGCATTATTCTGTGCCATGGTTGACACACTATAACCTCCCTTTGCCTTGTAATTCAAGGACCTAGCTCCACTTGACTCTAATAAAAATTATAAATCACACGGAAATGTTTATCAAAAACATTTTTGAAAAGGGCCACTATAACCTTCTTCTACTTGCCATAGGTAAAAATTATGTTTTCATACAGTTGTCTTTACTACTTCCAAGCTATATGGAAATTTATGAAGACAGAATTAAATTATAACAAGAAAAAGAGATTCAATAAAAATCACAATAAACAAGTATAAATGATTTTATCTAATAACTGCAAATGGATTCAGCCATATCATTCCACCAAATCATATCCATCACAGATGATACAGTAACAAATATTACACTATATATATATAAACATGTGACAGTAAAATAACTATACTAAAGCACTACAAACAATATACCATGTGTAATATATAATGTATGTGTTTCAACGCATATAGTAGTACACACAAACCGAGATTTTAAGGTCCCAGCTCTACAAGAATTCTAAAACTGGGACAGTTTTTAAAAAGGAAATTTACCCTTAGAACTGATCTTGGTAAAATTTATGAACATCCTTGTAACTTGTTTGCTCTACTAGTTGAAATTGTGTATAAACAATTTAGATATAAATCTAACCTGTAGCTCTTTTTCTGGATGATGTCATCCGATGTGTCTTGCTCCTCTTTAGCAGAAAATCCTAGAAGATGCCTCCTTTGATTTGTAGGGTTCACACTAGGATTCATTCTCTTGGAATCTTGTTCCAACATGCTGAAAATGTTAAAATGTTAGCAAATAATTGAAAAAAAATTTGTCATACATACACATGCTACGTGTAGCTCTGAAGCAAATCAGAATTCTGTACACACAGCAAGAATATTAGGTATAGAGGTAAGTCAAAACAGCTTACTGATATGGTCAAATCCCTAGCTTGGCATCCTATACATACATGAAAAACAATTTTGAAAATAATTTTTCTAACTATAGAAGTACATTATTTATAAACTGTTTTAAAAAGTCAGTATTCTATATGCTTTAAACTATGAATATATCCCTGGAGAAGGACATGGCAACCCACTCCAGTATTCTCGCCTGGAGAACTCCATGGACAAAGGAGCCTGGGGGGTACACTCCATGGGGTCGCAAAGAGTTGGACACAACTGAGTGACTTAGCATGTGAATATACACATATATATAAAGTAAAAATAGGTCCAATGTACATATAAACAAATTCCAAACTCAGATAATAACTAGAATAAGAAGTCTTCCTCGATGCTTCAGATTGATGTTTTCAAAGAAGAAATACTTCAAATAAAACAGGAATTATTCTCTTTATCAACAATCAAATTCACTAGATTTTCACCATCCCAGAAGGCAGGCTATCAAATAAAGTTAACAGAAATTTTTTAAATGTTGATTTACTCCTTTCTCTTCACTCTTCCTAAATCTTTCTGTATGTATCTGGGGCAAACATAGATATGTATTATTGCAATAGTTATTTAACACTTTCAACTAACTAATCAAGGGCTTAGAAACCTGGCTCATCGATATGATATCTTGTGTGTTTAATTTTACAGTGCCACATATATAACTTATACTAGTCAAAATCTTCTTGAAATTCAACACAAAGGGAATTTCCCTAGGGAAGCACAAAAGAAGGGATACCAGATTCTATTTAGAGGGATGAAGCGTAGGAAGGAAATAAGGCTGATGAGAGGGTCACAGTTAAGGGCCCCGAGATTCTAAGAGAAAAGGAGTTCTTTCGGGTGGAGTACTTTGCCTCCAGATTTGGAGAAAGGGATGTTAGGTGGAAGGAAAAGCATGCACATCACTGTAGAGTCTCTTCCTGATGCCTTGCTATATCCCCCATTCTCTGCAATCCTTCCTTCCTGGAGTCACCATCATCCAGTGTTTCTCACAGGATGTGCTGTGGCGCGCGCGGGCACACTACAGACTCTTCAGGGGTTACCATCTAATGATGGTCATGGTGTAAAATCTAATTTTGCTACAACTGAGGCTCCATTTTGTTACAACTGTATCTTTCAGAAAGAATGTTCACCTGAGTAGTCAGGAACAGTATAAACCCTGCTACAAATGAGATAAAAGGCTGTGGAATACCCCACTAAACTTATGAACACTTAGCCTGGTGAGTATTTTAGAAAACATGAGATAAGCAGTAAACAAAAACAATTTTGTAGGGAAGCCAAATGAAGAGTGTGATGATAACTGTAGAATGTGTTTTTTCTTTTCAAACCTTACATTTTGGAAAAGGGTTTACTTTTTAATCCTTTCAAGGGTGATGCCAAAACGTCTACCTAGGAAAGTAAGCCTAAACAAAATCAAAGGTAAACACTTCCCCCTCAGGACTTCCCTGGTGGCTCAGTGGTAAAGAATCCACCTGCTACGCAGGAGACACAGGTTCAAGCCCTGATCTGCGAACATCCCACATGCTGCAGAGCAACTAAGCCCAGGCACCACAACTACTGAGCCCAGGAACCGAAGCCCAGGCACCTGAGAGCCTGTGCTCCACAACGAGACATGCCGTCACAACGAGAAGCCCATGCGCCGCAGCTAGAGAGCAGCCTCCGCTCTCAGCAACTAGAGAAAAGCCCGCCCGGCAAGAGACCCAGCACAGCCGAAAATAAACAAATAAATGAAATTATTTTTTTAAAAAGAACTTACCCCAGTTTACAGAATTATTCACCTCCTATCAACCTACCTCTCCATTGCAATTGTGAAATATCCACATAATAACATTCCTGTTTGGTGGATGTACTCTGTCAATTTCACCAATGACTAGGAGAAACTCTACCACTCTAACTATTTAAGAATTGGGTCTGAACCCCACTCACATTTTATTTCTACTGGATAGTGTTGAGCTAAAAGCTCCTAGGAAGGAACAGGGTTTGGGAGAGGAGCAAATTCTGGGTGTCCCTCCCTGCAATTCACTTCAATAGGGTCCTCTTTTTTTTTTTTTTTTAACTAAAAATGTTTCAACTAGTACCACTAGTCTTGGTACAAATTCTGGACTCTGTATTCAGAACATACCTAATAAGCAAGCCTTCTTCCAATATCCAAAGAAACCTAACACCCCTCAGCCCTCACTTCAGGCTTTCTTTTTCATGGCTGTAGTTTCTTCCGCATGTTCCTCTTTACAGTACAGTCTTAGGTTCCTTCAGCGTATGTGGTCACTCCCCCCTCAATATGCTTCTCAGAGATGATGTCCAGAACTGGCCACAGCACTTCTCAGGTGGTATGACCACTACAGGACGGAACAGGGTAATTCCTTCCCATGTTCTAAATATTATTCTTCCACCAATGCAGCCTAATATCACACAGGCTTTTTTGGCAGTTACATCAGACTCTATATTGAAGTTGGTTTAATTAAAATTCCAACTCTTCTTACAAACTGACTGGACTATTACCCTCCCTTCCCTTCCCTTCTTCTCCCACTTCCAATTTAGAATTTACATAACTGAGCTTTGTGATCCAGTTGAGTAATTTACGTTAATTCCCTTTAAAATATCATTCAAGAACTTTTCAGATCCTAATTAACAACAGAAATTCTCCTTCAAAGCAAGGAACAACATGCCACCAACATCCTCAGCTAAGCTGTTGTTAAGATATCAAAAAGAAAAGAAATTAAGCCCTGGAGCATGCTCCCAGGCAGCACCTTCTAAGTTTGTAAAAACATAAGTAAAACACTTATGAATTAATCATAATATCTCCTAGTCCAAAATCCCTGTCTTGACCATAGGGATATTACAAGACTGTTAAACATTCTCCTAAGATGCAAATGCAGTATAACAGCAGCTACCATTTTCTGAGCACCTTCTACGTACTAAGGAATCAAAGCTCAAAGAAAGTTGAGGCTCAAAAGAGTTTAAAGTTTGCAGAAGGTCATGCTGTGATATGGTGATTTATAAAAAGAAACACATATTTGGTGGCAACATTTTTCTGGCCCAGAGCTCCTAACATCCTTGAGAATTTCCCAAGTGATGAGACCCATAAAGGTGCCATATGCTATGTTAATGAGGTGACTCTGGAAGGCCCTTGGGTTGCCTAAGGATGGGGGTTAGTCCCCAGAGGAATCAGTCATAGAATACAGAGTTTGAACTTTCAGTCCCAACTCGCACCCCCACCTCCAGGAAAGGGAAAGGGACTAGAGATTAGGTTCAATCACCAATGGCCAAATGACTTAATCAACCATGTCTCTGTCATGAAGCCTCCATAAAAACCCAAAACGAAGGGATTCAGGGAGCATCTGGGTTAGTGAACATTCAGAGCCAGTGGTGAGCTTGAAGAGGTCATGGAAGCTCCCTGTCCATTCCCCCATACCTTGCCCCATGCAGCTCTTCTACCTGGCTGTTCCGGAGTTATATCCTTTAATGATAAACTGGTATTCTAGTAAGCAAAATGTTTCTCTGACTTCTGTGAGCCACTCCAGCAAACAAACAGGAACCTGAGGATTGTGGGATCCTCTGCTCTATAGCTGGCTGGCCAGAAGCACAGGTGACAACCTGGATTTGCAGTTGATGTCTGAAGCGGGAGAGGGTAACTCTTGTAGGACTGAGCCCCTAATCTGTGGAATCTGACCTTGTCTCCACACTGGCTGTATCAGAATTAAGCTGAATTGTAGGACACCCAGCTGGTGTCCGTGCTTGTTGGTACGGGGAAAATCTCTCCATACTTTGGAACTGGATAATCAGAATCCTTAGGAGAACTGTTTGGTGGTGTGGAAAAACACACATTGGAATTGGTGTCAGAAATGTACATGCTCTGAGTAATTCATGAAGCCAGGATTTGGGTCCAGGATTAGAACATCATCACTGCCTTATGTTGATGACATTTCCCAGAATGACTGATTGACTCACTCATTTATTCAACATGTTCTAGACACCTATTATGTTCCAGGAATCATATTTGATACTAAAGACTCAAAGATAAAACCAAATATAGTGTGTATAAGTGTTTCTGTGTGTGTGTATGTTGGGGGGGTGGATACAGATACAAGATAATAGAGGGATTAGCAGTGTAATAGCAGTTAATGCCAAATGTTACAGAAGCATATAGCTAGGGCATTTGATCTTTACCAAGAGGATCATGATGTTATCTTTAAATGACAAGCAGTAAATAAACAGGTAGAAAAGGAGGATGGGAGTGAGAAAAGGCATTTCATGCAGACTAATATGAAAAAGGACACAGTCACAGGAGAGTATGATTTGCTTGAGAAATTCCAAGTAAAGCAGGAGAAGGTATATGGGTGGACATGTGCATGTATAAGCACGGAGGGAAAGGGACCATCGCAAAGAGAGAAGGGAGAGACGAGACTAAGAGTACTGCAAGGCTAGATTACTTACGGGTGGCCTCGCCTGCCACAGTAGCAGTAAGTCTAGCAATTTATTCAATAAAAGAAACAAAACTGGTATGTTTTATTCTTGTTTTAATTTTGGTTCCCAGTTATCCTGTCCCTTTCTGTATCAACATCTTCCATGTGATTAATGTTAAATTCCCTGGTATAATGGGAGAAATCTACCTTCTTTCTTTTAGAAACTGATATCACGTTTGTCCCCTACCCATCTAGACTACTTGGTGACTATCACTGCCAGAAAAACAGCAGAACGCTAGGACCGTTCCTCTGCTTTACCTATTTCCTGGCTAGGGATCTTAAAGCTGTTTGTGAGGCTCTCACAGGTAAGTGCTAAGTTAAAGTGGCTGCTATGGCTTCTAGGAGAAGCTTTTACATTTTTCCTTCCCTGAATCCTACTGTCAGCTAGCAACGAACACAGTTAGTCCTTCTGGATCAGAAGGCACCTTCCTCTAGCACAGTGACTCTCACAAAGTGCAGTACCCAGACCAGCAGCATTAGCATCACCTGATAACTGGTTAGAAATGCAAACTCTCAGGTCCCATTGCAGTCCTACGCACCCAGAAACCCTGGAAGTGGTGCCTAACAATCTATGTTTTAACTAGCTGTCCACATGATACACGTCAATGTTTGAGAACCACTATTTTAAACTAATCTGGTTTCTCATAACATCTTTCCTACCTCAATTCCCTAAAAGTTACATGTTTTTCACAATAAATCCAACAAAAGTGAACAGTGTGGGGAAAAGGATGGGGCAGTTAGATGAAATGGCTGTGGAAGGACACAATCAAAAACGATGTATGTGGTTTATGGATGATTAATAGAGTAAGTTATTTTTTAGAGGTTTATATTTATTTTATTTATTTTGCTGCACTGGGTCTTACTTCCAGCATGTGGAGTCTTTAGTTGCGGCATGCGGGATCTAGTTCCCCAACCAAGGATCACACCTGGGCCCCCTGTTACTGGACCACCAGGGAAGTCCCTAAAGTAAATTATTAATAGTTCATAACCATCAGTACTTGGGAGTTTTTAAAGAGTTCTTCTACTGATTATTGTTCTTTAGATGATTTTACTACCACTATGAAAACTGGGATTTCAAGTCACAATTTATAACTGTCACAAGGAAATGCCTTGCATTTAACTATCAGTTCAGTTTATTCCATCTGTTATTGGACTGTAATCACTTAGCAGTCATAATCACTTAGCAGCTACACTTGCTAGAAATCAGTTTTAATGTTGATTGGTTTGGCTCATAAGTGATCACTATTATTCCCACTGCCCACATGAGAAAATGATTATCAGAGTGTAATGACAAATATATGTTTAACCATAACAACTTTAATAATTTTACCCTTTTTTAGCCTGAGGGCTCACTTAGATCTCATTCAATGGACTCCACAAACATGATCTTCACAACACTTTCATTACACAGAGTCAACAAAGCATTTTTAACAAGGAAGTAAGACAGAGAAGAGGCAAAAAATAAATATCCAGGCTAACAAATACATGAAAAGATGCTCAACATCACTCATTATCAGAGAAATGCAAATCAAAACCACAATGAGGTACCATCTCATGCTGGTCAGAATGGCTACCATCAAAAAGTCTACAAACAATAAATTCTGGAGAGGGTGTGGAGAAAAGGGAACCCTCTTACACTATTGATGGGAATGCAAACTAGTACAGCCACTATGGAGAACAGTGTGGAGATTCCTAAAAAACTGGAAATAGAACTGCCATACGACCCAGCAATCCCACTGCTGGGCATACACACCGAGGAAACCAGAATGGAAAGAGACACATGTACCCCAATGTTCACTGCAGCACTGTTTATAATAGCTAGGACACTGAAGCAACCTAGATGTTCATTGGCACACGAATGGATAAGGCAGCTGTGGTACATATACACAATGCAATATTACTCAGCTATAAAAAAGAGTCAGTTCCAATGTGGTGGATGAAACTGGAGTCTATTATACAGAGTGAAGTAAGTCAGAAAGAGAAACACCAATACAGTACATTAACGCATATATATGGAATTTAGAAAGACGGTAACAATGACCCTATATGTGAGACAGCAAAAGAGACTCAGATGTAAAGAACAAACTTTTGGACTATGTGGGAGAAGGCGAGGGTGGGATGATTTGAGAGAATAGCATTGAAACATGTGTATTACCATATGCGGAACAGATGACCAGTGCAAGTTCAATGCATGGAGCAGGGCACTCAAAGCCAGTGCTCCAGGACAACCCAGAGGGATGGGGGAGGGAAGGAGGGGAGAGGGGGGAGAGGGGTCCAGGATGGGTGGACACATGTACACCCATGGCTGATTCATGTCAATGTATGAAAAAACCACCACAATTCTGTAAAGTAATTAGCCTCCAATTAAAATAAATAAAATTTTTAAAAATGACTAGAAGAAGAAAAATAAAAAAGCATCCAAACAGTCTATGAGTCTCAATTTTCTTATCTATCCATTTGGCCTGAATGTATTTTGAAGGCAATATATCAGGAAATTCTGTAAAGAAGCTTTTAAAGTTTTTCACTTGTTTATTTTTGGTAGTTGTTGTCTTTCGGCCCCAAGTCCTTGTAAATTTTTTTGAAGTCTTAAAATGAAATTTCTCTTAAGCTAAATTACAGAGACGCTGACTGTCCAATTCAGCTCAAAACAACTATATATGCTTCAAACTATGAAATGACTTACAGAAACTAACCATCTAAATAACTGTAAGTTTACATTTCCCTTGTTTTTATTAATATTTGAAATACATGAAGGAGCTTTATTTTACTAGCAGAATACAAGACTGTCTTCATACAACTTTGACAACACAAATATGAAGGAAGGAATTTGACAGTCAAAACAGCCAAACGTACAAAAGAGTACGAGAAAATTGTTGTTGATATGAACTTTCAGATGCTTGGCATGAGTGTTTTTGCATCATTCAGTGTCTCTTTTTGTTAATTTTGGAAAAAAATTTCCCAAAACACAAGGAGATGACTCAGTCACAATAAGAGTTAGTATAATGATTAACTGTTATAGTTCATGATATAAATAGGGTGATCTAATCACACTTTTCATAATTAGCTTAAATCACATTCTATTCAGTATTTTCAAATAAACTAATAAATATTTTAAAAAACAGAAGTCTCTATGTCTCTGTGACCAGAAACAAGCTACCCTGCAAGAGTTACAAGTTTTAAGGCTCAGAATAACCATTACACCGACAAACGCTGCTCATGCTGGGGGTCAGTGGGCCTGAAAAGCACAGATTAATAAAACATAAATAACTTCAATTTCTCCAGAAGCCTGGAAAAAGTATTATAAGAACTGTTACTTTATTTTTTCATTTATGAAATTCTAAAAGCTAACAACTGTTTCACTTATGAAGCCAACTTAATTATTAAGATATGATTTCAGATACCCAATTTTCATACCAAGTAGCTCAACAAAAAATGGCACATCTCCAAATCTATACTACCCGTCACAAACCTGTTTCCTTATGGTACCAGCTGGTCAATTTCAAAGTCAAGCCATTTCAGCAGGTAAGAATCTTACAGTTCCCATCCCCAAAAGAAACCCATTTGCTGCTATTGCTCTCCCTGAACACTGCATATGAAAAACTGAAATCACTTTAGGATTTGGAAAGAGCGGGAAGATCCTTAGGTTTTAATTTGGAATAGTGGAAAGAACACAAAATTTGGAATCAACAGATGTGCATTCAACATGTGGCTCTGAGACTCCCCGAGTCATTCTGGGAAAGTTGGTTAACTTCTCTGAGCCTCCAATTCCTCTCTTCACAGCAGTTTTCAAAGATTCAAATGATATGATGGATGAGAACATGCCTTATAAATCAGAAAGGAAGATGACACAGCAGTTAGTGGCACAGCTTGTCTTCCTGCCTGCCAAGGTTCAGGCTATCCTCAACATAGCAACTGGAGTGATTGTTTTAAAATCTAGGTCAGATGACTATGTCACTCCGCTGCTCAAAACCTTCAGATGGCTCCCCATCTGTATCATGGTAAAAGCCCAAATCTTTAAAATGACCAAGGCCTCGCTAAGTTTATTCCCTCCCTGTACCTAACCTCTCTGGCCCCATCCCCTACTACTCTCCCCCTCCTTCACTTTAGTCCAACCACACCAACCCCCTTGCTTTTCCTGGAACATGCAAGGCACACTCCCACCCTAACACCTTTGTTCCCTCTGCCTGGAATGCTCTTTCCCCAAACATCCATATGGATAATTATCACTTTTAAGCCTTGGTTCAAATATCTACTTTACAATGACAACTATTTAAAACTACAATTCCAATAACCACCCTCACACTTGTAAAACTGTTTACCCTACTATATTTTATCCCTTTTTTCTATCATTTTACTTATTATGTTTACTATCTGTATGTCCCTGTATGTGTATTTTGTTCTAAGACAATGCCTAACCCACAGGAGGCATTTCTTTTTTTTCCCTTAAGTAACAAATGTTATTTTATGTAACATTCTGCCTCTTGCCAGGAGAAAAAATCCAGATCTTTATTTTAGAGAAAACTAAGGCACAACTCAAGAATAGCAGGTGGTGAACTCATTATTATACCATCTCCAGATGCAGGAACAGGAAATTATGTTAATTTTCATTGAAACTGAGGCTAAAGACAGGGAGTTCTCAAGGGAGTTCTCCAAATCTTAAAAAAGCTATTTTTCTCTGTTTATTGAATGGTTCGCAGATGATTTTTGCAGACTTGTAGTAACTGGGGGCAATTTACTAGAAACAGAAATTTGAAGCAACAGATCAATAGTCAAGATTAAAAAAAAAAAAAAATTCCTCTAAATAGTAGTTCTCAGAACCACGGATTACCAGACCTGGAGAAGAAACACATACGTACAGCGGCAGTTTGCCAAGCAAGCCGGCAAGAGCAAGAAGACAACCTGAGATTCTTTCATCCATTCAACGAACAATTATAAAGCAAGCACTCTTCTAACAGGCAGTGCTCATTCTTGGAATCTAGTCACTAGACTCTGAGAAAGGCCAAGCAGCTTGCGGAGCGGTCCAGCTAAAGGAAGAAGGAGACCCCTAGCCAACAGCCCTGGCTCAGTCCCGGTTGAGGCCAGCACCAACCTGCTGGCTATGATGAGTGAGCCATCTCCAAGCAGGTCCTCCACCCTGAGTCAACCCAGCTGACACTCCATGGAGCAAACAACTGCTGTCTCTAGTGAGCACCTCCCAAACTGCTGGTGTTTCAGCCAAGTAAATGACTGTTGTTGTTTTAAGCTCTTAAGTTTTGGGGTGGTTTGCTACACAGCAATTGATAACTAATACACTCTAGTTATTAAATTTCTGAAGTCAATAAATCAATATTTAATACAGTAAGTTTGTGTGTGAACAACTCTTTTGTATTCTCTCACTTGAAAAAGGCATGCTCTAATCTTTCTTAAATGACTATAAATTTCAGTGCAATCTCTTCTGTTATAGTCCCATCAATCCCATCAACCCATAAAATAAATATTTTCTCCTTTTACATCCAATCTTAAGCTTTAGGGAAATGGGTAACATTATTGGATCTTTTTCTCTGCATAAATGGCTGTTGTTCTATTAATGATTAACACAAGGGCTCCAAATACAAACTGAATTCTAGCTCTGCCGAATGTTAGCTATGACTTCAGTTTCCTCATATGTAAAATGGAGAAAATAATACTTACCTTATAGTTCAATATATAAAGTGCTTAGATTAGTACTTGCTGCACAGCAAATGTTTGATAAATAAAAGCTCAACAGCAAAACACTTAAAAAACTGCTACCTTTATCAACCAAACACAGGTGGTATCAACAAACAGGCAGATTATTCTGAAACTGTCTTCACTTTTGTACTCATCTTTTTTCCCAACTATCTTATTTCCATTTATCTCTCATTTTCAAATTCACATTATACAAAAAAAGGGGGGAAGGAAAATTAAAGTAAGTAATGCTGCTTTATTGAGAATTCCAATAAAAGGGTTGAGTTGCTGTTGTTTAGTCACTAAGTTGTGTCTGACACTTTTATGACCTTATGAACTGTAGCCCGCCAGGCTCCTTCTGTCCATGGGATTTCTCAGGCAAGAATACTGGAATGGGTTGCCATTTCCTTCTCCAGGGGATCTTCCTGACCTAGGGATCAAACTCACGTCTCCTGTATTGGCAGGGGGATTCTTTACCACTGAGCCAACAGGGAAGCCCAAAAGGGTTCAGACAGAAAGCCACATAAAGCATACAGAGTATCCATGATTCCCCAGTAGTAGCTTCTCAGAGTTCATGGGTTGTGATAAGTTGACTGGTAACATAAGATATCAGTGCCAGTTTATGTTCACGACACACAGACACCAGGAAGTCTAGATGCATAGCACACACTCACACTTCTTGCTACACCAGCTATAACTCAGTTAAAAACCATTCGTGAAGTGAAAGTGAAGTCGCTCAGTCGTGTCTGACTCTCTGTGACCTCATGGACTGTAGCCTACCACAGTCCTCCGTCCATGGGATTTACCAGGCAAGAGTACTAGAGTGGGTTGCCATTTCCTTCTCCAAAGGATCTTCCCAACCCAGGGATCAAACCTGGGTCTCCCACATTGTAGGCAGACACTTTAACATCTGAGCCAAAAACCATCTGTAGACTATACCTTATAATATAAGTTTCAAATGTTTACTGAAATGACAGAACAGGTCAAATCTGGAGAAAATAAGACATTAAACTTCTAGGCAAACTGCCTAGAAACAACATGTAATAATTACATATATATTTTGCAAAATCAAAAGTTTCAAAGTTATTTTATACTACCTTAATATTAAGCCAGACCCTCACTTATTACAAAGTAAAGCTAAGTATCCCTCTATTATTTATGTTTTGCACAGCTCAGTATTGAAAATGGTGTTTGAAAAAGCTATTTTAAACAATCAGCTACTGGTCCTTGTTTCACATTAAACTAAGATTTATAGACTAAAGAAAATATCAAAGTAACCAACTTAAACTCTAACAGTTTTCGCATCTGCCCTAGTCTCTCACTGACGCCCTCTCACAAGATAGAAGCGGCAGAAGTTACCACATGATCTCCTTTTATCTTTGAAAGTGACACAGTGACTGACTCACTCAAGGTATTAAAGGAAGTTAGCAAAGAATGTACCTTTCTGATTTCAACTGCTTTCCCTTCACTATGACGAGTCAGGTCTGAGGGGAAAGGTAGCCAAGTGATACATTATAAAGCCATTGCAATACTCCTTATTCGTCTCTCTATATGTAACTCACAAGAAAGCCAAAACTAAAGAAAATCATCAATAGAATTTTCCATGCCCTCAAAACTCTGCACTGTTTATAGACTCAAGGGTGAAACCCTATAGGGACTAGAAGAAAAGAGAACCAATTACTTTGCACAGATTCTTTTTTGAAGAACATGAATAAATTAGACACTTGGGAAAAGAACTAATCTTAGGTCTCCTGGCTGGCTGGCTAAGTCACTTCAGTCATATCTAAATTTTTGCGACCCCACAGACTGTAGCCCACTAGGCTCCTCTGTCCATGGGATTCTCCAGCCAAGAATACTGGAGTGGGTTGCCATTTCCTTCCCCAGTTAGGTCTGCTGCTGCTAAGTCACTTCAGTCGTGTCCGACTCTATGTGACCCCATAGACAGCAGCCCACCAGGCTCCACCATCCCTGGGATTCCCCAGGCAAGAACACTGGAGTGGGTTGCCATTTCCTTCTCCAATGCATGAAAGTGAAAAGTGAAAGTAAGGTCGCTCAGTCGTAATCGACTCTTAGCGATCCCATGGGCTGCAGCCTACCAGACTCCTCCGTCCATAGGATTTTCCAGGCAAGAGTACTGGAGTGGGGTGCCATTGCCTTCTCCGGTTAGGTCCGCTACCTCTCTGCAATCCCAGAGTCAGTAACACCTAGTATTTAGATGTATAGTATTTCTTCAGTTTATGTGTCACTTTGATAAATGTGGAAAGTACTTTTAGCCAAAAACTTGAATTAGATTTCATTTTAAAGTTTAGCTGAACAAAACCATGTATACTTGGTGGTTTGAAGTCTGACATATAAGTTATAGAGTAACTTTTAACCTACAGCCAATAGTGATATCATACAGCAAAGTGTGCTCAGCAACTGAATAAGGGGAAAAATTGAAGCCAGATTTGGAGACAGGCTCATCTCAAATAGGAAAGTTAGACCCTCTTCCTATAAAAATAATGAAAAGCTGACAAACAGAGAATACTGGAATTAGAGACATTTTATTTCTAACCAGTTCCAGGCAACTCAAATTCAATACCGTATTCTCTGTGGTGATCTTTTCCCTAATAACATAGTCTCTTAAGAAACCACAGAGCAGCTGGCCCCTACGGAGTTTGATTTGCCTTCCTCACCCAAGTCTGATGTCTTAAACTGTAAAGATTATGGTTCTTATGAGAGGACAGCACCTAACCCTGGACAAAGGAAAAGTATTATCAATTTCAAACACTTGCTAATTTTGTTGTTGTTCAGTCGCTAAGTCGTGTCCAACTCTTTGCGACCCCATGGACCACAGCATGCCAGGCTACACCATTCTGTCCTTCACCATCTCCCGGAGCTTGCTCAAACTCAAGTCCATTGAGTCTGTGATGCCATCCAACCATCTCATCCTCTGTCACCCCCTTCTCCTCTTGTCTTCAATCTTTCCCAGCATCAGGGTTAAGACTTAGTATATTTAAAACCTCCTAAGGATGCTTATTTATTATTTGCAGAAAAGGAGAATGGTTAAAGTGACTTTTTAAATATGTAGAAAGGGGAAGAAGTAACAAAGGAATCTATATACTGCAGTCCTATGTGCCAGGAAGAAGTTCCTCTTATAGGATTCTGTCATGGCTCTTATTCTCTCCAAAACACAAGTTCATAAATTTCCTCAATTATATAAAACAAACCTAGGAATATACAAGTGCCTATCCAGAGATTTTTAAAAATTTCTTTCACATGTATTATCTTCCAATTTAATGGGTAAGCATGCTTACAATCACCATAGGGGTCGATATATAGAAAGGAAGAAATATAAAATTATACACAGTAGTTTTCAACCCTGGACACACCTCAGGATTATCTAAAGAAAAATGCTTTATTTAAAAAGAAATGATTTAGACCCATCTCATTAGATTCCATACATTAGGGGTAGGGCTCAGTTAGCTGTCTTTTTAAGATTTTCATAGTGATTATGTACAGGCAAGGTTGAAAACCACTATAGAGAGAATTTAACAAAAAGTCATCCAAACTATTAAGGAGAAAAGGGAAATTAGCAAAACATCAGACAAACTTCTATGATAAAAGCTGTTGCCCTATCATCATTCAAGAGTCAAGAAAACTCAGAATATAATAAAGGTAATAATAAACAACAAATTACAAGTAGCATTCAGACTGATGTTTTTCCAACTAGCTCTTAATCACTTTGTTTTACAAAGAAGGAAGTATTTTTAGCACAATTTGTTGCTGGTTAAACTTTATTTGCTAACAGAACCTTCTAGAAATTCTTTTCTTTCTATCAAAATTTATCTATTTTCCTCCCCTCTTTCCTTATTTCCCCCTCGTTTCTTAAATTAATTCAACTTCCCTCCATGAAGAAGTATTTTTACAAGTATCTAAAATGAACACTGCCCATTTTCCCCACCTCACTATATTTCCTGAATATTTGTATAACTCTGAGATTTACACCAACCCTTGGGGTGAGGAGCAAGTTAAACTTACCTAATGTCGAAAACTGTCATGAAGTTAAACTTAAAACAATGAAACTTCCGAGTCAAATAGAAACACAGCATAGAGAAGCAATGAAAAACTATGTCTTCAGTATGAACAACATCAGGTATGATCTTTGACTACTCCTTGGAAGTAGGGACCCAACAGGAGGGAACCCTAAAGACAAGTCCTCTACCTAACAACAAAAATATTAATATCTCTTCCTCAACCTCATAACATTTAAAACATAATAACCAATTATACCAGACCCTATCCAATCTCAGTGTCTGTTAGAAGGTTTAGTGTATGAAAAATGATTAGATGAAACTACATTTATAGTACAGGAAGTGGTAGTAATGAGATAAAGAAAACAGATATGAGAAGTAAAGTATCTTAGAAAATGTACAATCAGAAAAAATAAAGAAAACAGAGTCAATTGTAAGAAGCCCAGGATTTGAGGGTTCAGCATAGTGGGGGGGACACATGTGTACCTGTGGGTGATTCACGTCAATGTATCGCAAAAACCACCACAATACTGGAAAGCAGTTATCCTCCAATTAAAATAAATCAATTAGCTAAAAAAAATTTCTTTGCCATTTTTATTTAATTTTTTTTAATTTTTTTTAATTTTATTTTTTAACTTTACAATATTGTATTCGTTTTGCCATATATCAACATAAAAGGGGGATAACTTCTTTTCCACTTCCGTGGAACCTTTTATATTATACTTTGGTTACTGTCAGGCATTATACATTTCCCTTGGAATGTTTATCTCTCCTTCTCTCCTTATAAATTTTTAATTTTACTCTCCTCTGTAAAAGTCTTTCTTTACAATAATTATCTCCATCTATTTCCCTCTTCTCAGTACAACACTCACAACATACACCAGTTACTTGGTACTTGCTATGACACATCCTTGCATTAGTCACTGTTTATGCTGTTCTCCTTCATTGTGAGCATGATGGCCTATGTGACCTGGACACAGTCCACCCTTTCAGCCTAACTGCTTACCATTCTCTACCATATAACCTACGTTCATTCACATTCAATCATTCATTTCACTTAGTCACTCAACTGTCATCCAACAAATATTTATCAAGTAGCTACAATATGTCAAACACAATCTAAAAGCAAGGTAAAATTTTTTTAATAATAAAAATAAATAAGAACAAGGTAAGCTCTAGCCATCCCTGACTGCAGCTTACTGTAGGTAACAGCCATCTTCCTTCACCTCTCCAAGCATTTATTCAGAATATTCCCTCTGCCTGGAAGGCCGTTCCCACTTTGTCACCATGATTAAACCTTTCCTCACAATTCAGTGCAACATGTATCTACAATGTACTACGCACAATACAGATGCTGAGAATATACGTATATTTCTTTAAAAAAAAAAAAGGAGGGAATTTCCTGGCAGTCCAGTGGTCAGGATTTGAAGCTCTCACTGCAGGAGTCCAGGTTCAATTCCTATTTGGGGAACTAAGATCCTGAAAGCCATGCAGCATGGCTGAAAGGACTCAAGGAGTCAATAACAGTGATGACAGACAGACCAACAAATAATCAGTAAAACGTGATACATTCTATTATATATATACAGGATAATATGGGAACACTAAAAAGAAATACTAAGCCGAACCCAGTCAAAAAATGGGCAGAAGACCTAAACAAACATTTCCTCAAAGAAGATATACAGATAGCCAATAGACATATGCTGCTGCTGCTAAGTCACTTCAGTCGTGTCCGATTCTGTGTGACCCCATAGACGGCAGCCCACCAGGCTCCCCCATCCCTGGGATTCTCCAGGCAAGAACACTGAAGTGGGCTGCCATTTCCTTCTCCAATAATAAACACATGAAAAGCTGCTTAACATCATTCATTATCAGAGAAATGCAAATCAAAACTAAAATGAGGTATCACCACACACAGGTCAGAATGGCCATTATCAAAAACCTACAAACAATAAATGCTGGAGAGGAGGTGCAGACAAAGGAACCCCCTTGCAGTGTTGGTGGGAATGTAAATTGATACAGCCACTATGGAGAACAGTGTGGAGATTCCTTAGAAGACTAGAAATAAAACCACCATATGAGCCAGCAATCCCACTACTGGGCATATACCCTGAGGAAACCACTATTCAAAAAGACACACATACCCCCAGTGTTCACTGCAGCACTACTGACAACAGCCAGGACACGGAAGCAACCTAGACACCCACTGACAGATGAGCAGATCAAGAAGCTGTGATACATACACACAACAGGATATTGCTCAATCATAAGAAAGAATGAATTTGTGTCAGCTGAACCTAGGTGGGTGAACCGAGAGCCTGTTACACAGAGTGAAGTAAGTCAGAAAGAGAAAAACAAAGATCATATATTAACACACATATACATATGGAATCTAGAAAAATGGTACTGCTGCTGCTGCTACTGCTACTGCTGCTAAGTCGCTTCAGTCGTGTCGGACTCTGTGCCACCCCATAGATGGCAGCCCACCAGGCTCCCCTGTCCCTGGGATTCTCCAGGCAAGAACACTGGAGTGGGTTGCCATTTCCTTCTCCAATGCATGAAAGTGAAAAGTGAAAGTGAAGTTGCTCAGTGATGTCCGACTCTTCGCGACCCCATGGGCTGCAGCCCACCAGGCTCCTCCATCCATGGGATTTTCCAGGCAAGAGTACTGGAGTGGGGTGCCATTGCCTTCTCCAGAAAAATGGTACTCATGAACATATTTACAGGGCAGGAAGAGAGACACAGACCAGGAGAACAGACCTGGGACACAGCAGAGGAAGGAGAGGGCGGGACCAACTGAAAGAGTAGCCCTGAAACATATATTACCACACATCAAGGGAAAGCCAGCAAGAACTTGCTGTGAGACGCAGGAGCTCAACCTGGTGCTCTGTGACAACCCAGAGCGGTGGGCTGGGTGGGGCCGGGAGGTTCAAGAGGGAGGGGAAATATGTACACTTATGGCTGATTCAGGTTCTTGTACAGCAGATATCAACACAACATTGGAAAGCAATTATCCTTTAATTAAAAAAATACTTAGCCTAGGGGTGAGTTCAATTTGCTCAATGCCAATTCTTAAATCTAAAAATAACAATTCCCTTGCTTTTCTTTATAGCTATACCATATATGCACATGCATACATAATGTACAGTTTTCCTGATTTGAACTTCATATAATCATATTTTAAATATTTTTCTGCAATTTGTTTTTCCCACACAGCATAGTGCTTCCTACAAAGTCTGATAAACAGCATTTTAATATCTAATTTAATATCAAATTTTGTTATGACTTCTTCTTTGATCTATGGGTTATTTAGAACTGTGCCTTTTAATTTTTAGTGGTTTAGAAGTTCTAAGTTTCATCTTTTTTATTATTGATTTCCAGCTTAATTGCCGACAGTGAATATATTCCATATGTTAATTTTTGAAATTTGCTGATATTTCCCTTATGGCCTAGTACAAATTAATTTTTTAACACTTTCACATATGGTTGGAAAAACTGTATTGACAGATGCAGTTGTATATACATATGGCCACCAGATCAAATTTAATAATGGCAATAATCAAATCTTCTGTATCTTTGCAGATTTTCTTATCTATGTGGTCGATGAATTATTGAGAGAGGTATGCTAAAATTTCCCACTATGGCAGCAGAAGGTCAATTTTATCCTGTAGGTCTGTCAGTAATTGTTTACAAGGAATATTACTGGGAACATACTAATTTAGAATTATAATATCTTCCTGGTAAACTAAACCTTTAAATCAACATGTAGTGACTAAGTCTAACACTGCTTTTCTCCTTAAAGTATATGTGTCTGATGCTAGGCTTTCTTTTGACTACTAGTTGTTTTTTCCATCCTCTGACCACCTACTTTTTTGTAGCTTTATGCTTTTAGGTGTTTCTCTTATAAACAGCATAAAGCCCAATTTTGCTTTTCTCCCCAATCCAGTCTGACAATCTTTGCTTTCTAAATGCAGAGTTCAGTACATTTCCACTCATTGTGATTACAGAAAATATTCTAGATTCATTTTTACTACAGTATTTTGTGCTTTCGTAATTGAGCTGTTTATTTCTCTCTTAATGCCATCTTTTGGAATGAATCTGTCCACCTCATTCCACGATACACTAGACTTAGCAATGATATATTCTATTTTGCTAGAGGTTACCCTTCAAAACTTTAAAATATCAATTTAACACTCTAAACATAGTCATTATCTTTACCTACTTCTCAAACAATACAAACTTTGAATACGTTAAGTTCAGCTACACCCCTCACAATTTATCAGTTATTATTATCCAGAAATTACAGTAGTCCCCCTTTATCTGTGGTATTGCTTTCTGCAGTTTCAATTACCTGTGGGTAACCACAGACTTCCCTGATGGTACAGTGGATAAGCCAATGCAGAGGACACAGGTTTGATCCCTAGTCCAGGAAGCTCAACTGCTGAAGCCTGCTCCCTCTAGGGCCTGCGAGCCACAACTACTGAGCTCCTGGCTGCAACCACTGCAGCCTGCAGACCAAGAGCCTACGCTCTATAAGAGAAGCCACCGCAGGAAGAAGGCAGCACACGGCAACCAGAGAGTAGCCCTTGCTTTTTGCAACTAGAGAAAATCTGAGCCCAGCAACAGACTCAGTGCAGCCTAAAAAAATAAAAATATATGAAACATACCAGAAATAAACAATTATTGTTTTAAGTTGCGCACTGAGTAGCATGATGAAATCTTGAACTGTCCTGCTCAGTCCCACCCTTAAAGACGTCAGTTATCCCTTTGCTCAGTGTATCCCGCTGGTAAGTCACTTTGCAGACATCTCAGATACCAGGTCAACTGTCACAGTATCGATACTGCAGTGCTTGTGTTCAAGTAACCCTCATTTTACTTAATAATGGCAAACAAGTGCAGGAGCAGTGATGCTGGCAATCTGTGCATGCCAAAGAGAAGCCATAAAGTGCTTCCTTTATTTGAAAAGGTCAGGTTCTCTACTTAATAAGAAAAGGAAAAAAATTGTATACTGAGGTTGCTAAGACCTATGTAAGAACAAATCTTCTATCCATGAAACTGCGAAGAAGGGAAAGAAATCATACTAGTTTCATCATCACATCTCAAGCTGCAGAAGTTACGGCCACAGTGTATAAATGCTTAGTTAAAATGGAAAAGGTACTAATTGCTACCATAAGCTATTTTGAGAGAGAAACAGGTCACATTCATATAATTTTTCTTACAGTATATTGTTATAACTATTCTATTTTATCATTAGTTACTGCTTTTATTCTTACTGTGCCTAGAAATTAAACTTTATCATGGGTATGTACATATGGAAACAACATAGTGTGTGTGTGTATATACATATGTAGTATTCCATACTATCCATGATTTTAACCATCCATGAGGGGTCTTGGAACATACCCCCCAAGGATAAGTGGGGGGAGCTAATACTAAATTTCTGTCTTGATTTGTTTTAGACACTGTTAATGTTTTATACCATCAACTTGTTTTAGTTTCATCCATAAAAGATTTGAACGCTTTCAGTAAATATTTTGGAACTAAAAAAAAAAAAAGTTTCGTTCACATTTATTATTTTTGTTGTTATTGCTGGCTACTCATTTCTAGGTCTCAAAATCTTTTGAGTCCATTTTCCTTCTTCCTTAATTCCCTGACACTTCTGAAGACTACAAAAGATTTTGGATGTCCCTCAAATCTGGTCTTATCTAATGTTTCTTCATGATAAAATCCAGGTTATGGATTTTTGGCAAGATTATCCCAAAAGTGATACTGTGCCCTTTCAGTGCATCACATCAGGAGGTACAAGATGTCAGTACATCTCATGACTGATTATTGATTATTGGTTACTTTGATTATTTAGTTATGGCAGTATAACCCCATGCCTCTTAATAGTGCTCATGTTTTCCATCTCTATGTTTCTATGTTACATTCTGCATAATTTTTTCAGCTCCATCTTCCCATTTACTATTTATTTCTCCAAATGTGTCTAATTTTTTGTTTTAACATGTGCATTACTTTTCTAATTCAAACTTTTTAATTATCACATTTCCAGATTTTTTTCAAAATGTCCTGATCAATTCTGATAGTCTTTTGTTCTTTCATCTTACTTTAACTCCCTCTTTTAACATACTTATATTTTGTATCTATTAATTCAAATATCTGTAGTCTTTCAGAGTGTCACTCTGTAGTTTATTTCCTCTAACTCTTGCTCACGGTAGCCTGTTTGCTGGTGTGTTTAATAATTTGGAGGAGGTGCGGGGATGCGGATTCATGTTCAATTGAAATCCTACCTTTGGCAATTTTTTTAGATGTCTATTTAAAGTGCCTTTCTTTGAGAAGGACTGGCATTTGCTTTGGGCAAGAGACTAGTAGTAGCACCAACAGAGGATCTCTTAAACTAGATTTTTGTCTTGGTTTTTTGGAGGCCACACAAGTAGTAGAAACTCAGGCTCAAACCAGCATGAGTTAGGGCCTGTGGTAAAGAGAAAATTTTTTTAAAATTCTACTCACAGTCAAGGTACTTTGCAACACTCCCCCTCTGAGGTATGGTAATCTACTTTTTTTTCTTTTAGCAACCAAGAATGGTATTCTTTGGAAGTCCTGACTTTATTTGGGTGGGCGTAGGAGGGCTTCAGTTGCGACTTTTCACTTTGCTTAGGTCCAGAGCTCTCTTTCCCGTTCCCAGATGCTAGGCCAAAAGGATAAGGAAATAACTCCAGGACAAACACTACTTCCAATGATAGCTTACTACATGGATTCATGTTAGCTTGGCTATTTCTGGCTTCCAAGAAATCCTTCCTTTTTCCTCAGTTCAGCCATGAAATAAGAGTTTTGACTTGTTTTTTAACCTAGCATTTTCTGGTATACTAAAATGCAAAGTTTCTCTGTACCTCTAGCCCGCCATATTGCCAAAAACAGACATCTTTAAGGTTTTTTTGAATAATGATAGGGAAAAAAAATGCTTTAGGGTTTAGTAGAAAAGGCAGAGTTTTTAATGATAATTTTTAAAAAGAGATCTGGATTAAATTTCAGGTTCTTTATAAACTATGACTAATAATCATAGACTCAACCTCGATGAGTAGAAAGTGAGAAGAGGGTTTCCTACCAATTCATTTGTCCTGTTTGGTTATTCCCTGCTGCCTAGAGTTACTGTTTTTATAGACCACCCAGAATAGGCCAGTTCCTTGAATTCTGTGCCAAAAATCACTAGATGCCCCCTTTACCATCCACACAATATCAATAAGGTCAGAAAAATTAACCCTTTTAACTATATTTAGTTTATTTTCTTTTTCGGTGTAATAACTATTCGGGTACACAAAACTCTTCAAACTAGTCAGTTTTGCTTACACATTACTTTGACAAAACTCTGTTACTTTAGACATAAGGTGTATTTACATTTCATCACCAAGTGCCTTCAGGAAATGTTTCTTAAGGCATACCTATATTTGGCAAACGTGTGTTATATATTTTTTCACTTGGACCCATACCAGTAAGGCACAAAAGTTCAATTCTCCACTGAACATCTGAAACAACATTAACAACACTATTACGGTAATGTGATCTCTTCTGAAAGAGTTCAGGTTCCTAAATCTAAAATGCTTTTGAAATCTCTGATTAAAATGTCTATTTGTCTGGCCAGACTTAGTTTTCCGGTACCTGAGAAAAGTTGAGTTAGAACTCATGGTCTGTTATTTAAAAGCCTATGCAGTTTCTATATCAATTAAAGCAGAATAATGCTTGCTTTATATATACATATATATATATACACACACACACAAGGCCACGGATGTGGAAGTTGTTCAATAAATATCTTCCAGGTGGTACTAATAAGGTTCAACTAGGGAGTTCCTGTTCCTCTTGCAGACTCCCAGGCCTGAGAAGATCCTCTGTCTCGCAGTGAAAAAGACTGCAAACAGTGAGGTCAATTAAGAAATACTTCTGAATAATATACATGATGGAACATCTTCATCCCCCACATTTGCTTCAGGGGTAGATCTCAGTCTTTCAAGTCATTGTTGCTCTCTAGCTTTGATATTTCACTGTTTGTGCCGAATTTTCTCCAGAAGAAATAATTCCAGCTTTGTATGAGTTTTGTAGCCATTTCTTTCCTATTTCCTTCTTGGTGTCTGAGATATTCCAACTTGTTAAGACATCTTGATATTTCTTCATTCCTTCTAGTTCTTCTCTGTTTTTTTTTATCTTCAGTCTAAGCCTTTTAAACATGTTTTTAAAATCTGAACAGTTGCTGATATTCCCATTACTTCTTGGCTTTCTGTTCCTAAAGCTTCACATAAAGACAGGCATAGATTTCCTTGGGTTGCTTCTCAGGATTTTCAAGTATTTCAACTTTCTCTCATTCTTATTTATTCTTTTTGTACTATCCATCTAATTTTTTAAACACAAACCTTTATTGATAAATTGAGACCACTATCCCCTCCATCCATAATGGGTCAATCTACTTGCTCATGGAAATAAGACCCATCCTTTGATACACCCATCACCTCAGCATCTGTGAAGATCAGTAATTCATTAAAAGTTTTTTGTTCCTGTCTTATCTTTCAAATCTCTATTGACTTATACAGACTTTCACAACAGGACATACCCAACACCATTCTCACTTCCTGAAGCAAAATTCTACTGTCTTTATTCGTTCATCAAATGCTACTACAAAAAGTCACTGTGACTACCATTATCAGAGTTATTGATGTTCCTTCAAGAATATGCTATCTTTACACAATACCTACATAATCTTTTTTCATATTACAATTGTTTACATATGTGCTTCTCTTACTAGACATGCTTTTATTCATGTGTACATTCCTGGTTCCTTGCTCAGCACCTGGCAAACATATAAAAATATATGCTGTAGGTCTGACTGAAAAAACAATGAGCCTCACCTCAGAGAGCCTAGATAACAAATGAGGAACTAAAAGCACACAGCTTTTAAGAAATCATATAAATGTGTATCTCTGAGATTCCGTGGTAGTATAGTGGATAGGAATCCGCCTGCCAATGGACGGGACGTGAGTTCTATCCTAGTCCAGGAAGATTCCACATGCCGAGGGCCAATTAAAGCCTGCGTGCCACAAAGACTGAGACTGCGGGCTGCTACTGAAGCCCACACACCTAGGCCTGTGCAATGCAACAAAAAGAGCCACCGAAGTAAGAAGCCCACACACCACAACAGAGAGCAGGCCCTGCTCACCGCAACCTGCACTCACGGAGCTCCGTCTGGTACTGAGGGTCCCAGTATAAAATGCACTCAACTTTTGAGAGTTGCACTCATGTTGATGAGTGCAGAAGAATTGATGCTTTTGAACTGTGGTGCTGGAGAAGACTCTTGAGAGTCCCTTGGACTGCAAGGAGATCCAACCAGTCCATCCTAAAGGAAATCAGTCCTAATATTCATTGGAAGGACTGATGCTGAAGCTGAAACCCCAATCCTTTGGAAACCTGATGCGAAGAACTGACTCATTGGAAAAGACCCTGAGGCTGGGAAAGATTGAAGGCAGGAGGAGAAGGGGACGACAGAGGATGAGATGGTTAGATGGCATCACCGACTCAATGGACATGAGTCTGAGCAAACTCCAGGAGTTGGTGATGGACAGGGAAACCTGGTGTGCTGCAGTCCATGGGGTCAAAAGAGTTGGACACGAGTGAGCGACTGAACTAACTGATGACTTTATATTCACTCCATAGTAATCTAATTCACTTTATTCAAGTAATTTAATTATATTCAAGTTCCTAAATCAGGATGACAAAGTTTTCATTAGCACGTCTCTTGTCTCCTATATTAATCAAAAGATAGATCTTCTTAAATAAAGAAGTTGCACTCCTTGGGACTTCCTTGATTCTTCAATGGTTAAGAATCTGCCTTGCAATGCAGGGGACAGGGGCTTTGATCCCTGGTTGGGGAGCTAAGATCCCACATGCTATGGGACAGCTAAGCCCACACACAACAACTACTGAGCCCGCACACGCACACTGGAACCCTTGTGACACAACTAGGGGCCCACATGCTACAACTAGGAAGTCCGTGCACCACAACGAAAGACCCTGCATGCCGCAACTGAGACCTGATGCAGTGAAATAAATTAGTATTTTTTTAAAAAAGAAAAAGGAGTCCAGTTCTCACACACAAAAACAAAAGAATTTTAATATAAAGGATACGGGTAAAATGTCAAAAATAAATAATGAAAAAAGCAATAAATTTTTTTTTAATAATGCAAATGCTTATTTTAGGTATCTCTTCAGCATGTTTTATGTAACTTGTCTAGTATAGTGTCAACTTTCAAAAATAAGTCAACTTGAAATCATGACTTTTCACCGAGCTATCTTAGTTAACCAATTAAAAAGCGAGGTCTCTGGGACTCCATGAAGAGATTTCAAATGCTCTGGGGAATTGTGCTAACATCGAACAACAACCAGAGTCCAATATGAGATCGACTTCATTTTTAGAAAACAACTACATAGAAATAAAATGGGAATGACCTGGTTTGGCTATCAAACATGTGAACAGGAGGTTCATTATACTATTATACTATTTTCTCTGTTTAAAATCGTCATAAATAAAAAAGAGATTATTATTATTCAACTTATAATTCCTTTCAGTTCTCAACTAATTTTAATACAGATTTCACTCCTATCCCTAATAAATCTGCTTTCCAAGATTACCACTGACCTGCTAATCACCAAATTCAGTATTTTCATCTCAGTTTTCTGCCTCTCCCAAGCCCTCAACATGTGATACCACTGCTCAAGCCCCTCCTGAAACTCTTTTCATCCTTGGCTTCAGAAAATCATTTTCTTCTCATTCTGTCCCCAATCCTATTCACTTTGAGTGTCTTTCCCTGGGTCTATCTATTGTTCATGCTGAGTCACTCAGATTCTTATTATTCTTCTTCCTCTATTTTTCTCCTTGGATAATCTCAGCTACTCCACTAACATCTCTGTCTATCTATCAGATAATTGGTAGGGAGGGGTTGGGGGCAAGAGGAGAAGGGGACAACAGAGGATGACATGGCTGGATGGCATCACTGACTCGATGGACGTGAGTCTGGGTGAAGTCCGGGAGTTGGTGATGGACAGGGAGGCCTGGCGTGCTGCGGTTCATGGGGTCGCAAAGAGTCAGACATGACTGAGCGACTGAACTGAACTGAATATCTAGGCATTACCTCAAATTTCCCAATATCTAGTCACTATCTCAAATTTATACTAACAATAGAAACCATTATTTTCCACCATGAAATTATTCATCTTTATATGTTGGCTACTTCATATAAGAGTATCACCATTTGGTCCCTCAAGAGAGAAATTTTGGAATTATGTTTCCTTTCTCTCTTTTCCTCCTCACATTCCACACTGTATTCATCATCAAATCCCACAGAGTTTACATCAGAGATGTACCCTGGGATAGGCCATCCTTTCCATCACCATAGTCCAAGTTTAGACTCTTGTCTATTGCTTTACATACATCAACAGAATCCCATGCTGTCTCTGTCAACAGTTTCTCCTCCATCCAAACCATTTTCAATAGCACCCTCAGAGTCATTTTAGTCATCTTCCTAAGATACGAAACTGATTATGTTACCCTCTGCCTAAAAACCCAGGAATGACTGGTTTATAGTAGCACTGAATACAGCAGCATACTAAGCCCTTCATTATCTGGCCTCACTTGTATCACCAGCTATATTTCCTCACACACACTTCTACATACATAAAATGCACCGGATTTTTCACTTTTTTTCTGAACTTGTCAGACATTTCATAACTGTGCCTCTTATCATGCTGCTCCCTTGGCATGCCTCTCCCGTACTTTCCACCAGGCAAACGATCGTCGTACTGTAAGATTCAGCTTCCTCTATGGGATTTCCCTCATCATTCTGGCATTCAACAAAAGAAAATGTTTTGTGCATCTATCAATATGACATGAACCTTCTCCTCAAGGAATGCATATTCTGGTTTATATTCTTTTAGTACTTTGTTCATACTGAAGTTATGACATTTATCACATTATGCTATAGTCATCCTGCCACACGTCTCTCCTCCCAGCTGGATCATGAGATCTTTAAAGGCACGGCCCCTGTCTAACTACTCTTTGACTCCCCAACATCTAGGATGCTGACTTTGTTCATGTGCAGAGTATGCCATGGTTAGTGGGAATCTGAAAAAGATGATTTTTAAGATCCCTTTGAATTCTAGTATTCTATAATTTCAACATTAATGCAGCACTTCTTAGTTGTGATTTAGCTGAAAACCTGTGTCAAATACAGCTAGAATGCTTAAAATATTTATATTAATTCCTGTTCCAAACCTACGGAAGAGGAAACAGAATTACTGCTCTAGTTAGGGAAGAAATCATTCAAGTGCCTTATAATCACTGACACTCAAGTATCATAGTATTGAGGGAGGTAATATTATAATTACATTTTAAAGGTAAGTAATTGAGGCATAGAGAGATTAAGTAACTTGAATAAGACAACAAAGTTACTAAGCTAGGTGGGGAAGCTAGGATTTGAACTCAGTCTAATTTCAAGGCCCATGATCTTTTTCAGTTCAGTATTATGCTTAACAGTGCTCTGTTTAATAACTTAAGGCTTCCTTCATTTAAAAAAAACATGAACTTTACTTTCTGCCAGACCTACATGAAGAACAAGAAAGAGGAACCAATCTTTCTTCTGTTATCTTGCCTCTGAGGAGGAAAAAACAAATCCATTTTTCCCTAGTTTATGACTAGAGCAAAAATAATAAATAATAAGAATTCAAATTTCTAGCATTAGTATCCAAAACAAATATCTATACACTTACCTCATGGGTCCATAGTTCAATATTACAAATGCCAAAACTATCATCACACAGATAGCTCTTCGCTTCGGACTAGGAACTTTAAGCCTCTGGTTCTAAAGAAAATGATCATATTAAATACAATTGAATTACACATCAGTCTCACAAAAAGCAACATCTAAGATAATAATAACCCTCCTCTTTACCAGTTATGAGAATGCTTAAATGAAAACCAAAATGCAAATATGAGGAAAGAATACTTTTCAAAAGACTAAGGAGAGGAGTAGGAGAGAAGAGACACAGCAGCCCTTGTTACAGAGGCCTCTTCACCCAAAGGAAGAAGTCAACAATTTTATGTTTTTATGAATCTTCAAAGAATCCCAAGACACTGTACTTTAGTAATCTGTCTCTCTCTTAAATCACTGTTTTCAGTAACATAATGGAATATTCCCATGTGCTCAGGGTAAGATAGAAAGAGCAATGTAAGAAGCCAGTCTCCGGTGGTCAGGACTCCACGCTTCCACTGCAGGGAGCATGGGTTTGGTCCCTGGTCAGGGAATGAAGATCCCACATGCTGCCCTGCACAGTCAAACAAAAACGTCCCATTTACTAGGCAGAGGCATCTGTTTGGTTCAAGAAAGCACTGCAGTAGGAAATTCTGAAGGCAGCAGATTTCATGAACAGAACTGAGGTGATTATCCTCATTGGGATGCATAGCAACGAAATACAAAGTATAGCATAGTGGTTGGGTGAACTGAGAACACATTAAATTTTTAAATTTTGTATTGTTTACTCTTTTAAAAGGGAAGACCTAGTGGGACTACTTAGGAGACCTGATGTGATTCATTTAGTCAAAAAAAAAAAAAAAAAAACAGAGAAAGGGTGCTATGATAATAAGGGAGAAGAAACCCAGGAAAAGGAGACAATTTTTATACACAGCTTGGGAGGTACAATTCCAAAGCTCCTCTTTCCAACATTTTATCCTTATGACAAATGTTTTTGGGCTTATTGTGCCTGCCTTTTCCTATTATTATTTTACAAAATTTAATTTAAAATGTAAAATTTCCAATTGCTTTATCAGGAAAAAAAAATACTTCAACCCATCATCTCGCCTCTATCACTAACTAGCACTCACCTCTGATACAACTTCATCCAGTTGCCGCTTCAGGGAACCATTCTCTTTCTTCAGCTTCTCATTCTCCAAAAGGGCTGCCTTTAACCTTGCCTCTAAGCCTAGCATGTATTCTTTCTTCTTCTTGCGGGACTGACAAGCTGACTCTCGATTTTTAATCATACGTTGCTGTCTCCTTAACACAGCAATCTAGGAAAAGTTACAGTAAATCAAAAATAGTTGGATTTTAGAATCACATCAGTGAAGAATATACTGATTTTTATAATTATCTTTAAACAAATTGTTCAAAAGATAGCTTATTGGTTGTTTTTAAAAAAATACTCAAATGAAATAAACTGAAATCAAATGATTAAATAAGGCCTTCTAAAACCTGTTAAATGATTTCTTCTGGTGTTTTCACCAGAAATAAGACTTATTTATTGATAAATAATAAATAAGATTTATTTATTGATCTTCCCACTTTCCCTTTAGAAATACTATTTATATGTATACATACAGCTTTAATCTATATCAGAGGCCCTGAATTACTTGACTGTTTTTCGGAACCATCTATCCAGTTACTTATAGGGCCACTTCTGCTGGTAGAGTTACCATCACTTCAAATTCACCACATGCCAACTGAATTCATTATCTCCCTCTACCTATTCTTTAAAACCTACTGATTTTCTATCAATGGTATCTCTCAGGATATAAAGGAAGGTGTGTCCTGTAACCTATTTTTCTTTCATTCCCTACCATATTAACTCATCTCCAGACTACTGCAACAGCTTTCTAACTACTTCAGCTGGCTTGAAGCTCCTTCTGTCTACAATTTTTAAGATAACTTTCTTCTCCTAAAAACATTTTAATCTTGCTGCTGCTGCTGCTAAGTCGCTTCAGTCATGCCCGACTCTGTGTGACCCCAGAGACAGCAGCCCACCAGGCTCCCCCGTCCCTGGGATTCTCCAGGCAAGAACACTGGAGTGGGCTGCCACCTCCCTCTCCAATGCATGAAAGCAAAAAGTGAAAGTGAAGTCGCTCAGTCGTGTCTGACTCCTAGCTACCCCATGGACTGCAGCCTACCAGGCTCCTCTGTCCATGGGATTTGCCAGGCAAGAGTACTGGAGTGGGGTGCCATTGCCTTCTCCATTGCAAAAGCAAGCTAGTCACATATTTTACCTACCCACGTTTGCTTTCAAAATCTTCCATAATGCGACCACTCTCTACTTTTCTAACTCTCCAACTATTCACACCACACCTTCCAATCAAGGTTATTCCATGATCTTCACACATATCTAACGCGTTCCTTTATTCATACTGTGTGTTCTGATTTAGAATGCTTTCCTCTACTAAGCTATTTAAGGACCATCCAAACTCTTAATTATGATAGACCACTTGGAGTTTTTAATATTGTCTGAATTACTTATGCCCTTGTAGTTCAGAAGATACAGCTGAATGCTCTGTTTCAAAAATGCTGACTTTTTCTCTCTTTTCCTAGATTTTATACCTCGGAAGCCAAAACTATGTCATATGACCCACAATATCTACCATAATCAAAACTTACTGACCAAAATTATTTTTGTCATATTTTATAAACAAAGATGTGAAAAGTGTTTTAGCATTAGTCTATTTCAGAGAGAATGTGAGATAGTAAAATTAAGTCCATAAAAAGAATCAAATAATATTAAATGTATTATTGTAAGTGTACAGATGACAGAATTTCTGACTTCTCTGTTTTGTAAAGGACTTTTAAAAAAGGAAACATTTTACTGTGGCTGTTTAATAACTTTCACTGAGATACATAAATAAAATTAAATAATTTAATGCTGATTTCTTTTGAGATAACACTGCAATTTCCACCCCATACTACAGTTTCTAGAAATAGAGGTATACCAAATCCAACTGAGCAATCAGACTCCATAAGGAAAAAAAAAGAATCCACAAGGAAAAGAAATATTACCTGAGATATCAAGAAGTGTATCTTTCCCCCCCTTTTTTTTCTTTTTTAACTGAAACATCACAAGAATGCTGACTTTGGTTATCATCAATCTACAAAATCTCCCTGTGGCATAACTACCCCACTCTTCAACACACATACACACACGGGGCAGTGCCAAATCACGATGGGTTTTAACTATCCATCAATTTCAAACTATTTCCGGACAATGCCACTTTGTTCAAGCTACTATTACTCTTAGTGATCTTCATTTTTACTGAGAATGCCAGTGTCCATAATTAATACTTAACACAAGAGCGCTAAAGTACACAGAACACCGAGCAAGCACGTAAAAGAGAAGGTTCCCAGATGGAAGAGCTTGTACTAAAAGTTGGATAAAAGGTAACCTTACTTATTTAAAGGCTGATTAATGTATGGACTCTAGGGAGGCTTACAGATGGCACACTACCTAATAAATTTCAAACAGGATTAGGGATTTCTATAAACAATAAAAGCACCTGCATATTATACAGCATAAAGTTTCAAAGGCCGTCAGTGCACATGCCTCAGACTAAAGAAATGAAAACCACCTGTAGCCAAATATTCATTTCTTCCCATAGAAAGAGATAACAATAGTTCTGAAAATGCAGTAAATACTCAGTATTACCAATAAATACAAAAGATGAATACAATAAAAATATATGAAGTCCACAGGAATCTCCAAACACAGAGCTCCTACTTTACATCTCAGCAAGCTATCTTCAGCTAACTGAATAAAATATTTAAATTATTCTGTATTTTTGAGGGTAAAAAAAATAAAATAAAATTTCAGATTAAACATATGCATATTGTTTGTTTGTTTGACAGGGGAGGATATTTTAAAAGAAAAAAAGGACTACCTGTAATTACTATTCTGTAAACTGATTTTCTTCCCATACAACATATCATGATCATCTTTGACATGCCATGAGAATGGCAGCACAGTATTTCAATTACATTGATGCTCCGTAAAACATTTAATTAATCTCTTGTTGAAATTGTTATAGTTTTCAAGATTCTTTAAAATAAGGCTCATCATTTGACACTGTTAAGAGTAGAAGAATCAAGGCTAGAATTTAGGGCAGTTAATTCCAAGACCAGTGCTACTTACACAATAGCTCCACGCTGCTTTTAAATACCAAACAGGAAGTCCTGCATTACAGTACGGAACTCTAAACTCAGTGAACTGTGTGGTTACTTTAATTATGTGCCTGTTTGAAATTGAAGGCTTATGGAACTGCTTGTATCTGGAAGTTTACCCTCCTCTGTTAGCAGTCTACAAACATAAAATCAATACTCTGGCCCATTAATCAATTGACACATCTCCTTGTGGGCGTATAAGATGATTTAGCATGATTGAGATGAGTGAACAGCTAGCCGGTCCCTGCTTCTGATCATCCTGCCTTCAGACAACTCTTTCCCAAGCATTATGTCTTGGAAAAGGAAAAACTCCAAAGCAGAAAAATATTCTCCCTGTATTGCCACTGCACTATAAAACATCAATAGCGTTTCCTTATTAAACATTTATTTGACTGTAAGAAAGACTCTCACAATTGCCATATGACCCAGCAATCCCAATGCTGGGCATACACACCGAGGAAACCAGAATTGAAAGAGACACGTGTACCCCAGTGTTCACTGCAGCACTGTTTACAATAGCCAGGACATGGAAGCAACCTAGATGTCTATCAGCAGACGAATGGATAAGAAAGCTGTGGTACACATACACAATGGAGTATTACTCAGCCATTAAAAAGAATACATTCGAATCAGTTCTAATGAGGTGGATGAAACTGGAACCTATTATACAGAATGAAGCAAGTCAGAAAGAAAAACACCAATACAGTATACTAACGCATATATATGGAATTTAGAAAGATGGTAACAATAACCCTATATGAGAGACAGCAAAGGAGACCCAGATGTAAAGCACAGTCTTTTGGACTCTGTGTGAGAGGGCGAGGGTGGGATGATTTGGGAGAATGGCATTGAAACATGTATATTATCATATGTGAAATGGATCGCCAGTCCAGGTTCGACGCATGATACAGGGTGCTCGGGGCTGGTGCACTGAGGAGACCCAGAGGGATGGTATGGGGAGGGAGGTGGGAGGGAGGGTCAGGATGGGGAACACGTGTACGGATTCATGTCAATGCACGGCAAAACCACTACAGTACTGTAAAGTAATTAGCCTCCAATTAAAATAAATTTATATTAAAAAATAATAATAAAATTTAAAAAAAAAGAAAGACTCTCATAAAAGGAGAACTTTCACAAATGGACAAATACTTTTTGAAGGTTGGATCAATTTAAGAGTCAAAATCCTAAGTCTCTTTGCATTATGTTTCATTTTAAGTTACTGATAAACACAAGACATGTTCTTCTTACAAATAAATAGACTATATAGACCCTTGATTCCATGACATTGCTAAAAAATGAGCTTCGAAGTCCTGAATGGCTATAAAGATATTAAAATATTTTACGGCTAAGAAATACATCCCAACATCTCACACAAGCTCAAGACAGATCAAGTACGGGTAACATACAGGTGAATGAACCACTAGGCTACTATACATCTATCAGTTCTAATTCTCATTTTGCTGAGTTTTTCTCTCTACACTGATGTATAAAGCGAACACTGTTGCTGATTAACCTCTTCATTATATCAAACAAAACTTTATTCAATTAAATAAAAAAGAAATAAACTTCACCTACTGGAAAATGACACTTTAATCCTCTAAAGGTCTCATCCAATCCAAAAACAAAATGGTTCTAGTACCAATGTTAAACACATGTGCTTAATTACCGTGTAGCACAATAATGACTACTGTATCATAAAATATGGATGCTATTAACTTTGCTGTTTTATCTGATTCCAGACTGTTCAAATAAAGTCAATCTTTATACTTTGTCTCACAAAACTTAAAACCATCTGCTTGAATTTTTTTCTTAATTAAGAGAATACATTTGTAGAGAGAGAGAAAAGGGAACAGCAAGTTTCAAGATACGGATAATTTGAAGTTGGCACCACATCAGGGCTGCCTTGTAAGCCTCGTTGACAGAGCAGAGTAAAGACCACAGTGCTGAACTGAGGGAAGGCCAAGGTCTGAATTCTAACTCCACTATCGCAGGTCATATGATGGAGGTGAAGATCAAATTTAATGGACATGAAGGTTGTCTGTAAACTGTAATGTACTACACACATGCCATGCTGTGCTAAGTTGCTCCAGTCGTATCCAACTCTTTGCCACCCCATAGACTGTCACCCACCACGCTCCTCTATTCATGGGATTCTCCAGGCAAGAATACCACCGTGGGTTGCCAGTTCCTCCTCCATGGGATCTTGCAGACCCAGGGATCAAACTCATGTCTCCTGTGGCTCCTGCAATGCAGGCAGATTTTTTACCACTAAGCTATATGCTGGGCTCCAAAATCACTGCAGATAGTGACTGCAGCCATGAAATTAAAAGATGCTTACTCCTTGGAAAGAAAGTTATGACCAACCTCGAGAGCATATTAAAAAAGCAGAGACATTACTTTGCCAACAAAGGTCCGTCTAGTCAAGGCTAGGGTTTTCGCTGTGGTGATGTATGGATGTGAGAGTTGGACTGTGAAGAAAGCTGAGCGCCGAAGAATTGATGCTTTTGAACTGTGATGTTGGAGAAGACTCTTGAGAGTCCCTTGGACTGCAAGGAGATCCAACCAGTCCATCCTAAAGGAGATCAGTCCTGGGTGTTCATTGGAACGAATGATGCTAAAGCTGAAACTCCAATACTTTGGCCACCTCACTCAAAGAGTTGACTCATTGGAAAAGACCCTGATGCTGGGAGGGATTGGGTGCAGGAGGAGAAGGGGACGACAGAAGATGAGATGGCTGGATGGCATCACTGACTCGATGGACGTGAGTTTGAGTGAACTCCGGGAGTTGGTGATGGACAGGGAGGCCTGGCGTGTTGCGATTCATGGGGTCACAAAGAGTCAGACACAACTGAGCAACTGAACTGAACTGAAGCTATAAGCTTCACTAAAAAATATCCTGCAGCTATGAATAAACTGGGTGAGGAAACACATATTCTTAATTCCATCAACAATGTGCCTCAGAGATACTCTGATAAACTGTTCAACTAAAGTAATATTGCAAATATCTGCCTTCATTCCAGCTCTTATTTTTACAGATTTCAAATATTAAACATCAGATTAAAACAAAAACCGACAAAATCTGGAAATCCCATTTAATTCATACAAAAGCAGAAAACCAGGGCCTAAGAATAAAAATCTAATTCACTCTCCTCCCAAGATCCCTCAGTCTGCTCCTTATTCTGTATTTATCAGGACTCTCATTTGCCTGAGAAGGCCATTAGGAGGTTTTATGCACTTACAACAAAGAGTCTGGTATATACCACTTCATCAATATCAGCCATCTAAGTAACATGGCCTTGACTGAAATATTTAACCAACTGATTCATTCAATGGTAAAATGGGAACAAAGCCCGCTTTACAAGGATTTTGAGAGAATCAAATAGGACTATGTGAAAATAAATGTGAAATACTTATCAAAACTATATTAGAGAAGAGCTGAACTTCTCAGAAGCGTCAAAAAGACAAAGGCTATGGGAATGCTCCAGACTGAAAGAAGTCAAAGAGACATGACATCTCAGTGCAGTAGCTGACCCTACAGGGATCCTACACTGGAGGGGGAAAAACTCAAGCGATAAAACTGTCATACTGACAGCTGAAAAAAGTATTTTACAAAGGGTAAGAGAATATCCCTATTCTGAGGAAATACACACTGACATATTTAAGGGTAAAGAACTATAAGGTATGTAACTTACTGTAAAATAGTTCAGGAAAAAAATGTATATATGTGTGTATATATATATATATGCAGATGGTTAGACAGGCAGATAAATAAAACTAACTGATAAAGCAAATGTGGTAAAATGTTAACAACAGGTGAATCCAGGTAAAGTTACATGGTGTTCTCTGCACTAGTTTTGCTTTCACAACTTTTTAAAATTTGAAATTATTACCATATGCAAGGTCTGTACACATGTCCACACACATGCACACACACACATAAGACTGCAGTACAGACATAACACTAAGGAGTTATAGGAAAAGCAAAAAGAACTTTCCTTTAAAACTCATAATCAAGGGTGGTAAGAGCCACAGAAAATGTTAACCATAACAGGTTTAATCTTTGAGTATTATTTGTTAACCACCTTTAACCAGTCAAAAGTTCTCTCCTGTTAACAATTAATATTCTTTCACACATTTGTAGAACAGTGATGTTCTGGAGAATACACACCTTCAGGACTATATAGCCAATGATACTTTCATTGAAATAATTTGTCATTTTTCTTTGTAAATTATCTATTCACTTATTTTGTCCATTTGGTTGTTGGGTTAACTTGCATCTTTCTGATTTGTAAACACTCTTTATATACTAAAAATTGCTTTTAAAAGACTACACAAACTTGCACATGAATTTTCAAAGCAGCATTATTCCTAGTAGCCTAAAAGTGGAGACCACCCAAATGTCCATCAACTGATGGATGGATAACCCAAATGTGGTATATCTGAAAAATGGACTATTATTTGGCCAAAAAAAGGAGAAAACATTGAAATATACCACATAAATACATCTTGAAAAATATTGTGCTAAATGAAAGAAGTCATACACAAAAGCTACATCATGTATAATTCTATTGACATGAAATGTCCAGGATAGGCAACTCTATACAGAAAGCAGGCTTAACTCAGTTCGTATAGAATCTACCTGCAGTGCAGGAGACCCTGGTCCAATTTCTGGGTCAGGAAGATCCGCTGGAGAAAGGATAGGCTACCCACTCCAGTATTCTTGGGATTCCCTTGTGGCTGGTGAAGAATCCACTTGCAATGTGGGAGACCTGGGTTCAATCCCTGGGTTGGGAAGTTCCCCTGGAGAAGGGAAAGGCTACCCACTCCAGTATTCTGGCCTGGAGAATTCCATGGACAGTACAGTCCATGGAGTCACAAAGAGTCAGACACAACTGAGAAACTTTCACTTTTCCTTATACAGAAAGCAGATTAGGAAGTAGCTGCCAGGGGTTGAAGAGGATGGCAGATGAGGAATGACTGCTAACAGGAATGGAGTTTCTTTTTAGGGTGATGAAATATCCTAGAATTAAACATCAGTAACAGTTGCATAACTCTGAGAATGTACTAAGCAATCACTAAACAGTGCACTTTAAAAGGGTAAACTCCGACTTCCCTGGTGGTCCAGGGGCTAAGAATCCACCTGCCAATGCAGGAGACACAAGTTTGATCCTTGGTCCAGTAGGATTTCACATGCGGCAGGGCAACCACACCCGCGTGCCACAACCACTGAAGCCCAAGCACCCCAGAGCCCGCGCTCTGCAACAAGAGAAGCCGCCACAGTCGGAAGCTCACGCTCTGCCACGAGAGAGTAGCCCCCCCTCGCTGCAACTAGAGAAAGCCTGTGCACAGCCACGGAGACCCAGCAAAGCCAAATAAACAGTTTTTTAAAATAAAATGGTAAACTCCATAGTATATGAATTTTAGCCCAACTAAGCTATTAAAAAACCCCAAGCAAACAAGGACTTTCATTCACCTCAAAAGGCCATGGAAGGCAGAAGCTAAGGACCCTCTTTCCAGACAAATGTACATGCATACAAAGTATTACAAGCAATTATGCAGGGAACAGAGTGAGGTGAAGAAAAGGGAACTTGTTTATGGAAACACTGAAACCTATCGATGGGTACCATTAAGAAACCCTGTGACAAATTACAACTACCCCTAAGGTGAAAAGCTACCTAGCTTCTGACGCTCTAGTTTCAGTTCCAAGAATTTCTCCTACAGATACACTTTCATATGAACAAACTGAAGTAAGTACCAAGTTATTCAATGGAGGAATGTTTACAAAGAAAAAAAAAAATCCACAAAACTCTTAAATGATTATGACAGCTATATGAGATAAGACTACCATGCACCTATTAAAATAATAAGAAAACTTTTTATGTACTGCTGTCGAAAAATCTCTAAGATATATTGAAAAGAGTGACATGCAGGAGAGTGTTTATAGTATGTTACCATTTCCATAAAACAGGTAAATAGGTAAAAAGATATACTCTTATATACTAAAGAACTATCTCAGAAAGAATGCACAAAAAACTGGTAACAATGATTGCTTCTGAGCAGGGAAACAAAACAGCTAGAAAGCATCTAGGTCATGGGAGGACTGTCTTCCTAGGAATGAGTCTCCAGGGGTAGTTTATAGGAAGAGAAATCAGAGAAAGGACAGAAGCATTTAATTATTTATTAAGATATAAACCAGCATCCCTCTAAAAATAATTATTTATTAACCTTATCAAGATGCTAAACTGAGAAATAAAGAATAAAGAATGTTAAAGTTGCCATGACATAAATCTAACCTAATGCAACACATCAGGGAAAAAAAATTTTTGTTCACTTCTCATTCCAAAGCTACTGTAACCACAGAAGAGATTACTTGCCAAAGTCTTTATTCAGGATAAATTTTTAGGAGCCCCAAATCTCCATCTAAAGAGGAACTGCAAATATTTTAACGAAGCATGTTTTTCTTTTACGTGCACAGTGTCTGGTAGCAGCAAAGCCAAAAAGTAGTCAGCACAGAAGTAATTTCTTTACTAGAATCTGGATAGCTTTTCAGATCTCTAAATCTTCCTGTTGAATTTGTTCTGATGGATTCCTCTACTTTATAGCCTAAAGAAATATCATGATCTCAATGTCTCTGTTGCTTAAGAATTTAGTTACTAAAAAGTTCATTATTTATTCACTATTTATCTTTTTAGGTCTAAGGTAGTCACACAATTCAAGGTTATTCAGCTCACACTTTGACCTAACAGTATCTATTTGTGGGTTTACAGACAAAATAAGCATCTTCAGTAGTTCACTTTTTTTTTCTGAAACAGAACACAGACACTCTCCATCTTTCTAAGTTTCTCTGCACTGCTTTGCATTGTAAACAGATTGTTTTAGATTCATACTTTTCTTGGAAGCTACTCCTTTAGGGGGTACCCTGTGAGTCCTGCTACTACACATCCCCCTGGGTATGACAAGAATACAAAGCCCTGACCACTCTTTACCCAGGCCATTTCTCAGGGTTGACCTTGAGAGATGAGATAACATCTCCCTCTGGACAATGAGGAGGCTTGCTTACTGCTTGCTGTAAATGTAGTCAATTCCCAACTTCAGCATTCCGCCACTGCAATAAAGGAACACTGTGTGTACAGCATCATCTGGGCCAGTATCACATCACCCCCATGCTGACAATACTAACAATACCTGAATTCTTGAACTTAACTATGTAACACTGTCCCCACAGAAAGAAACACAAAGTTTCAATTTGGTATGTATGCCAGGGGAATCCCCTCCACACCATTCTCACACCCAAGGCCACTGAAAAGGATCCCCAGCACCCACCTTCTCATGATGGCTCTAGTGACCCAGGACAGGGACTCCCAAAGGGAAGGGCTGGGATGGAAGGAGTCAAGGTCACTAAGTAAAGAAAAAGACAGAGGGTCCAAAGAAATAAGGGGTTTGGAAGACCCTCAGTGGAGCGAATGGAGAGACCATTCGCTTCTCTCAGTGGGCTGAGAGAAGACCTGCAGCCTCCTGTCAGTATAGCCTGTACCCCTTCATCAGTCTCCCATCTGATGTTATTTCAAGTTCTGACCTTGTTTCTGATAATTTTTTTTCCATTGTATCCACCAACTGATTTCTATTAAGGGTTTTTGCTCCACCTTGACCCACTTGCAACATTTAGAATAGAATTTCACCCTCTTTTTTTTCTGTTCTGTTGTCCCAGTAACCAGAACAATGTTGTAGCTCCATAGCCTTAAAACTAGGACCATAAAGTCTTGTGAACTTTATGGAATTATAATGGGTAAGTGGAAGTGTTCAATGCAGATTTAAACAGATTGCTGTTTCCAAGCCCTTGGTTTGATGTTTGGCAACATTCAATAGCACTTTAAAGAAAGATAAGCATGTTCTCCCATGAAGGCATCTTTGTAGTTCCAAGATTACCATTTACTAAGAAACTGCTTGAGAGAATTTCTACACTGAAATGAGAGACCATGTTCATTTTTTCCATCAGGATCTGAGCCAAAAACCAACCATATTTCTTGAAGACTTAGGTGAGGTTTCCAAGAGTTAAACAGAACAGATTTACCAGCAAAAGGCAGGAAGAGTGAGATTATAATTTGAACCAGGCAAACTGTTTCATAACAGAAAATGTGGCACTTAATGTAGTTTGCAGAATATGGTATGCTAAAAATGCTACTTTATGGCAGGAGCAGACCTCTGGAGAGTGAAACCAGCCAAACGAAAAGAACAAAAAAGGTAGAAAAAAAGAAGCCATGTCAGCAATACAAAGCCACAAAAAACTGATACACTTTTTTTTGGTTCCGAATTACAACTTTTCCACCACATTTTGTGGTTTAAAAACACACAAAAAAAACGCTTGCTGTAAAAGTTTTCATTTTGGCCATTTTGAATCAGGGTTATACTAATTCAAATTTATCCTAATTTAATAGGACTTGAGTCTAACAAACACACACACTGTTGAGGTCACAGGAGACTACATATGTGAGCAGATCAAAGTTTTCTGCAGCTCCTTCTGGAACAGATTTATCCTGGGTTCCTGAATGGCTTGGCCAGCTGATAGAGGACAGACTGATGTTTCTTTACTTGAAATAAACATTAAGTCAAAACCTCTAACAGAAAACTCATACTGAAAAGGTTTGGCTCACTCCCTGATGTGCTAGTCAAGAAGAAACGAGCACAAAAATCTCAATGCAGGTTGATTGGAAAATGTATTCTAATCATCTTTATGTCTCTTGCACCAGACATACAGTACTTGAATCTTTCTTATATAACACTGTCAATTCTGAATTTTGAAAAATAATAAGAATGCTAGTCAATAATTATTGCTTTAAAAAAAGCTAATAATACTTGTTGATTCTATACTTTCTCATCTCACACATCCCCCAGTTCTTCAATGTTGACTGCATTATTCACCAAATTTACAAAGGACTCCAAGAGTTTAAAACCAAAACAGACATAGTCTTTCACATCAAAGAACTTCTAAAGGATGTCTGGCTAACAGACTGACAAATAATTAACTGAAATGTTTATAAAGATTACAGAATGTGTGTCAGTGACATACAATGATGACTGCCACCATTAAGATGCTCATTATTCAGATATTAAGCCTAGAAGAAAAACAATGATCTCTTCTTGTTTTTAAATAGAATTACTGCATCAAAGACTCTTAGAAGAAATTTTTGTATAACTTGGGCTTCCCTTGTAGCTCAGCTGGTAAAGAATCGGCCTGCAATGCAGGAGACCCCTGTTTGATTCCTGGGTCGGGAGGATTCACTGAAGAAGGGATAGGCTACCCACTCAAGTATTCTTTGGCTTCCTTGGTGGCTCAGCTGGTAAAGACTCCGCCTGCAACGTGGGAGACCTGGGTTTGATCCTTTAGGCTGGGAAGATAGAGGAACGGCTGGCTACCCACTCCAGTATTCTGGCCTGGAGAATCCCATGGAGTGTACACCCATGGGATGGCAAAGAGTTGGACAGACTGGGCGACTTTGACTTTTACTTTCTGTAACTTACCTGCACCTGTTCTAGATGAGTCCTCTGGAATAACCCAGAACAGTTATCCTATTTTCCACATGACAACCTTCATTTTCTAGAAGATGGCTCTACTTTCAGTCTTCTTTTCTTTAGCTGACTGAATCATACCAACCCTTAAACCATTCTTCTCCCCATGACATGGTTTCTAGACCGTCTCCCCACCCTAGCTACACTCCTCTGGACCATCCCATGATTGAATGTTATAATTCTATGAATGTATACTAAAATATGCTAAGATTTTTTAACACTAAAAACAGTGTGTGCCAAGACATGAAGGAGGAACAGTAGTGTTACATGAAAATAGATATATAGTACAGGATTAAGCTTGACTATTATGTTAGTTTATTTTGAGTACTAAAAAAGGTAAGCACACAGTGCTGTGGCATAATAGATAATGTATAGTATGTGTTTCAATTGAAGATGAAATGATGTGAAGCTGAGATTTGCTTTAAAATACTCTATGTGGAGCTGATGAGCACAGAACAGAGGAAACATGATTAGCAAAAAAATGTTGGTACTCACTGAGGTATGATTGGTAATCAAAAATGTTGGTAATCAAAAAATATATAGATGTCATATACATCAATTTTTATAAATTTCTAATTAGCCATTATCTTTTTCATGTCTAAAATATTTCAAAACACATATTTTTAATGTCTAAACAAATTACCTATAGACAACTTTGAATATTTTCTATTGCAAGTTTTATTTGTGAGTATTATAGAAAAAAATATTCAAATTCACAATTTAAAAAGTATTAAAAGAAAATTTTAAGCGGTCATTTTCAAAATCCTTGTTCAGAATAGAAATCATTTTAAGCATCTTTTCTGATCACAACAATGTGAAACTAGAAATCAACCACAGTAAGAAAAACGGGGAAAGAACCAAACAACAAGCCACTGAACAAACAACGGGTCAGCAATGAAACCAAAGAGGAAACCAGCAAGTCCCTCAAGACAAGTGAAGATGAAAACACAGCTTCCTAAAACCCATGGGATGCGCAAGAACAGTGCTACAAGGGAAGTTCATAGCCATACAGGCCTTCCTCAAGACACAAGAAAAATCTCAGATAACCTAACCTGACACCTAAAAGAATTAGGAAAAAAAGAACAGACAAAACCCAAAGTCAGCAAAACGAAGGAGATAATAAAATCAGAGAGGAAATATATAAAATAAAGATCCAAAAACAACAGAAAAGATCAATAAAACAAGAGCTGGTCTTCTGAAAAGATAAACCAACAAGCCTCTGACCACACCCACCTAGAGGAAAACAAAGAGAACTCAGATAGACAAAGTAAGAATGAAAGAGGAGAAATAACAAGTGGAACCACAGAAACACAAAAAATCATAAGAGGATACTATGAACAGTTATATGCCAACAAACTGGACCACCTAGAACCACACAAGTTTCTAGAAACATACAGCCTGCCAAAACTTAGTCAAGAAGAAACATAATTTGGACAGACAAATCACCAGAAATGATATAGAATTTCCCTGTGAACTTCATTCTCCTGTGAAAAACTTTTTAATTGAAAAGTTGGATGTATGATTTTTAGTTGAAAATATCATGAAATATTTTTTAGATTTTTGGTATCATTGTTCATTTACTTATTGTAGAAAACTTCTCAAACACAGAAAGGAAAGAAAGACTACACACCCACCCTCAATGAGTACCAACATTTTTTTGCTAATCACGTTTCCTCTGTTCTGTGCTCATCACCTCCACATAGAGTATCTTAAAACAAGTCTCAGCTTCACATCGTTTCATCTTCAACCGAAACACATTCTATGCATTAGTGTCTTAAGCTACAGCACTGTGTGCTTACCTTTTTCAGTACTCAGACTAACCTAACAGTCGAGCTCAATCCTGTACCATGTGTCTATTCTCATGTAACACTACTGTTCCTCCTTCATGTCTTGGCACACACTGTTCACAATTCCTATATAAACTGTGGGAATTGCTGTAGAATTTCGGTGTTCTACTCCAGTAGATAATATTCTTTTGTTATGGGTCTTTACAATATTGCTGATGGAGATTACTTGGCTGTGTTTATGCAACAGTAGAGCAATTCTACAATGAAATGGCTACTGAAATGCTAGTTAATAAATTCTAGTAGACAGATCTGTCAATAGTATGATATACAATGTTACATAACTCACAGGATTTTAAAAATACTTTGCAATACCTAAAGAAAAGGTAATATCCACTTTTATTTTAAAAAAAGATACAGGGTTTGTTTTGCTTTCCCAGTCATGATTTTAGAGAATCCACTTTCAGACTAATTACTTGATTTTAACTTTCATTGAACTTCAGGCCCGTGATGTTCAATTACTGTTTAACACACAACATAAGGTATTTTGTATCACTTTTAAAGAAAGCAAGAGTTAGCTGGCAAATACTGTAACTGGTTTTAGGCTGTGACAGATCTTGGGAAACTTTCTGTGATTTATAAATTACAGAAAGTCCCTATAACAGAAACTCTGAAGGTTTGCAAAGATGGGAAAAAACTAAATAATCATTAAGAAACAGAATTCCTAAGAGTAGCAAGTCATCATTATGCAGTGGTGAAAACTCTACAGTAAGTTAAGAGAGAAGCTAAATATAAACTCTGACCAAAGAGAAGTCTACAGACTTATCTGGGGCGTTGCCAAAAACATTTCAATCAGGAAACATGAAAGAATCCTGTAAAATACTAGTATTTTATGATTGAGTTGGGGGTGACAGTCTGAAGTATTGCGATGAAAAGGTTCAAAAGAAGGAATTAAAGAAGAGGAAGGTATGCATACCTCTCTTAGTCAAACCACTTTGGACTTTTTAAAACCTTTTCACTTAGATTCTAACAAAATAAGCCTTACCTTAATTTTCCACTGGATGTGCAATTTCAGCACATTTGACACAATATAACAAACTTTAAAAAACAAAAATAGTGTCCTTTTTTTGTTCAAATTTTTAAAATCAGGCATTTTAAAAAAGCATTCAACTTCAAAACTTACATCGGAACCCACATTTTTCATCGTACTTTGTAGGACAGGTTTGGTCACAGAAAGTTTCCCATTTGCTGGGCTGTTTGCCACAGGGGCTGGTACCACATTCACCACATGATTAGGTAGCTGCGTGGTTGCCCCAGCAACAGCAAGGACTGGTTGAGGAGAGGGCAGAACTCCAGGGGCCTGGAGCTGAACCACGGTAGGCTGGGAGAGCACCACGGTCTGACCTGCAGTAGAGAAAAAAGAAAAGGAATCAGAGGGTGCGTAACTGCTGCAGCAGAGGCAAGCTGTTGAGCACTTAGGTCTCTTCTGCAGATACAATAGGTAAAACCACATGAAACGATTTGAAACCACCAATTAAACCACAATCAAGAGCAGCACACATTCTTGCTGACTTTCACTGCTGTGTTTTTAATGAATTTAAAATATGTTTTAAATTCATTCTCTTTGAAGTTATGATTAACAATGTATTTCCACACTTTTTTTCAACTAACAAATACTAAATCTGTTAAGTTATACATAGATTTCCCTAAGTATTAACCTCTGAAACTTTTGCATGCTAGAAGTATTTATCATATTACAAAGAACAAACCTTGTATACTGAGCACGGAATCATATATTTTAAGTTAATGGGATTTAGAAATACATACAACACCAAAAATATATGACAGAGATTCAGGAAGTCAATACTCGGAAGAATCTGAGTCTACAAATATCAAAAATGTTAAAACCACTTGAGATAAATTCTTAGCTAACACGGGAAACAGAGATCTGTAATTTAACACAACCAGATAATGTTGACTCCCCTACCCACCAAAATAGTCTACAAGTCTTTTCTTAATCTTCACATTTAACCTTATTTTAAAATTATGCTATTCTGAAAATTAATATCATAACCTAAAGAAGGCTCATACAACTCCCAATACTGATCTAGTCCAATACTGATCTAGTAAAACTTTTATTTGTCTGCTGAGTGTTTGCTTTCAGATCTGGCCAATTTTATAAGGCGTTGAAAGCCTCACCTAACATCCACAGCTGCCTGAGCCTATCCAGCAAAATAAAGGTATTAAAGTAACTGGCAAATAAAATTTCCCATTGTATATTTATACTCTTCTTGAAGGAAAAAAAATACTATGCTTTCAGACAGTGTAATATGCATGACCCATGTAAAATTCAGCTCAGTATTTCAAAGGATCAAAGAAAACTAAAAATCAAAATAATGCTTCAAACACCTGTTTGTTATGAACATGTCTTAGCTTGAAAAAAAATCACTTCTATAAAATCAGTCTTTCTGTCTCAAAAGGCCTTGAAAGCATACTTATACTAGAATTAATAGTATTTTATCCCTAAAAAGTAAATAAATTAGTAAGAAAGACCTAAAAGTAATTTCACAGATTTATCATATACACAGTTTAGTATAAGTGATCCCTAAGTATTCTTACAGAGAAGGCAATGGCCCCCCACTCCAGTACTCTTGCCTGGAAAATCCCATGGACGGAGGAGCCTGGTAGGCTGCAGTCCATGGGGTCGCTAAGAGTTGGACACGACCGAGCAACTTCACTTTCACTTTTCACTTTCATGCATTGGAGAAGGAAATGGCAACCCACTCCGGTGTTCTTGCCTGGAGAATCCCAGGGGCGGGAGAGCCTGGTGGGCTGACGTCTATGGGGACACACAGAGTCGGACACGACTGAAGTGACTTAGTAGCAGTAGCAGCAAGTATTCTTATCTTCTAATTTTCCCTTGGAATAATTTACTTTATGAAATAAAAACATATAAAATATGGTAATAACTCATAAGCAGATATAAACTTGCTCTAGCCAAATATTCAAATAAAAATAGAGAATTCCCTGGTGGTTCAGTGGTTAGGACTCTGTACTTTCACTTCCAAGGACATAGGTTCAGTCCCTGGTCAGAGAACTAAGATCCTGCAAGCAACGTTGCAAAACCAAAAGTAATAATAATAAATAGCATATCACCAAATGTTTTTTAAATAACACTTACTGATCTATTACAGTTAATCTGGTACTGTGAAAGACATACTCATGTATGTCAAGAATGTAAAACTCAGACCAAAGGTTCCCACCCCGAATTTAAGGACCCTTCTTTGATATCAAAAACATCATGTCACCCAAGACTATCACAGCAGTCCTTTCAGTTTCTGTAGATGGAGAAAATATGTGATGAGAAAAGTTTAGTAAGAATTTAGTAGTGATTTGAAATGAATCTGGAATTTATTATCCTAAGTATAACCACAAAATTTTTAAAAATCAGTGCAAAGATATATGAAACAAATTATGTATCCAGTCAACAGAAAATATGGATGTGCAGATACCCTACAAAAAAGCCAAAAGCTACTGCCACTTCAACCATCCATATCCCAGGATCCACAGTCTACAGGTTGAGAACCACTGATTTAAAGCAATACTTTGAAAAGAGCATTATCAGGGGCAGTGTTCCACATCTCCTGAGTTTAAAAATTATGATAAAGTGAAAGTGAAGTCGCTCAGTCGTGTCTGACTCTTTGTGATCCCATGGACTGTAGTCTACCCGGCTTCTCTGTCCATGGGATTTTCCAGGCAAGAGTACTGGAGGGGGTTGCCATTTCCTTCTCCAGGGGATCTTCCTGACCCAGGGACCGAACCCAGGTCTTCTGCATTGCTTTACCCTCTGAGCCACCCCTCAAAACTAAAATGTTCAGTGAATTTAGGGGATTACTCCAAAGGTCAGAGAAGGTGGTAAATGTAAAGAGAGAAATCATTTCAAGGAAACAATCCTACTTTTAGCTCCAATTACAGATTTAAAGCATTGGCAGACAACACATGCAGATGGCTTTTCTTAATCAATTTTCTTAAAATTGATTCAAAAAATAATCCAAGTCTGTAGTGTTCATGTCTGGTTATCACCATCTCCTTGCTAAGAGAACTGTAGCATGGAGCAAGGGAGATGAAGCAATATCAAGGCAAGGTCTGCATACCAAATGTGGCTCCAAGTCCTTCCAGGCCATTGATGCCTCTTTTTTTTCAAAAATGCTCATCAAGCCCTTTCATCCCAGAGTGCCCAACTAACCTCAAATTATTTAATATCTAAATCAAAGATCCTCTAAATAGTCTTGGCATGTTTGGGTTCAAGACAAAATGGGGAGAAGCAACTACATTTCTATTACAGTGTGTTCACGGTGGCTTGCTAAATCTGACGTGCTAGATGCTCACCAGATCACAAAACACAAGGCAAAGAACTGTTTCAGGGCTTAAATAGTTAGCAGCTGAACATAAGTTACTACTGTTCCTCATGTGCAAACAGTTAAAAAGGGCATACCAAAACACTGTTTATCCATTTCAGCATGCTTAAAATCCTCTTTGGCATTACACACAAATCCCCCTTCATGGACCATGGCTGGTTTCAATGCTGAATACTTGACTATGGATGACTCACTGATTGTGATAGTCAGTGTCTTCGTTTTCAATTATCTTCAAAGATTTCAAACTTTGTATCAAACATTTATTGAATGTCTTCTTTGTTTGAAAGAGTATGGCTGTGTGACTGAGTAAATAATTTCTCTGTGTATTAGTTTTCTCATCTATAAAATGAAGATGATAATAAAGCACCTATCCTCACAGAGTTGATGTAAGGATTAAATAAGATGACACAGTTAAGCACTTAGAATGGTATCTGGCACTTGATCTTTTATGTATAATAACTTTCGTAAGGGTATTTCATGTATAATTAATTCATTAGTTTTCATAGTTACTGTTATTTAACTATTGATATAATTTTCCAATTAGATAGTCAATTCGTGAGACCAAGGACCATTTGTCTGCATTCTTTTAGAGGCAATAGAGCATAGTAATTAATTACACAGACTCTGAGCCAGACCATCTGGGCTCAAGTTCTGACTGTGCCTCTATTAATAGGACGACTTGGAGCAAGTTATTTTACCTTTATCCTCCATTTCAATGATTTGAACCACTATCTACCCAAAAAGTCCAAGAGAGGATACTTGCCCTTTTTCCATCCTCCATTCCCATCACCTAACTGCCAACCCCTGTGATTCTACACTTTCTAACATCTCCACTGTCTATCCTGGATCTTCACTGATAGTCTAAGTTTCAACACCTCTCACCTGCACTATCATAAGAATCTTAATGAATGTATAGGACACAGATGTAGAAGTAAGCAGCAGTTATTTACGGCAGACTGAACAGCATGTCAAGAAACTAGAAAAAACAAGAAAATGTAACGGACAATAGCCAAATTAGTTGAACCAAAGATTTATAGAAAGGAGAGTTATTATTATAAGGTAAAGTTAGAAAACTAAACTGGAGACAAACCATGATGAGTTTCACATTCCAAGCCAGACAATTTGAACTTAATCCTGTAAGAATTACTTCTTTTTTGCAGGACTTGCCTGGTAGTCCAGTGGTTAAGACTCTGCACTTCCAATGCAGGGGGCAAGGGTTTGATCCCTGAGTGGGAGCAAAAATCTCGCATGCCGCACAGTGTAGCCAAAAAAAGAAATTACTTCTTTTTTAATAACAAATATTTACTTCTGATACTTATATCGATTAACTGTAAAATGCCTTTCCTATTTCTCTTCTTCCCTCCCCATTATCAAATAAATGTAAGACTGGAAGTTATACATTTAAATCTGTTATGTTATTACAAAATTACCTCTCCAGATTACACTATAAAAAGAGTAACGAGGCCTGTATTAGCATATGCTCCCCCCAAAATAAATACTGTTTTCAGATAATGGGAAAGCACTGAAGTTCTGAATAGTGTATGATTCAGGCCTCTGAAACTGATAAACTGCTCAGAGAAGTTTTCTCTTCTCGCTATAGGTAAGATTTTCTATCATTCAAACACAGCCAATGGTCTGCTGCTACTGCTGCCAAGTCGCTACAGTCGTGTCTGACTCTGTGCGACCCCAGAGATGGCAGCCCACCAGGTTTCCCCGTCCCTGGGATTCTCCAGGCAAGAAGCCAATGGTCTACTAAGAGCAAATTCTTAGGAACACCTCTTGCTTTACATACTGATCATATTAATGTCAAACTTTTACCTTTTATGTATGTGTTTTAATAGCTTATGGAAGCTATAATAAAGTTCTTCACACATTTAAATTCTTAGCCTTTGGGATGATGTACACTTTTGAGATCCTGATGAAAGTTTTGAAGACTATCCCTAGAAAAATTCACAAATAATATACACTAAATCTTGCATTTTATTTCAAGTAGTTCATGATATCCATTCACAGGTCCCAAGAATACCCATTAGACAGGACTGCTATTTTTCATATGAAAAAGACCGTATTTTGACCCTGTCTTCAGAGGGCAGGTATTTCAGATTTGTTTGGTTGGGGTTTTCTGGAAGGGATTGGTGAATTTTCACGGATCCATCCAGTCTTTCACCTAGTTCTTTTTATCAATGCCATACTGTCTATGACCATGGAATAGAGCAAAGTTAATAGAGTACCTAGAAATCAAATTTATGACCTTGCCCTCACTAAAACCATGCTTCAAAGAAATGAGCTAAAAATCTATAACTGAAAATAGTTATAAACGTAACACTGGTATTTATTTATAACCCATATCCCATTGATACCTAGTCTTACTTGGTGCCAATAAGATAAATCCACGGAAACAATGCTGCACAAGTTTCGCTTTAGCCATGTGTACACACATCAGTATAGGCAGGATGATGAATACTCTTCCCAAGAGAGCTCTGTGTGCAAATGAGCCCTGTATGTTCAGTCAGTTCAGCACTCAGTCATTTGTCTGACTCTTTACAACCCCATGGACTATAGCAGGCCAGGCCTCCCTGTCCATCACCAACTCCCAGAGCTTACTCAAACTCATGTGCATCGAGTCAGTGATGCCATCCAACCATCTCATCCTCTGTCGTCCCCTTCTCCTCCTGCCCTCAATCTTTCCCAGCGTCAGGGTCTTTTCCAAAGAGTCAGTTCTTCTTATCAGGTGGCCAAAGTATTGGAACTTCAGCTTCAGCATGAGTCTTTCCAATGAATATTCCAATGAATATTCAGGACTGATTTCCTTTAGGATGGACTGGTTGGATCTCCTTGCAGTCCAAGGGAAGGGACTCTCAAGAATCTTCTCCAACCCCACAGTTCAAAAGCATTAATTCTTTGGTGCTCAGCTTTCTTTATGGTACAACTCTCACATCCATACATGACTACTGGAAAAACCACAGCTTTGACTAGATAGACCTTTTTGGCAAAGTAATGTCTCTGTTTTTAATATGCTGTCTAGGTTGGTCATATATGTGACAACTATATACATATTCCTATATGTGAACAGTACCAAATCCTCAGACTTGAACTTCTTTTAATATAGACCTCAACTTCTTATAGAATCAACTATACGAGGCCATCTAGTGGATGAAATATAGAAACACACATTCTTAATGGCTTGAAGTCAGAGGTTCAGGTATTTAATGCCCTGTATAAGCTCATGTTTATTAAACAATGCTTCCTACTACTCGGAGATTTAAGAGTCTGATTCTATTGTCAAACCACACCTATTAGACCTGAAATGGACCACTGTATTTTAAATACTAACCTCTCCCTAAAAACAAAAAAAATTCATAAATACAAAAATCTCAGAATACAATAGCATCAAGAAAGTTTCCCAGATTTTCTTCTTCGCTACAAAATTACAAGCCTTAGAGGCTGTTTTCACTAAAACTGTGAGAAAAAAGAAGTATTAGATATAAGTGATCTGGATAGCTACCTCCCTTGTTAGGACAGGAACCACCTATTAACCATCTCTCTATAACCTCCTCAGAGCCAAGGACATTCTTGACACACACACCCAACATGTGCTCAGAAATTATACCCTGAATTAAAACAAGTCATATGACCCATGCCTCAGAGTCCTCCAATTAAACATACAGAACATCAGATTCCATTCAGGTACCTTTAGTAGGTGCAGGATGTATACTGATAATTGGCTGCTGCTTTGCCAATGGCATAAGTGTTGGTAGTGTCTGAATAATGATTGTTTTTGCTGGAACGCTGGGGTTTGTTTGAGTCTTGGGTGCTGCTGGAAGTAATAAAGGCTTGGGCTGAATTGAAGGTTTCGAATTTATTTGAATTTTTTTCTTTGGAGTCAGTCCATTTTCTGGAGAAAAACCAAACCACAAATTATTTAAGTGCAATTAAGCAAATCCTAGAAAGCAGATTCTATTATACACCTTTCTCTACACATTATCTTAACCTCTGACTACCCTTAACTGAAGTTTAAGCATAGTTTAATGTACTGAAAAACAGAATTTTATCTTAGTGGACTGAAGAAGAGTCCTCAATCTGAGGTCTTCCCTTCTGACCAAGCTACAGCTTTGCAAAGGGGACACAGGAACCAGTAAAGAAAAACAGCTAAAATCACTGAATAAAGGTGAATGAGGTTAACAAATGCCACAGGCAAATGGGCCTCACATTCAACTTCTTATAGGTGAAACTTGGAAATTTCTCCTGAAGATGGGGCCCTAAATCTATTTCAGAGCATCATTCACCTATAAAGACAGAGACAACCAAAGAAGATCATTTTTTCCCTTTCCTCTTCACATTAACGTTCACAACAAAGGATAGAGGTCCACTAGTTTAAAAACAGCAAGCTAGCTTAATAAACATACACTTAATCCAACATTTTCCTTTAAGATATGGCGCTTACTCTCAGTCTACAATAGAAATAACAGAAGCTAGCAGATGGAGTAATACCAGTTTTGCTCTTAGGACCAATGATGGGCTTGTCTTCCTTCAGTGGCTCTGCTGAGGAGGGGTTGTTGGAGCTTTCACCATATAAGGAAAGAGGAGACATCTGAGAAGTAGAAGACAAATCCAACTCCTCCTGCAGTAAAATACAACACAAATAAATTCATGCAGAAGAATAGTATCCTTGAGCAGAAAATGGCTTAGAAAGAGAGGCAAGATCCATGCATAAACAGAAACACTTCAAGATAATTTCAAGTCAAAGGTGTGATATATTACAACTATATCTACACAGTAAGCACTAAGAGATGATGGATAAGTCAACATTACCCATTAATACAAAAGTAAAAATAACTAAAAGCGAAGTATGTCTATTTAACCCTCTTATATTAAAGATACGATCACTGATTCGATCTGCTTCTACATTTTCTCCCACAAACTTTATATTTTACTTGATTCCTAGCCATACAAACATTTAGTATCATTATAGATTTACAGTTGAAATGCTAATATCTTTTCCCTACCATCTCTTATTCAGACTTACAGGAATTTCAAAAACAAATAATTCTTACTATTTTCATCCTTTTCTATTTATTAAAACTACCTTTGTCCCTAATGTTTGAAAGAAAAATCCTGAAAGGAGCAGGGCTATTTTATTTAATGGGTAAATTAATAATGCAGAGATATACAAATACTAATATTTTCCAAAATTCAATATTCAGTGGATCTGTCTCATTTTGCTAAAATAAAGAAACTTAACATAGGATAAAGTAGCATTTCAATTCCAAGAAAGAAAGATGTTATGTATAATAAATAAATAGGCATATACATTTACATACATACATCATATCATCTTCAAAAGAATCTACAAGATCACTGAAAGAAGAGTTAAAAGAATACTTGTTTGCTCTTAGCATAACATAGGCCCCCTTAAGTCAAAAATCCAGAAGCCATAGAGGAAGAAAAAACAGATTTGAATAATAATTATTTTATAATAAAAAACAGGCCATAAACAAAGTTAAAAGATATATATTAAGAGAAAATATTTGCCTAAAATGAACAAAGGACAGGAGTCATCATTTCACTGAAAAGGAAATGCAAATGGTAGCCAAAGGCAAATTTAAAAGAAAATCTTTCTTTTTAATCATCAGATACGAAAAGTTAAAATAACCTGAAAGAGCATGTGGCAGAAATGGTCACTCTCAGTCATGCTGGTGAGGACGAGAACTGCTTCATTCATCCATCCCTAACACCTATCACCATGTAGCCAAAACCCAGGACTGCATGAACCTTATAGTGTATTGAATAATAATACATTTGTGTGTGTGTGGGGGGTGGGGAACAGTAAGAGATAATATAGGAGGAAATGATTATCTTTATGGCCTTAGATGCTTAAAAGGCATTTAATAAAACTCTGCAAAGATTCTTCATAAAAGTCCTAGAAAATAAGAACTGGAAGGATGATTTAACACTTAAAAAAAAAAGCTAGGCATCATTGGATAGTCGAAGTCATACTTAATGGTAAAATACTAATACTTTGCCATTAAAGTTGGGACAAGAAAGAAATAATTGCTTTTTCTGTAATTCTACAAAACATAATTATAGCAGAAACTAAAATAAAAGGAACAAATATTAAAATAGAGACAGAAGTGCCTTTGTTTTGCAAGATGATGTGCTATCTACTTAGAACACATTTAAGAACCAACAAAAAAATGTTCACTATAAAAATGTACTAATAATCACTTAGACAATATAATAAAAATAGTTCATTCATAATAGTAATAGCAATTATGATATACCTAGGAATTAATTTTTAAAGAATGTATAAGATCTATATGAAGAAAATGATAAAGCTTAACTGAGAGACAAAAAAGAAACCCTTAGTAACAGAGAAACATATAATATTCTTTAACAAGATGATTACAAAGGCAATACAACTGGGAAAACTAGTTCATTTATACAGTGAAAATTAAAACTACATTTGTCCTTAACACTTCATATGAAGGTCAGCTCTTAGGCCTACTAGGCGACATCTTTGACAATGTTCACTGTGATGCAGGTGAAGGGTTAGGCAGTTACATTCAACAAACTGATGCAGACAGAGCAATATGAACGGGTCTTAAAAACACTGTGCTAATTTTTTACAGTAAGAAATAAAAGAGATCTAATATAATACCATTTACGTAAGTTTAAAACACATACACAAAACTGGAATCAGTGAGAAAAAAAAAGGAACTTTAATAAATGGTACTGGAATAGTCCTTCTGATAGTCATTGAGGAAAACAAAAAAACTTGGATTTGTATCTTACATCATAAACCAGGATTACTCCAAATGGATCAGATTTGAAAATTAAAACTAAAACCTTAGGAAATATATATATTAACAAGTCACTTAGAAACTATTACTTCCTGAATAATTTGATCCTAAAGCCACTAGATGGGGCACAGTGCAAGACAAGCACGGACGCAGAGAGGCAGCCTGCGGGAGTGTCAGAGTCCAAGCGAAGCAAGTAAGGGCAGGCAGCCAAGCCCAGGGAGTCAGAGTAAGGTAATGATTGTATCCATATTGCATCAGCCTGAGGTAGGGTGTCAAAGCCCAGAACACAGGAGTCAGTGTAAAGGGACCCGCACTGGCAAAATCCAGGACAACATAAGAATCAGAATAAATAAAATAATGAGCTATAATCTATTGACTACGCCAAAGCCTTTGACTGTGTGGATCACAATAAACTGTAGAAAATTCTTAAAGAGATGGGATTACCAAACTACCTGACCTGCCTCTTGAGAAATCTGTATGCAGGTCAGGAAGCAAGAGTTAGAACTGGACATGGAACAACATACTGGTTCCAAATAAGGAAAAGGAGTACATCAAGGCTGTATATTGTCACCCTGCTTATTTAACTTATATGCAGAGTACATCATGAGAAACGCTGGGCTGGAAGAAGCACAAGCTGGAATCAAGATTGCCGGGAGAAATATCAATAACCTCAGACAGGCAGATGACACCACCCTTATGGCAGAAAGCGAAGAAGAACTAAAGAGTCTCTTGATGAAAGTGAAAGAGGAGAGTGAAAAAGTTGGCTTAAAGTTCAATATTCAGAAAACTAACGTCATGGCATCCAGTCCCATCACTTCATGGCAAATAGATGGGGAAACAGTGGAAACAGTGGCTGACTTTATTTTTCTGGGGTCCAAAATCACTGCAGATGGTGATTGGAGCCACGAAATTAAAAGACGCTTACTCCTTGGAAGGAAAGTTTTGACCAACCTAGACAGCATATTAAAAAGCAGAGACATTAGTTTGCCAACAAAGGTCCATCTAGTCAAGGCAATGTTTTTCCAATGGTCACGTATGGATGTGAGAGTTGGACTATAAGGAAGGCTGAGCACAGAAAAATTGATGCCTTTGAACTGTGGTGTTGGAGAAGACTCTTGAGAGTCCCTTTAACTGCAAGGAGATCCAACCAGTCCATCCTAAAGGAAATCAGTCCTGGGTGTTCATTGGAAGGACTGATGCTGAAGCTAAAACTCCAATACTTTGGCCACCTGATATGAAGAGCTGACTCACTGGAAAAGACCCTGATGCTGGGAAAGATTGAGGGCAGGAGGAGAAGGGGATGACAGAGGATGAGATGGCTGGATGGCATCACCAACTCAATGGACGTGGATTTGGGTGAACTCTGGGAGTTGGTGATGGACAGGAAGGCCTGGCGTGCTGCGGTTCACGGAATCGCAAAGAGTGGGACACAACTGAGCAACTGAACTGAACTAAATCTGTTGAATAAACTAGGAAACCATGAGTCCATACTGATATAAACAAAGAAATGAATGAATTTAAAGTCTGATGAGAAACAGGATATTTTTACATAGTTTTAAAGTACCTTCTCATAAAATACCCATTTATGGCAAAGGGAGATGGGCAACTTCACAGTAGAATAGCCTGGAAGATACCACCTCAATCAAATGAACAAAGTAAACCTCATCAGTAACAGGACAAATGAAAACAGCATGCAACAGTATCCAAAGTAAATGAGACAGACACAGCATCACTTCTGTGATATTCCTGCCACAAAACTGAATCTCACCCTGAGGAAACACCAGGCAAACCCAACCAGAAGACATTCTATAAAATAACTAGTCTTTAATCTCCAAAAGTGACAAGTCACGAAAGTCAAGGAAGAATGAACTATTTCAACTGAAGGAGATTAAAGAGACAGGACAACCAAATGCAATGTATGATTCCAAACTAGCTCCTTTTGCTCTCTACAGGATACCTCTAGAACAACTGGTACAATCTAAATGAGAGCTGAGGATCAGATGACCATAAGGTATAAACATTTATTTCTTGATTTTAAGCTGTATTATGACTAAAAGACATATCCTTACTTGTAGGAAGTAGACATTGGAGTATCTGGGGGTGACAAGGCATCAGGTTGGCAATTTACTCTCAAATGATTCAGGGTGAAAAAGTTCTTTGTAATGTACTCATAACATTTCTGTAAGTTTGAGGTTTTTCCAAACTCTCTCTCTCTCATCTGTCTATCTATCTATCTACATAGCTATATATCTATCTATATGTGTGTATATACACACACACACATCTATCTATCTATATATACACACATCCAAGAAGACAAGAATATAAATATTATAACTTCTGAGCAGTTAAAACCCTCCTTTGAGTAACAACAACAACAAAAGCAATAGAAGATTGGTCATTCAGCTATGGAGAAAAGTATCCCTAGAGAAAGTAAACACCAGAAATAAAGCTTATAGAAAGTGACAAATTAGAGAAGAAAACACTTGTAACTTATTTCACAACCTAAGCACTAATCTTTATTTTTTGGGGCTCCAAAATCACTGCAGATGGTGACTGCAGCCATGAAATTAAAAGACACTTACTCCTTGGAAGGAAAGTTATGACCAACCTAGATAGCATATTCAAAAGCAGAGACATGACTTTGCCAACAAAGGTCTGTCTAGTTAAGGCTATGATTTTTCCAGTGGTTATGTATGGATGTGAGAGTTGGACTGTGAAGAAAGCTGAGTGCCGAAGAATTGATGCTTTTGAAGGGTGGTGTTGGAGAAGACTCTTGAGAGTCCCTTGGACTGCAAGGAGATCCAACCAGTCCATTCTGAAGGAGATCAGCCCTGGGATTTCTTTGGAAGGAATGATGCTAAAGCTGAAACTCCAGTACTTTGGCCACCTCATGCGAAGAGTTGACTCATTGGAAAAGACTCTGATGCTGGGAGGGATTGGGGGCAGGAGGAGAAGGGGACGGCAGAGGATGAGATGGCTGGATGGCATCACTGACTCGATGGACGTGAGTCTGAGTGAACTCCGGGAGTTGGTGATGGACAGGGAGGCCTGATGTGCTGCGATTCATGGGGCTGCAAAGAGTCGGATACGACTGAGCGACTGAACTGAACTGAACTGAAGCACTAATAATTCTAATATGTTATAAAACACTTTAAAAATTGAAGGGAAAAAGACCAATACAATCCAATAGAAAAATGGACAAAAATTTGACAGTTCATAAAAAGAAATGCAAATAGGCATTATACATATGAAATATACCAAAAGATGTCCAACCATACTTATAATAAAAGAATAGAAAATAAAACAAGTTAACACTATGTAGCAATAAAGGGAAAACTGGCTCTCTTACATACTGCCTGGTCAGAATACACAACTGTACAACCCTTTGGAGGGAAATTCGGCAATAAACAGTAACATTAAAAATCACCTTGATCTCAGCAGTCTCTCTTTAGGAGTATATCCCCAAGATATCCTGGCAAAAATATGAAGTGTCTTATGTATATAGTTATTTATTACAACAGTGTTTGAGTTCAGAAAAGACTGAAAACAATACATATGTCCATCAATACAGAAATCATTGAACAAAGTATGATATAACCACACACCAGAACACTGTAAAGCCATAAAAAGGAATGAGAAAGAATCTATAACCTGAAACTGTAGTTACCTCCAGGATATATACCACTAAGTTAAATAAACAAAGTGAAGAACAGGGATGTAACATGCTACCTTCTTCCAAGGGAAGGGAAAAAAAGGCTATTTCAGCTAGAAGGAAGAGCATGTCCAAAAATCTAAAATGGTAGAAGCAGAGGTCTCACTGCCCGTGTTCACTGGTGGTGTCTCACACAGCTCCTGGGGCAGTTGTTCACAGACTGGAGCACACAGGAGCTCTCGGAGGTAAAGCCAAGAGCAGTGAGAAGGCAGGGGTAGGAAGGACAGTGAGAAAGAAGACTGGAAGGTAAGCAGGGGCCGGGTCATGGAGGGCCTGATACACTAGCAGTTTGGATTTTGTCCTTGTAATGGTTGGGAAGGTTTTAAGCAAAAAACTGACACAATCAAACTTGTGATTTTTAAAGATTTCTCTTTGAAGATTCCTCTGCTAAGAAAGGTCTGGGGAATTAGGAGGCAGAGAGACCAGTCAAAATTCTATTGCCTTAATCCAGAAGAGGTGATGATAGTCTGGCAGGGTGGAGAAGATGAATCCTAGAGATACTAAGCAGATAAAATCATCAGGATTTAGTAACTGCTACATGTAAACCACACCAGAATGAAATACCTCAATTTACATCAGATATAATATATTGAAACATTAATTTAAATTTTCTTCTTATATTTTTTTCCTTTTTCCTTTCCAAAAAATGCCTAAGTCTTTTGGTATTTTCTTTTCCTGCCCTCAAGAATTTTTTTCCTAGATGAAGAGCAGAAGCATGTTTAAGGTTTTGTAAAAAACCTTACTAACTCATTCAAAAGATAGTGCTAGGCATTCCTGAACTAAGGAGACCATTCTAGGTTTTATGGCTAAGGAGTCACACAAACAGACCATGTCCTCCAAGAACATATATCCTAATAGGGAGGAAAGAGTGTAGCACAGAGAAAAGACTTGATAAAGACAGAGTAAGCTTGATAAACAAAAAAATACTGGATACTGGTAAAGTACAATGAAACAAATGAAGCAACGAAATTATAAAAACAAGATCATAAGGGAAGGGTGGCAAAATCAAAGAGACTAATAACTTTCTAACTCCCTCAAGGTCCTTCCTCAGGATTAAAAGAGGTAAGATTTATATTAGCACTTAATAAAAGTTAACTTCCTTCCCCATATACATATTTCCCAGATACCACCATAACCAAAATCATTGTAAAAGACTAGTTACTTACAGGAACATGCTGAGTTGATGAGTAAGAGTCCACTGATTGAGGAGATGAGATTGAACAACTTGAGGAGGCTGGCGAAAGTGGCTGAGGTTCTGTCTTAATATCTTTAATTGGAAAAGGAGAAGCAAAAATTTTCCCACTGGACAATATAAACTCAGAATAAATAATAAAAAAGGTTAAATCTACTCTCAAAATTCAGATATAGAAGCTAAGGTCACCAAAATATATCATCAAGTGAAAATTCAAGATGCAGAAAATAGTATATCCAATATGCTTCCATCTGTGTAATAAATTTATATGTATGTTTATATGTGTATATATACATATAAATACATATGCACATACTATTACTAACATCTGCACTAATTCTCTTAAAAGATAAACTTAAGAAATTGGTCACAGTGCTTGTCTCTAGGAAGCAGAACTTGCTGGCTGAGGGACAAAAGCCAAAGGAGACATTTTTCTACTCTATAGACTCTTCGTATCTTTTGAATATTATGCCATATGCAAAAAATTATAGATTTTCCCCCAAAATAATTTTAAAACATAAGAAACAGGGAAGAATTTTTGTGGAAAGCATTTTTGACAATAAAATTACAATACAAAAATGTTCCTATCTTTTGAACTATTTTTTTAAATGTGTTGATCAACTTCAGCCCAGCAGTGTTCCTCAGTGCCAAATTTCTAACAGGGTAGGAAGGAAGGAAAGAAGAATCTGTGCCAGACTGTGTTCTCCAAAGTTAGGAGCAAAATACCTACCGTGTCTCATGATCTGTACTGTGATCCTGCCACTTCTCCATCAAGAAGTAGTGATTATATTCTCTTCTATTTGAATCTAGGTGAGCCTATGACTTCCTAAATCAACAGAGTATGGGAGTAACGATATGTGAATCCCAAGTCTGGGTTACATTAGGTAGCTGAAAGACTCACATTTGAGCCCTTGAATCCTGATTACCACGAGACTGCCAGGTTTTGAGGAAGCCAGGACATTTAGAAAGATGATGGTCAGCTCTCACACTGGCAGTTCAAATCTTCACATCATTTCAGATCAGGCATCAGACATGTGAGGGAAGAAGCCTTAAGGTAGTCCGAGCCCCCAGATGTCAGGCTACCCTAACCTCCAAATCTTCCCAGATGATGTCTGGACACCATGGAGCAGAGACAAGAAATTCCTGATGTATCCTGTCCAAATTCCTAACCCATAGATTCTGGGAGCCTAATAAAATGGTTGTTGTTCTAAGCCACTACGTTTTAGAGAAGTTTGTTACATAATAGTAATGAGAACACTGACCCTGTGTAGTCCATATTCTATGAGGAAAGAAAGGAATTGAGCGAGATATACTAATATATAAAAGGAAGGGGAATAGGAATTACAACAGAGGGGGAGGGCTGTAACTTAGATGGGGAAATGTGCTGGTTAATTACCCACTGTTACTCAGCTCCATGTTCACCTCCTATAGTCTGTGATGAAAATTAATACAAGTCCCAGCTGGCTTCCTTTTAGGTCCTGTCAATAGGGGATTCTAGAAGGATGTTTCTTACAGTAGAATGGGGGAGAAGGGATTTTTTTTTCATCCTTCCATCAGCTTTATCCCAGAAGGGACAGTTTGCTTTAGGTTCTAGTTTTTTTCAGCACACCCAAAACCCAGTTCAGTGGCCCCTTACAGATATTGGCATCGTCCAGGTAGTGGCTCCTCCTCAGAAGGGTCTACATGAGACAGCTACACTAAGGCCCTAGGTTCTGATAATCCAAGTCTCTTCCCTTTGATTCGCTAAATCCTGTTTAATTCTCAGATAGGTTAATCTCTTACAGTATTACATTTAATTCAAATATTAAATATTACAGTATTACATATAATCTCTTAGAGTATTACATATAATTCAAAATCGATATTTCTGAATTATAAAATTTTCATTCATTATGTGACTCTGCCATAACTCTGAAATTCTTTATATCTATTTTGGCAAGAAATTTATGTATGCCCGGCCATACCAGAAGTAGAATGTAGTCCCTGGAATTTTTTAACAAATAAAAGTAGACCAATAACCCCACCTAATTTTGACTATTACCAAACCATAAAATAATACGGATCCATTTAAAGTTTTTATCAATGAAATACATCATTACCTGTACAGAATTGGTTGTTGACGTCCCAAATGCCTGTCTCCCAAGGCATCAAATCCAAGTCAAAATCAAGATTATCAAAATTACTTTCCTGTAGATTTCAAATCAGCAAAAGAATATCAGATTAAAATATATACATCCAGAAACCAAACTAACAGAAACAACTTGTCAAAAATAACTATTACCCAAATTAGAAAAAATAATTTTCTAAGTTAATCAATTCATCTTGAGAATATATCTTAGATACCTTAGAGATAAACCAATTTACTCTAAGCACAGTAGTAATAACTAGGAAGGAGGTAATGGAGTCAACATCTATCAGAAAGATTCAGTTGGTCTCATTCTTTTCAATGAAGAGACACTATTACAAGATATTAACACAAAATATGTGTTTTGTCATAAAGGAGATCTAGTATAATAAGTTTTCCCACTGTCACTAAAGGGAAAAAAGTCAAAGCAAATGCCTACTTATAAAATCATCTCTATCTGCAATGGAAAGAATACAGATGTATCCAAAAGACATTCAGGAATCATAAAGAGACTAACTGAACCTTCAGATATACCAAATATTAAAATGGTTATGGGAGAAGGAAGAGATCCACAGGAGGAGGGCAATTTTATCTTTTTTACTGGTCTATAGTTTTCAAATTTCTAAATTTTTTTTAATCCTAGAAGATAACACCAAGTTTCTCAAATAGGGGTCAATAAACCTTTTAGAGGAGCTCTTAGCTTCTTGTCATTTAGGTGACAATTTTTTTAATGTAAATATAAGTGTATTCTGGGTCATAACCATTTTCTACCATATACAATAATATAGAATAACCACATGATTTCAGAACCCTCATATCACTTAAGACAGTATCACTACTATTTTAAATGTCTGAAGTCACAGAGATAAGAACAAAGGAAACTTAATATAAAAACAGTACAACAAGTCAAAAGGTAGTCGGTATTAACTTAATGTGACAAATAATAAAACAGCAACAAAAAAGAAAGTAACCCTCAGGCAAAAAGGAAAGATTAATCTAGTAATTATTAACAACCACTAGTAATAATTTCTAGAATATTATCCTTCCAAATGTCTATTATTTGGTTTATTTTTTATTGAGACTGTAACAGAAGAAGGGAAATTTTTCTTATCTTATATTTGCCCTAAACTGAGAAAATATTAGTGTAAGTTACTTAAGAGAACACATGAAACTGCACACAGAAAAAAGAAAAAACTACTGAAATTATGAAAGAAACAACTTTTAAATCAATCTCCTTTGCTTTTTCCTCAAATTTGAATCTATACATAAAAAATTAAACAGCCTCATACTTTCAGCAATGAAAAATCTTTAAACTTTCGTAGTCCAAGTAAATTGAGCAATATTTGGCTGATTACTAGCAATCCTTTGTAACATGCTCAATAGTGGCGTGACCTACTTCAGGGATGCTTCATACTCAATCTTCAGCCAAAAAAGTCAAATACCTTTTACAGCATAAGAATTTTATCTGGTTGGAAATTTCATAGGCCCATTTTATTGTAAAGCAAAACATGCTGATACTTATATACTCTGCTTCCTCAACAACTTCTCAAGAGAAACTGTACTGCCATGTAGAAGAATGATGGTTATACAACTGCAAAGGGCCCTCTAAGATGATTTAATCCAATCTCTTATTTTATACCAGAAAAACTAAGAAACTGAAAGACTGAATGACTTCTTTGAGATAACAGAATGTTAGTTATAAAGTCAGAATCATATTTCCCTGAACCTTTCAAATATAATATATTGTTTCTTGAAGACTAGGCTCTGGAGGTTATGAAAATAACATTAGTTGCTTAAACAACCAGTCAATATTAAAACCCAACTTAATTATAGACAACATTATAAAGCATCTCATAGAGTAAACGAAACCATAAAATCTTATGCATTTGGAGAAGGAATTAGCAACCCACTCCAGCATGGGCTTCCCTCGTAGCAGGAGACCCAGGTTCAATTCCTGGGTCGAGAAGATCCCCTAGAGAAGGAAATGGCAACTCATTCTGGTATTCTTGCCTGGAGAATCCCATGGACAGAGGAACTTGGTAGGCTACAGTCCATGGGGTCGCAAGAGTCGGACACAACTTAGTAACTAAACACCACCCCCCACCCCCACTATTCTTGCCTGGGAAATCCTATAGACAGAGGAGCCTGAGCAGGCTACAGTCCATGGGGTTGCAAAGAGTTGAACACAACTTACCAACTAATATTCACACTTTCACGCTTAGGATGGATTTTCTAGCTCCAAGTCACCCTTTGAGGAAATGCCTCACTTTGTACTACTTAGTGTAAACATAAAGACTATTGTTTAAGACAACAACAACAAATCTCATGAATTGATTTTAAAAAACATGTGTTCCACTCTCTATTGATTCATGGTAAAACAACTGCTAAATTATTCTTTGAGAAATGTCAAACTCACCAAGTGATAAATATTCAACCTGACTGATGTACATATAAAATCACTCTGTTCACTTGAACTACTTCCCAAGTCAAACAGCACCTCATCCGTTAAAGAAGAAAGCAAAATAAGAGTTCAGGCCAAACAGCTTCACATATACTGACCCAGAAAAGGAAAAAAGAAAGAAAAATCTAAGCTACTTTTGAGGAATCAAAAGTACTATAATAACTTTTATGCATACTTCCAGCTACTCAAAGGCAAAAAGGAAGGACATTTCTAAGTTTCAGAGCTTTCGACACTACGGATACTTAACTTTAAAAAAGGAAGTTGGTTAAGTTCTCTTTCTAAAAAAAAAGTTTTATAATTTACTACTTTTTGGGGTGGGGGTGTTGTGCTGGATCTTCGCTGCTTTTCTCTAGTTGTGGTGAGAGGGAGACATTCTCTAGTTGAAGTATGCAGACTTCTCACTGCAGTGGCTTCTCTTGTTTCAGAGCATCAGCTCTAGTGCCCACAGGCTTCAACAGCTGTGGCCTGTGGGATCCATAGCCGCAGCTCCTGAGCTCTAGGGCACAGGCTCAGTAGATGTGGTGCTTGGGCTTAGCTGCTCCATGGCATGTGGGATCTTCCCAGACCAGGGATCAAACCTATGTCTTCTGCATTGGCAGGCAGATTCTTTACCACTGAGCCACCTGGGATGCCCGGTAAGTTCTCTTAACTAGAGCCATGACTCACATATATCCCTTAACATCACATTGTTTCCCTTTGCAGCAAAATATGTGTAAAAACCAAGAGGTAGGGAGTTAAGTAACTTCTCTAAGGTTACCCACTCCTGGGGCCAAGGCAGACTTAGAATACATGTCTTCTACACACCAAGACCAAAGCAATTTCTGCAATCATACATTCACTGAAAACAAAATGGCAACTAACTTTCATTTTTAACCCTGAAAGTTATTTAAACTTAAATAACCAGCCTAAAGGTGTTATTCTAAAATCTTCTTGCAATAGTTAAAGATTAAATATCACATTATTCAACACTTCTCCCCTAATAAATACTTACATAAGTCTCATTTGCTGCATCCAATTGCAGGTCATCAGTGTCTGTGAAATAGCCAAGTTCAGCAAACAGGGCAGAATCTTGAGACAAAAGAAAACAATAGGTATTTCCTGTTAATCCAGAGTTTTGACTAGAGGATAATTGCTGTGTCCTTATGCCAACTCTATTAGAGTTTCTCATTAGCCATTCTAGCAGTGTGAATGACAGCCGACGCAAAGCTGATTTCTCACATATGTATTATTTTCCACATACTTTTTATCTTGTGAACTAAACCATTATCGGAGAAGGCAATGGCACCCTACTCCAGTACTTTTGCCTGGAAAATCCCATGGACGGAGGAGCCTGGTAGGCTGCAGTCCATGGGGTCGCTAGAGTCAGACACGACTGAGCAACTTCACTCTGACTTTTCACTTTCATGCATTGGAGAAGGCAATGGCAACCCATTCCAGTGTTCTTGCCTGGAGAATCCCAGGGACGGGGAAGCCTGGTGGGCTGCCGTCTATGGGGTCGCACAGAGTCGGACACAACTAAAGCAATGCAGCAGCAGCAGCGGCAAACCATTATACCAAGGATTAAAAAATGTCCTGCCATGTCACGTTGGACTAATTGATAGTGACTTTCTGGAACATTATTAACACAAATTCTGAGGCTTCATCTGGACTCAGCACAGAAACGGTGACACAGTTGATCAGCAGTGATGACAGGACAGGTATCAGGTATTTACCATCCATGCCTTAAAGGTACAACCAATTTTCTATCCAAACAATAAAGAACTTACCTAAATCACTGAATTTATTTCAGCGAATCTAACAACGTTCAAATTTCCTAATGAGACTGCATTATAAATCCAGAAACATGAATACAGAATGTCAAGGTGCTGATAAGGCAAACAAGGCTGATTACTGTACAATCTGTAAAGTATCTATTTTCTCTAACATCTTAAGAACTTCAAGTGCTTTGAAGAGTCTGCCAGTCTAAGTTGGCCTCTGTACTCCCTACCATTGTGCCACTGAAATTTGCTCTGGTGGTTCCTTACTCCACACATATAGGAATTGCACTCCCAGTCTAGCCTTGACTTAGCCAGTGGGAGAAACATTTCACCAACCTAAAACAAAATAGGACCTAGCAAAATACGTTGTGTGCAGTGATAATGAAAGGTTATTCATATAACTCTCAGAAAAGGACTACCTTAAACTCAGCTGTCCAGCAAAACAGAACAAAAAACCCGTATAAGTAGCTAACTGTGACTATGTACCTTATACGCAGGCTGAAACTCCTTGAAAGAGTTCTTTATCTGCTGCCTCTCATTTCTCTCCTCCTTTTCCTTCTTGAACCTATTCCAACCAAGCTCCTCCCACACACACAAGCATACACATCAGTTATTAATGTCACCAATGACCTCTCCTTTGCTAAATTGAATAGTAAATTCATGGTCCTCATCGTACTCTCAACAGCTTTGAAACACTTGATCCTTTCATATTAATTGAAGCATTTTCCTCACTTGGTTTCAAATTATCATCCTCCCCTGGTTTTCCTCCCACCTCACCAGTTGGCCCTATCTTGCTGGTTCTTCCTTATCTTCTTAATATGAAATTGTCCCTGGGCTTAGTGCAAACTTTTCTATCTATCTACTCCCTTTGTGATTTCAGCTGAGCTCATGGCTTTAAATAGCATGGACATGCCAAGGATTCCTAAATAAACATTTCCAATCTATACTGTAAGATGTATAAACAGAGTAAGTACTCCCCATCTCCTCTTGAGTATCTAAAAGGCATCTCAAACTTAAAACAGCCAAAACTGAGCTTCAAATCATCCTTCATCAAACGTCCTATGGCTTTGTCTTTATCTCAGTTAATGACAATCCAATTACCCCAGCAGCTCAGGTCAAAAACCTTAAGAGTCATCGTTTATTTCTTTTTCTCATTCTGTGTTCAATCTACCAGTAAATCCTGTCAGCTCTGTCTTCAAAATATGTATTAGTAATCTGGCTTCTTACCTTTCTTTTCCATCCTTCCAACTCTTTCCATCTTTCCTTTCTTCCCCTGCTCTTCTGAACAGAGAGATGTCAGCAGAGCAAGAAGGGTGGTGGGGATTTTTGTGTCATCATCTGTGAAAATGTGCCTGGTACCCAAGGAAATAGGATGATGCCAGAGTGGGGGCTGCCTAGTGGAGGTGTAGGCATGCCTCAGCTGCCAAGAAAATGCGGCAGTGGGAGGAGGCCCAGGGTGGTAGATGTAAAAATCAGCCCAAGTGGTTAGAAGAGTAATAATACCAAAAAATGTGCTATTTGATAAAGCAAATGACTAAATATATTTAAAATAATTGGAGCTAGGTTCCTCACTGTTTGAAAAAGGGCTTACAAACGTGAAAAGGGAAGAGAATAAAAGAATCCTAAGGTGTTGGACTGGTATTAGAAGCATTAATATGGGCACATTTTTTAAAATACTTACACACAGAAAGAATTATAGATGTTTGTATAAGTGTGTACACACACACACACATACATATACATGTATTTCTTAGCTTTGTCTGCTAACAGGTCCAAGAAGGGATGACATCCCATCAGTATTTAAAAATCCTGTTTCCAGATCTTGGATACTAAATATGATCCTCTACTAAATGGAAGTCCACCAAAGGGCTACTTAGAGTAATAGCTAATTCCAGGGTTTAGACAGGGGCATGCAAAAGAGGCCTGGGAAAATCTTGTTTTGCCAGAAAAGAAAGAAATTCTCGGAGAATGATGGAAACACGTTAAAAGAACAAAGAAGCTGATATGAATGGACTCTATTTTTGTTTGTCTTTTTGTTTTCTCATATTTACAATTCTTTCATGTAACGAATAGACTCTTACTGGTCAATTATGGGAAAATCTGAGCCTCAAAATAAAGCCAGAGTACAACCCATTAAGTCAAATAGCAATTAGTGAGCCCATAATGAAATAAAAAGAGAAAGCTCTTTCTTACAGTATCAGTTCAGTCACTCAGTTGTGTCTGACTCTTTGCAACCCCATGGACTGCAGCACACCAGGCTTCCCTGTCCATCACCAACTCCCAGAGCTTACTCAAACTCATATCCATCAAGTCAGTGATGCCATCCAACCATTTCATCCTCTGTCATCTCCTTCTCCTCCTGCGTTCAATCTTTCCCAGCATAAGGGTCTTATCCAATGTCAGTTCTTTGCATCAAGTGGCCAAAGTATTGGAGTTTCAGCATCAGCATCAGTCCTTCCAATGACTATTCAGGACTGATTTCCTTTAGGACTGACTGATTGGACTTCCTTGTAGTCCAAGGGACTCTCAAGAGTCTTCTCCAACACCACACTTCAAAAGCATCAATTCTTCAGCGCTCAGCTTTCTTTATAGTCCAACTCTCACATCCATACATGACCACTAGAAAAACCATAGCCTTGACTAGACGGACCTTTGTTGGCAAAGTAATGTCTCTGCTTTTTAGTATGCTGTCTAGGTTGTTCATAGCTCTTCTTCCAAGGAGAAAACGTCTTTTAATTTAATGGCTGCAGTCACCATCTGCAATGATTTTGAAGCCCCCAAAAATAAAGTCTCCCACTGTTTCCCCATCTATTTGCCATGACGTGATGGGACTGAACGCCATGATCTTAGCTTTCTGAATGTTGAGTTTTAAGCCAGCTTTTTTACTCTTCTCTTTGACTTTCATCAAAAGGCTCTTCAGTTCCTCTTTGCTTTCTGCCATAGGGGTGGTGTCATCTGTGTATCTGAGGTTACTGATATTTCTCCCGGCAATCCTGATTCCAGCTTGTGCTTCTTCCAGCCCAGATTTTCTCATGATGTACTCTGCATGTAAGTCAAACAAGCAGGGTGACAATATACAGCCCTGACGTACTCCTTTCCCGATTTGGAACCAGTCTGTTGTTCCATGTCCAATTCGAACTGTTGCTTCTTGACCTGTATACAGATTTCTCAGGAGGCAGGTCAGGAGATCTGGTATTCTCATCTCTATAAGAATTTTCCACAGTTTGTTGTGATCCACACAAAGGCTTTGATGTAGTCAATAAAGCAAAAGTAGATGTTTTTCTGGAACTCTTTTATTTTTTCAGTGATCTGGCGGATGTTGGCAATTTGCTCTCTGGTTCCTCTGCTTTTTCTAAACCCAGCTTGAACATTGGGAAGATCACGGTTCTTACAATATAATGTCAATTAATTTACGCAGATATAATGTCTAGAGAGAATCACCATTTGGCATTAGAGCGGTACTTGATATAGACTGGAGTTATCAATGGAGGCCAGGGCTAGTGAGTGAAGGCTTAATAAGGAATACGATATTGGTGGCACGTCCAATTATCTCTCCCCAAATACGATTCAAATGTAAAAGGAGAAATAGTGATGCTACTGTGTAGAAATCTGGAGATACTAACTTGACCATGGGATCAAAGTGAACATCACCTTGGGACAGATCAACATGGTGTGCCTCCGAATGCAACACACTGAGAACAGAGCATCATTTCCGCGGCATTCCTGCCACATTCCTGCCATGGACTCAAGGCCTGATTCTGGTCATGAGGACAGAGTGGATAGACCCAGGTTTAGAGTCATCTTACACAACAAAAGATATGCACTCTTTAACACTGTCAAGGATACAGAAACAGGCAAAGACTAAGGAATCGTTCCAGGAGACATGACAAGTAAAAATAATGTGGGTTTGTAGGTAGGGTCCCAGACTGGAAAGGGAACGGGGACATTATTAAGACATACGGCAACATGTGAATGGTATCTGTGAACTGGAGGGTAATGCTGGACCTTTGTTCATTTCCTGACTGGAAGGAGTATATGGTAGTTGATACAGGAGAGTATCCTTGTTTCGGGGAGGAGAGGGTAAACACTGCAGTGTTTAAGGGTAATGATCTCACAATAGTTTTCTGGCTTTTTCTCTCTCTAAAGAAAGAAACAGGGCCAATACAGCAAAATTTAACAATTACGGAATATGTGTAAAAGGCATGCAACAATTCTTTGTACAGTTCTTATAACTCTTCTGTAGGTTTGAAACTGTTCAAAAATTTAAATTTGAATAAAAAATATACATGGGTATATACACATGCATATGCATATGTGTATAGATCCATAATCCAACCACTTCCATTTCCTCCATTCTCCCATCATAAATCACTTGGATTGCTGCAGTAGCCTCCAAATGGTCTCCCTGCTTCTGCCCTTGACCTTCCTTCAGTCTATTTTCAACAGAGCATCTAAAGTGAGCCCATAAAAACATAGGATGTTACTGAGAATCAGGATTTCCACAGGAGGAAAAGAGAAATGAAAGTATATAATACAAGAAGAAAAAAGCTTTCAATACTATATAATGCAAGAAAAAAACTTGCAAAAGTATATAATGCAAGAAGAGAAAGAACTCTGTCTGTGCTGTCTTTGAACTGTGAATATTTAGTACAAATTCATGCTTTCTAAAAACACATATTTCCTTTTCCTTAGGAAATACATAGTGAAGTGTTTGGGAGTTTCATATTATTTGCAACCTGCTTTCAGATGATGAAAGAAGAAGGAAGTGTCCGTAATACTGAGAGAGAAAGCAAGTATGGCAGGATGTTAACAGTTGATAAATCCAGGTAAGGGGAATATAGGTTATCGCCATACTGATCTTTTAACTTTCCTGTGGTTTGCTAATACTTTTAAAAACTGATAGTGGGTTGATAAGTACACTTGTATATCCACAGAATATCTTAGAAGGATCCATACGGAAGTGGTGGTATTGGTTACCTATGAAGTATCTCTGAAATTTACTGCCAACTTCTATGTCTTTTTCACCAATCCCACCCTACCATTTAGATTTCTACTATTTAGATTACTACTATTTAACAACAGTAAACTATGGTAGCTATTCAGTCTCATTTGCTCAGCAAACTTTCCCACCTGACAGCCACTTTGACCACTTATTTATTCCTTTACTTCTTATAAGATGAGAAATCAGTGGTGACCAGTTAGAAAGAGCTGTTTTGGCAAAGCGGTAGAGCCTGACTGCAGTGGGTTCAAGAGACAATAGAAAAAGAGAAACTGGAGTCGGTGAACATGGACATTTTCTAAAAAAGAATTCTGCTGTAAAATAAAAGAGAGAAATGTGGTGGCAGTTAGCAGGGAAGTTAACATTTGAAGCGGGTTTGGGGTTTTTCTTTTTTTTTTTTTTCACTCTAGATAGGAGAAACAACTACATGCAGGGAGGGAAATGATGATTCAAGGCACAGAAGGAAGAAGTTTGAGCAATATTCTTGAATAAAGAAGGAGGACTCTTAAGCACACATGGAAGTGATCGGCTCTCTCATTCCCACCAACAGAAGAGAAGCAAATATGCTGGCACACGGATGGGCAAATAAGGTAGTAGGAGACTGTGGCAGTTCTCTTCTGATTCGAAGGATTCAGGAAGAGGTGCTGGAAGTTTGAAGAGAGAAGAAACTTCACAAAAACAACCATCAGAATGAGAGGACCAGGGACATATGATCAGCTGGGTAACACTTACTCAAAGGTCTATTTCAGGTTAGAATCATAAATTTAGTGACACCAGTCAGAATGGTTGAATTTTCTTTTTTTTAGCCACTTTCAGCTATTTGAGGGCATTCATGGAGTAGGCAGAGTTAGATTTAACCAAGGCTCTGGTTGACCAAAGAGAGAATTACAAAGCAGGAGAGAGACAAAGAATACTAAGGGTATGAGGCAATGGTTAGAGACTGTCCATGTAATGTAAACTGGATAAGGGGAAAGTGATGACATAAAGGGGATGAGGGACACAGAAAAGATGACAGAATCTCAGCAGGGCTGGAGGTGCCACTGGACCACTAAATAGAGTGAGCTGGTAAGACAGAAGGTGATGGTCAGAGAGGGATGTTTGAAACTGAGATTATGTTATTAGTAACAACTAGATTGAGGCTTATGACTGGGAAAGCAAATGGCTAAGACAGGGTGGAAGGTGGAGAGGAGACCCAGGAAATGAGAGGTCAAGGTGTTTGAAGGATCTTCTCTGAGAAGGCTTCCCTGGTGGCTCAGACGGGATTCGATCCCCTGGAGAAGAGAATGGCAACCCACTCCAGCACTCTTTCCTGGACAATCCCATGGACAGAGGAGCCTGGTAGGTTACCATCCATGGGGTCGCAAAGAGTCAGACATGACTGAACAACTTCACTTTTTTTTTCTTTCTTTCTTTCTCTGAGAATACTGAAATCAGCCAAAAATCTTGATGGAAGGAGTGTTGAAGTAAGTGACAATAAGTTAAGAACTAAATTTTTTCAAAAAGTGAGGGAGAGTGAACCAGAAATTAGAAGATGACTATAAGAGGGACAGGTGGAGGAGAGCATGTGAGACAATGTGAAACTTAAGCCTGGATGTGGATTTTTTTAGGGAAGATGAATGATCAAAAAGCAGCAATGAAGAACAAGAAAGACGCTAACCCACCTTCAGAGACCCTAATGGTATAAAGGTTTTGAGAATGAAAACAGCAACCATTCAGTAGGGCTTCAGGGAAAAAGTGTGATCAGGGGTGTCAGGTACTGGTCAACACAGGAAGGCAAAGAGAACTTTCACAGAAGATGCTGAAGTTATCAAAGAAACCACAGTGGCAGAACAAAGCTTCTGATCTTGGTACATATATCTTATATGTGGTCAAAATAAAAAAACAACAAGTGGCTTTTGCACAAATGTAAGAAAAAGGAGGAGAGAGTAAGGGAGGTAGGAAGGAAAGAGAAGAGGAAAGATATACAAATGGCAAACACAATTTAGGAAAAGATGCTCCACATCACATGTTATCAGGGAACTACAAACTAAAATAATGCGACACCACTACACATCTATTAGAATACCTAAATCTGAAATGCTGGCAACAACCAAGTGTCAGCAAGGACTTAAAGCAACAAGAATATCCATTCACTACTGGCAGGAATGCAAAATGGCATAACCACTTTGGAAGACAGGTTGAAAGTTTCTTACAAAACTGGACATACTCTTACTGTGTGATCCAGTAATCATGCTCCTTGGTATTTATCCAAATGATATGAAAATGTATGTCCACATAAAAAGCTGTGCGTGGGAGCTACCTGGTCTGGTGGTTAGGAATCGGCACTTTCATAGCCATGGCCTGTGTTCAATCCCTAGCGAGGGAACTGAGATCCCATAAGCTCCATGGCACAGCAGAAAAAAAAAAAGCTGCACATGAATATTTATAGCAGCTTTATACATAACTGCCACCATTTGAAAGCAACCAAACTGTTTTTCAGCAGGTACATGGATAAACAAACTGTGTGCCTTGAACAAATCGTGTCCCCCCCAAAATGTATAAGCTGAAGCCCCCAATATGACTGCATCCAGAGGTAGGATGGTATTTCGGAGGTAATCAGGCTTAAATGAGGTTACAAGTGTGGGGCCCTAATCTGCTAGAACTATGGCCTCATAAAACTAAGAGCTAGATCTATCTACTTACCTCTCTCGCTCCTTCCCTCCTTCCTTCCCCTTCCACCCCTCTGCCTTGTGAGGACACAGCAAAAAGATGGCTTTCTGTAAGTCAGGAAGAGAGGTCTCACCAGAACCTGACCATGCTGGCACCTGAAGTTGGACTTCTGGCCTCCAGAACTGTCAGAAAATAAATTTCTATTGTTTAAGCTACCTAGGTATTTTGTTATGGGAGCCCAAAAGACACTGTGGTACATCCATATAATGTAATACTATTCAGTGCTGAAAAGAAATGAGCTATCAGGCCACTAAAAGACAGAGGGATCTTAAATGCATTTGCTAAATGAAAGAAGCCAATTTGAAAATGCTACATACTATATCATTCCAATAATACGACATTCTGAAAAAGGCAAAACTAGGAGACAGTGGAAAAATCAATGGTTGTAGAGGGCTTTGGAGGAAGCGGGCAGAGATAAATAAGTGGAGCACAGGGAATATTTTTAGGGCAGCATAACTACTTCATATGATACTATAATGGTAGATACTGACATTATGTATTTGTCAAAACCCACAGAATAAACATGGAGAAAGCAAGGGAGTTTCAGAAAAACATCTGCTTCATTGACTATGTGAAAGCCTTTGACTGTGTGGATCACAACTGTGGAAAATTCTTAAGGAGATGGGAACACCAGACCACCTAACCTGTCTCCCGAGAAATCTGTATATAGGTCAAGAAGCAACAGTTATAACTGGACATGGAACAACCAACTAGTTCAAAATTGGGAAAGGAGTGTAAGGCTGTATATTGCCATCCTGCTTATTTAACTTCTATGCAGAGTACATCATGGGAAATGCCAGGCTGGATGAATCACAATTGGAATCAAGATTCCCAAGAAAAATATCAACAATTTCAGATATGTATATGATACCAATGGCAGAAACTGAAGAAGAACTAAAGAGCCTCTTGATGAGGATGGAAGAGGAGAATGAAAAAGCTGGCTTGAAACTCAACATTAAAAAAAACTAAGATCATGGCATCCAATCCCACCACTTCATGGCAAATAGAAGGGCATAAAGTGGATGATAGATTTCCTTTTCTTGCGCTCCAAAATCATTACAGATGGTGGCTACAGCCATGAAAGTAAGAGACGCTTGTTCCTTGGAAGGAAACCTGTAACAACCAAGACAGTGTATTAAAAAGCAGAGACATCACTTTGCCAACAAAAATCCATAAAGTCAAAGCTATGGTTTTTCCAGCAGTCACATATGGATGTGTGAGGTGGATCATAAAGGAAGCTGAGCACCAAAAAAATTGATGATTTTGAATTACAGTGCTGGAGAAGACTCTTGAGAGTCCCTTGGACTACAAGGAGATCAAACCAGTCAATCCTAAAGAAAATGAACCCTGAATATTCATTGGAAGGACTGTTGCTGAAGCTGAAGTTCCAATATTTTGGTCACCTGATATGAAAAGCCAACTCACTGAAAAGACCCTGATGCTTGGAAAGATTGAAGGCAAAAGGAAAAGCGGGTGGCAGAGCATGAGATGGTTAGACAGCATCACTGACTCAATGGACATGATCTGAGCAAACTCTGAGACAGTGCAGGACAGAGGAATCTGGCATGCTACAGTCCATGGTGCTGCAAAGAGCTGGATACGACTTAGCGACTGAAAAGCAAAAAAAACAACACAGAAGGAACAGTGAATCTTAATATAAACTATGGAATTTAGTTCATGATAATGTATCAATACTGGCCCATGAACTGTACCAAATATACTTCATTAATGCAAGACGCTACCAACTAGGGAAACTTGGGGGTGGGGAAACTCTGTACTAACCCCTCAATTATTCTGTAAATCTAAAACTGTACTAAAAATAAGTGCTATCAAGTATTTAAAAATAATTACACTGAAATAGAATTTCAGCATCCATAAATAAAGTTGTTCGGGAACAGGGTCATGCTCAGTTTATACTGTCCATGGCTGCTTTCATACTGCAGCCGGCAGAACTGAGTAGCTGGAACAGAGACCACATGACCACAAAAGCCTAAAATACTTACTATCTAGATCTTTACAGAAAACATTGACAGGGCCTCTCTAAATTTCATTACCCAACATAAAAGGAATATGCACATCTTGTCATAGGCTGTTCTGAGTAAGCCATTTTTAATTATTCAAAGTTGTTAGAATCCCAAGTTCTAATTACATGATCTGATTTTAAAATTTTAACTGGCTAGCTTGTAATATAGAAAAAAATCAAATCAGTGAAGTACCTGAACACCCAAAATGGCAACTCCCAGAAAAAGAACCCACATTCTACTGAGAAATGCTAGCAGAAAGTAACCTTTCACTCCAGCGCCTGCAAAACCTATACTACTTACTGAACACCTGAGGAATCAGAAGTAAAATGTTCTATTAGGAGAAGATTTAACAGTGTCAAAAGAGAAGCTTGGAAAACCATGGGAAATGGGCATATTCAGGGAGGGGCAGGGCAAGACACCCGAGCTGAGTCAGTGAACCTACTACAAAGAACTGAATGATCTGTTAAAGAACATTAAAAGTAGGAGTCAACAGATAAGATTAGTCAGGAAAATGCAGCCTGAGTATCAGAAGACATAATAATGCTATCAGGAAGTATCCCACAGTTATAGTTTAAGAAACATCATGAACATATAGTAGTTGACTAGCTGAGAAAATAGATCCTAACTATCCAACATACTAGATTCATTAATAACTGGGGGTATCTTGGTAAGAATCAAATCTGTAGAAATAATTCAGGAAAGCAATATAAAATAGTGACTAAGTTAACAGGCTTTGGAGGTAGACAAACGTAGTTCTTAGCCTGCTTCTGACACTCACTAGCTATAAGACTTTGAGCATTCATTTTCTCTCAGCTTCAGTTTCCTTATCTGTGCATCTAAGAGCTTAGCAGAGCACCTCACACATAATGTTTAATAAGTGACAATTGTTCCTAATTGTAATAGGAATATATTTTCCAAAGCCAAATATATTTTCCCAAGCCAAATACAGTAGGCTTATACTATATAAGATTATATTAGGCTTATACTACTTACACTACAAGTACACTCTACTTGTAAGAGACAGTCTACTTTTTCCAACAACTCAGAAAATCTACCCAAGGATTGAAATAAATCTCTGCTGCTGCTGCTAAGTCACGTCAGTCGTGTCCGACTCTGTGCGACCCCATAGACGGCAGCCCACCAGGCTCCCCCGACCCTGGGATTCTCCAGGCAAGAACACTGGAGTGGGTTGCCATTTCCTTCTCCAATGCGGGAAAGTGAAAAGTGAAAGTGAAGTCGCTCAGTCGTGTCCGAATTTTAGCGACCCCATGGACTGCAGCCTACCAGGCTCCTCCGTCCATGGGATTTTTCCAGGCAAGAGTACTGGAGTGGGGCGCCATTGCCTTCTCCGGAAATAAATCTCTAACAGTATATAATTTAAGAGAAGTTCTGCCCTTGGAAAATCAAATGAGAACTTCAGTTCAACAAAGAGAACTGAGATTACACTCTTGGTACTGACAATGATGGTCCAATGAAAAAATGAAGGTCAGTCTGTGTTTCCCCCAAATTTTAAAGGTAATGAATGGTGTAAATTTTAGGTTTGCTAAAGGACTCATTCAGGGAAGTATACAACCCCAAATTCACACTGAAGCTCAAGAACAGTATAAGTACTCCTCTGTTAAGGTAAGAATATTACTATCCTTATAAGGTAAGGACAAGTTTTCTTCAAACACTGGATGATAAAGCTTCTCTACTCTTATTTCGACCACATTCCATTCCTACTCTTCCTGCCACAAAGCCAAACAAAATATCCGTAACAAGCAAATTCATAATTGTATCCGGAGAACAATCAGGATTATACCCATTTATAAGCGTTAGGTGTAGATGGACAGCAACCTGAGGTCAGGTGCTAGGGTGCTTTGCTTCTCTGCCAATATGGACATCAGCCTCGATCAATAGTGGAAGCTCAGAAAAGGTTTGTCTTCTTTCAGACGAACCAAACGTGTACATACACGCACAAACACTATACGGCAAGCATCGCCCACATCGCACACTGAGAAAAACCTTCAGCCGTTTTGGTGGTCACGGCCATCCTGCCCTAAGCTTCCTAATGACGTCGTCGCCGCACCAAATCATCACCTGGTACTTTCCCAGAGGAAACAGCCAACACGATAGTAATTCTAATCAGGCAGCATTTTACACTCATGTCGCCAGGACAGACACCGACAGGTTCTGCTATACTCTACTAGGACCACGGACGGACACGACGAGTGACCCTCGCTTCCCCGACAGGATTCGTCCACACCTGTCACCGAGAGGGCGCGGAAGCAGGGAGGAAGAAACCTGGAGCCACCCCTGGCACAGTCTCAGATCCCACTCACCCCAGTCTTCATCCGGCCGGTGAGGGAGTCCCGGACTAAAAGGTGACTCCATGGTGCCGGCAACGCCAGCCGGTTCCCCCGAAACACACGTTCCCCTGCCCAGTAACTCGGTGACTAGTCCTGGGACGGCGGCGGCGAGCGGACAAAATACTCCGTAACGCTGACGCGACGGTGGCCGAATGGAGACAAACTGCTTCCGCCGCACGAGGGCCGCCAGAGCCTGAGCTAGTTTTAAACAAATCGCTGAGCAAGTATTTTTCCCTTTTGGAGTTTTCGACATTTTCTGTTCTGCTGTTTTAAGGAAAAAAGAAAGACGCAAATACTACGTCGGTTAAATAAAATATAATATTTTGAGAAATGGGGGAAAACCCATTCTGAACATCGTCCCCTTTGATTCCACAGTGGAGATATATCAAAACAAAATTTAGAGACTAAAAAAGTAACTCTGGTTTAATTTTAATAACTCACTATGAGTATAAAAATTCTCCATATACACAAATGTGTGGAAGAAAAATACACAACTACTTTTCCACATTCGTTAGAGCTTCCCCTCTATTGGCACAGCATCTGAGATAAGCAAAAATACTAGGAATCGTACTTCTAGAAAGCCTTTTATTTAAGAAAATTTAAACAAAATAAATATAAAAGATGAACTTTCCAAAAATCAAAATCAGCTCACCGCCTTAAATATACATTTCTAAAGCATAGCACCTAGTAGACCGAGTCCTCGAGACCTTACCCTAAGACCTGTAATAATGTAAATTCCCAATCGTTTTACTACTAAAACTTATGGATCGATTTTGTTTTAAAAAATCCACCTACACCACAAACTCTAACGGAAAACTTGAACTGAGTTTGATGAAAGAGTTTCAAGACCGCTACTTAAAATTTCTTTCTAAAGCATTTCAGCAGTTGAATATTTAATAAAAGCCTCCACCTTAAGAACACGTATATTCTTAAGAACACGTATATCGGTGCATGAGACACGGTGCTCAGGGCTGGTGCACTGGGATGACCCTGAGGGATGGGATGGGGAGGGGGGTGGGAGGGAGGGTCAGGATGGGGAACACATGTACACTCATGGCTGATTCATGTGAATATTATTGCAAACGCCACCACAATATAAAAAAAAAGGAAAAAAAGAACACGTATACCTCTAGGACCAAGTGGAATCTTTCCCTAGGCTACTAAACAAAACAAGCCCTTCCCAGAAGCCTCAAAACTCCTCGTGGCTGGATGATTACTACGGATTACACAATCCGGAATATACAGAATCACCCTGGGATGCAAACCCCGAAAAAAATCACTGAATTATCTTACATTAAAGGTGATTCTTTCTGTCATCGGCTAACTAATCATTTTTCATATCAGGTGAAATTTATAAGGTTTTTATTCTCACCCAACTGCAAATTCAAAAATTGCCACGAAAACTAAAATAAAACCACCAAGAATCTTCTATATCCACCACGTATCTTAGTCTTTTTTTTTTTTTTTAAGAAAATCGCCATGACTTAACTCCAGCAAGTTTTCGGGTTTTAATTTAAATTTTTTTAATTTTTTATTCAAGTGGAGATAATAATAATACAAAACAGATTTTGTGTGCTTACCACCAAGAATAAACAAACACAAAGAATTTCCATTTTCACTTCAGGTTTTTCGTAAGAAACTAAGCACTGCAGATTAAGCTGAGCTACGTTGTTTCCTTCTGCTTCTTTCCCTTCGTCCACACAGGCAACTTCTATTACGAATTTTATGGTAACCGTTAAAGTCCATTTTTATCATGTTTAAATATGTGTATAGATACATACATTTAGTGTTGTTTTGGGGTATTTTAATTTACATAAATGTTTAGCACTAGTCTTCTCCAAGTCACTTTTCTCATTCAAATTTATTTTTTGATGTTTTAACTGTTATATGGCATTTCCATAAATTTTTTCATTTCCGTACTGATGAACGTAAATTTTTCATTTCCCTACTGATGGACATTTGGATGGTTTCATCATTTTACTGTTACATAAAATATATCCTCGTATGGATATCCTGGTGCATATATGCAAGAATGTCTTTTAAGGTACTTGCTGGCTCTAGGAGTACTGCTATTTGCCAAATAATACCAATTTACACTATCATTAGGAGTGATGAATTCTCACCAACACTAGATGTAACCAGACTTTTATTTTTTGCCTGTGAAGGGTGTGACTATAATTTACATTTCCCTGACAATTAAAGAGGTGGCACATCTTCTCATATTCATTAAACTTTATTTCTTCTGTAAATTGCCCATTCATCTTTCATAAAATTTCCTACTGGATTTTCTTTCAATGATGTGTTCATTTAACTTGTATGAATGTAGCAAATACTTTCTCTGAGGTTGACATTTGTCTTTGTTTATGGGATTTTTGTCCTCTAGGTTTTAATTTCAATGTAGTCAGACTTATCAATCTTTTCTTAATGATCTCTGCTATTTGTATATTGCATAAGAAATCCATCCCTTTCCTGAGGGAATTTTTGTTTCCAGATTTTTAGTTTCATTTTACACATCCTTTTTTTTTTTAATTCAGTTATTGCTGACATATAGTAGCACTATTGCCTTTTTACAGCAATTTTGTATTCAAAAACCTGACTGAATTATGTGCAAATGCTCATCCATGGAGTTATACCCTCCCTACTGTAAATCCTCTAGGATTTTCTGTGTAGAAAGACTTCTTGTATGTAAACATTAACATTTTAAAATCTATTTTTAACATCATTTTAGGTGAAGCGAAAGTCCCTCAGTCGTGTCCAATTCTTTGCAACCCCATGGACTACACAGTTCGTGGATTCTCCAGGCCATAATACTAGAAGTGGGTACCCTTTCTTTTCTCCAGGGGATCTTCCCAACCCAGGGATTGAACCCAGATCTCCTGCATTGCAGGCAGATTCTTTACATCTGAGCCACAGGGGAAGCATATTGTTTTAAAATTAACCTTTAATATGGAAATTTTCAAGCAAACAAAAGAATCTGGGGAATTCTTAAGTCTTCATTTGGAGGAACTCCTGGCAGTCCAGTGGTTAGGGCTCTGCATTTTCACCACCAGCCACTTTCACTGCTGTGGTTTGGGTTCAGTCCCTGGTTGGGGAACTAAGACTCCACTGTGCAGGGCCAAAAGAAAACAAAAACATCATTTGTCCTGTAAATTTTTCACTTGGTGAGTCTCCTGATTGTAATATCTAGAGGTTTGATAGGTTTGGGGTTTTTTCATTTGTTTCTGCAAAATCTTTTCTTTGGAGACATTTTTTAAAGAAACATCAATGTTCGTTAAGAAATATGCTGTTTGTAGATCTTTTTGAATCATACCTGTTAGTTATCAAATAACTTAATTCATTTGCTTTAACTTAAACCTGTGGCAGAGAAATAAAACTTCAAAGAATTTTATGTCTAGATCCATACCTAGGACTCTACTCTGGCATCTGGTAATGTATCTTCCCACAGGTTAAGAATCCATGATGCCAAAGTGATGTGCCCAGCCAGGACATATATCCCCCTCCAGACACACTTCTGACACACAAATAGCTCCACACCTTGCTCAGGCCTCTGACCCCTAAGAACTATGACAATAGTGAATGCCAGGATGTAGACAGCTTAGAAATGTGAGCTTAAGAGTCCAAATAATACATATGCACAGGGTCCCCATGGACAAATCCAGGGGTAGGGAAAGAGGGGCAATCTGTGGGTAGGAGCCAACTCTCACTGCATTGCCATATTTTGTCACAAAACTCCAGTCAGAGAATTCTAAATTCAAATGTCTTCTAGGTCATTATGAAGATGTATTTGTCAAGATAAGAAATTAAAACATTTTAATAGCTTAGTAGCTTTAAGTTCTAAATATTAAGACAAATAGAATGTAAACTTCAATTCTGTTCTGTCTGAATCCTGCCAATGTTGGTAGAATGCCTGACTAGTGAATTTGTAGCTTAGTTAAAAACGGCATTTCATCAGTACTATTAGATTTTACAATCTGATTGACATTTTCAGTGTATCTTCAAGACAAATATCACCCTGAACAGTGAACTCAAACAATAAATATAGAGGTTAAAAGATCAGATTTTGGAGTAAGTCAAACCTTACTTCTAATCTAGGTTCACTAGATAGCTATGTTAACTATTGAGGAAGTGACAATCTTTCTGAGCCTCAATTATGACTGTAAAATAGGAATAGGGTCTATTTCAGAGCTGTTTTGAGGATTAAATATACATTAAGTGTTTAGGATAGTGACTGGCACAAAAGTACTCAATTAATTGCAGGAATTTTAAGAGAAACTGTTGACTGCTAGTGGCTAGGCACTATATAAAGTTCTTTGTCAGCACTGTATCACAAAAATCCTCGGAAAAACTCCAATGTGGATCCTATCATTATCTCCATTTTAGGTAAAAATTAATTAAAGCTAATGCAAATGACCTTTCAAACAACACTGTCAGGAGAGCAGAGAATATATTAATCTCATTTCGTGAAGCGGAGAAGGCAATGGCACCCTACTCCAGTACTCTTGCCTGGAAAATCACATGGACGGAGGAGCCTGGTGGGCCGCAGTCCATGGGGTCGCTAAGAGTCGGACATGACTCAGCGACTTCACTTTCACTTTTCACTTGCATGCATTGGAGAAGGAAATGGCAACCCACTCCAGTGTTCTTGCCTGGAGAATCCCAGGGACGGGGAGCCTGGTGGGCTGCCGTCTATGGGGTCGCAAAGAGTCGGACACGACTGAAATTGACTTAGCAGTAGCATTTCGTAAAGATGAAAAATGACTCAATTTTCAAAAGACCTGCTCACTTCCAAGAAGATGGTGATCAGTGGAGCCAGATTAGAGCCACTCTCTAATAATTCTACTTCAGTACTGTTTTCACTGTACCACACCGCCTCTGAAATAAGGTTAATATTGCTGTTTTCAACAAATGTGTAAATCCTAATGTTTTACACTGGTATTCCTAAATATTAAAAAGAATTCTTTTTTGAGAACAAAGGCATAATGGATTTTCTATCTATCCCCCACCCCCTGCCAAAAAAGAAAAAAACAAAACACTGAAAGACTTTAAATCTGAAAAGCCTGCTGAGGATGTTTCACAAAATTTCAAAATTTACATAAAGAATAGTCATGTATCCCAAAACAATCCCTCACTGGCAAATACTAATTATCACTCAAAAAAGATACTGTTTTGTCAATTCCCCTGGCAACAATACAAGGCAGAGGTTTTATCTAGTTTGTTCAATGTATCACCAAACTGCATACAACAGGTGCTTGGTAACTATTAACTGAACTGACAAGTATAAATTCAAGTAAAATCTACATAATTCTCTGTGTCAGATGCCACAGTGTCATGGATAGGTAACTTGAACAGCATGAAACGGCTGCTACTCAACTACTTTTTACCTACAAAGAGGCAAAGGTTCAACCTAATTGCTTTTAATAATCTTTCTGGAAAACATTACAAAGTAAAGAGGTAAACAGCTATTATGAAAGCTATGACAGAAATGGAGAAATTTTTTCTCCTAAAAAAAATGTATTAAATGAAAGTTGCCAAAGGCTCCAGGTCCTATTCTGAGATACTCTCAAGAGTCAACTGTAACGGTCCCACCCTTTTAAAGAGGATGGTGATTCACACTTCTTTGTATTTAAAGTAACTTCCATGTTGGTGTTTATGTACATATAGATACACTCACATGTGAAGATATGTAATATGTATTAAGAACATGGACTACTTTATTAGCTATTTCTGATCTCATGTAAATGTTCAAACATCTAATCAGGTACAATTCTAACTATTATCAATGAGTAAAATAAATTCATCTCCAGAGATCACATTAAAAAGCTAATCTGGACATATTACCTTTCCCAATACTCTTAACACACCAGGCTAAAAAGGTGATTGATATGCAGTTACCCCACATTTAATTTTCTTCATCATTAGAAACATACCTAACATTAATATATTTCTTTAAGCAGATTACTTCCAAAAGTATCTTAAACACGTTTTTCTAAAAACTCAGATAACTGGGATTCCAGAACAAAAGTAGAAAAAAGACATTTTAGTCAGCATTTTACTGATGTCCTTTCCTTCTACATTTCCAAGAAAAATCCAGACTTACGTAGCTTTACTAATGTCCCTTAAAAGAAAATGTCAAAACACATCCAAGAAAATTTGCTTTACATTTCTAGAAATAAAAGGATGTCACTTAAATATGACAGTTTAAAATTTTTGGACATTATTCTGTCCATCTAGACCTGAAGAATTCTTAACTAACATTCCAAAAATCACAACTGTAAGGAAGTGACATATGTGTAATTATGGCTGATTTGCATTTTTCTATAGCAGAAACCAACACAAGATTGTAAAGCAATTTTCCTCCAATTAAAAAATAAATTTTTAAAAAAGATGAGGAAAAAATCACAACTTTTAATATATATGAAATAAAGAAAGTATCCAGGTTATAGAAGATTTTAATATCAAAGTATAATTTACATGATTAAAAAGTTCTGATTTCTATACAAAGTATTCTACATAGACAGTAATAAGAAGCTGACAATGTATAATTTCTAAGTAACATCAAGTGATTTTATCTTCTCACATTGCAAATGAAATGTTAACAGCCTAAAAACTACACAATCTGCCACGGATGACGATAAGGAAGAGCAGCACATATCAGCAAGTCATCACATGAAACAAGTTCCTGTTTCTCTTGTTTGTGATCCCCACATTGGCAGCGTTTTCGTTTCGTCCACTCTGCTCTTATGTATTTGAAAAGCGGGTGCTATCCATCTGCCACATGAGCACTGTTCACCATACCAGTTGAAAGAACCCAACTTGGCATTGCATTTGGGGCAGAGAAGCTAAAAGAAAACAGATGTGTTAGTTCTTCTCTCACTTTTATATAAAACAAGTAATTATCTTTGGTAACACAGGATATAAAACAGTTAAGACATGGCTCATAGCTTCAAGGAGTTGATGATCTAACCAGTGAGAGGAAACGTAATGGCAATTTATTATAAGGGATAGTAGACTGCAATAATTCTTAAGTATGTTGTACTCTGGGAGTACAGAGAAGGAATAGATTAATTCCAGAATGAAAGGAGAAAGGTGAAGACTGAGGCATGAAACAGAAGGCTTCATGACTGTGGCATATATGTTGACTTTTTTTTTTTACCTAAAGACTTAAATTTTTATTTCTAATTAGCTAGTACTAAGACTAGAGCATTTCAAGCAAACAGTACAGACATGAGCATACCTGATCCACACTTTAAATACAGTGTCATCATAAACAAGATGAGACAGAAAAATCTTTCATTATCCACACACCATATTATGTGTTTACTTTTAAACCAACTATAAAGAAAGTTTGTACATAAAACTCAGAACTAAAATTGATTACATAACTATCTACAAGTTTTTAGTTTGACAAAATATACCACATTCCTCAAAACAATTAAACATAAGAGTTACTGTATGAACCAGTAATTCCAATTCTGGGTATATATTCGAAATAAAGGCAGGGACCCAAACAGGTATTTGTATATCCATGTTCATAGCAGCATTATTCCCAATACCCAAAGGGAGGAAGCAACCCAGATATCCGTGGATAGATGAGTAGACAAAAAAAAATGTGGTATACACATAAAATGGAAGACTATTCAGCAGTAAAAAGGAAGGAAACTGACGCACACTGCAACATGGATGAACCTTGAGGACATTATGCCAAGTGCAATAAGCCAGCCACAAATTTATGAGGCACCTGGAGGAGTCACATTCATAAAAGCAGAGAGTAGAACAGTGGTTGCCAGGGACTGGGGAGGAGGGGGTGGGGATTAGTGTTTAAGGGGTAATTAGTTAATTAGTGTTTAATGGGTATGGCATTTCAACTGGGGAAGATGGTGGTGATGGTTGCACAATGTGAACATTCTCAATACTACTGAATTACACACTAAAAATAGTTAAAATGGTAAATTTATGTTATGACTATTTTACCATAATTTAAAAAAACCACATTCATAATATATGTATGTCAGACCATTTGTGCCGTACACCTTCAACTTATACAATGCTGTATATCAATTATATCTCAATAAACTGAAAAAAAAAAAAACAAAAAAAAAACTGTGTATCTCAAAGCTGAGATAAGCAACAGACTGGATAAAACACCTGCATTATGTGAAACACTAGACGACATAAACAGCTCCTAAATTCCTTAGAAAAAGACAAAACCCATTGAAATGCACCAAGGATATGAAGGAAATTTCCTGCGAAACAAAGTATAAATGGCTGATAAGTACATAAGGATGTTGGTCTCAGCAGCAGTCATAGAGATTCAAATTAAGACACCTTAGGATTAACATTTTTCATCTCATAGACAGACAAAACCTTACTGATTTTATAATATCCATATGCCAACGGTATGGGGAAGTGAGTACATGCATTCAACGTTAGTGAAAGGCAAATTTGTGTGGGCATTGTTAAGGTTAGCCCAGAATATTAGTAATATTTTAAAATGTACACTCTTCAAGCCAGGAATTCCACTTTTAGGTATATATTCTATAAGAAAATAAAGGTACAAAGAAGTATGCACAAATGTGACCTAGAATATGTCACAAAAAAATAAAATAAGTGCCTTTATCTTGGATGCTTTCCAGATTAAATAAAAGCAGCAAGGGAATTCCCTGGGCATCCAATGGTTAAGACTATGCTTTCACTGCTGAGGGCCAGGGTTCAATTCCTGGTCAGCAAACCAGGATCCCACAAGCCACAAGGGGCAGCCAAGATAAATAAAAGCAGCAAGGCATAAACATAAGCCACAAAAGAAAAAACAATAAAGTGGACTTCAACAAATAGTATCAAGAGTCAGAAGTGACTGCTGTACAAGGTTTATTTGGTAGCGATAACAATGGTGACAGATTCTAAAACCTGTGAACATACTAAAAACCACTGAAAACATACTAAACATACTAAAAACCACATACACTTTCCATGGGTGAATTATATTGCAAGTGAATTATATCTCAATAAAGCAGCAGCATCTGAAAACATGGGTTTGAATATAGGGTACCCCCTTCTAGGCAAGACATTAACTAATGTAAATTAAGTTTCCTCATATATAAAATGTGAATATATATCTGCTCTATTTTATAAAATTATTGTATTCTTCAAATGAAATACAGTGAGAGTTTCATAAAAACTCACTATACAAACTTAGATAATCTTTAAACATCATTACCTCTTAGATTAAGAATATCTTTACATTAATATCAAGTAAACCTAAAAAGAGTTGTAGCGGTCACAGGATGCTCATATGAGCTGCATTCTTTACAATTAGTAAGAAATGAAAAAGAATCTCATAACAAATATATAAAACTGAAAGAATCAAGAAAACAGAGATACATAGAGCCAAAGGAGAAAAAAGGAAGATTAAGAAGAAATTTTAAATCTAACTTTAAAAAATCTGTGATTGGCCCTACTTCTTACAAAGCTCAAGTTTGGCTAAATATATTCTAGTTTGTCTTAATTTGAAAAAATATAAACAATAGCCTTAAAAGGAATTAACTGAGACCAAAAGCTCTCAACCAGAAAGTGGATCACTGTTTTAGATCACCTGGTTTTTAATTAACTAATTTATCTTTGATAGAATCTTGCCTATCCTACAGAGATATAATCTTTAGAAAGAAAGCAGTTAAGATGGAGTAAAACACTAAAGCATGGTTTAAAATGAAAGAAGGAACAAAATACAGATGACATAATAAAACTAAAGAAAGTAAAATGTGTTCTCACCTGTCCATCCATCACTCCCAACAAAGTGGATTCCATCCACTGTACAGGTTCAATGAAGTAAGATGTACACTGAGCCTGACTGCCTGCGGAAAGCATGGGGGATGCCGTCATCCTCTTGTGGGCAAAGGCTATAGGACCACTTCCTTCATTATGATCCAAAACGCTAGAACTTCTAAATAAAGATCGCCTGCAACCCCCAAACAAACAAAAACATTAATGATTTCCAAAAGAATGGAAAAATAGATTAAAAGTGCAGTTATTTCTTAGAGGGCAAATTAATATAACAATGATTATGCTATTTTAATTTTTGATAACCTCTACAAGTAACCAGATAACTTTTAAGAATTCATATTCACCTTGAAACCAGATCTGAATATGAAATTTCTGTATTATTCCATTAAACAAATTCTTCCTACAAGATTTTAAGAAACTCAAACTTTCAGTACTTTTCTACTGAGACAAAGTAAAATCTCCAAAGGATACAAAATACTTTACCTGCACTTTCTACATTTGTAGAGACCCCCATCTTTCAATCCTTGTGAAATGGCAGATGGGTCAACAGCAAAGAGTTCCTGAGGTAAGTTCTGCAATTCTACGTAACATAAAACATATCCATTTGTCAAAATCAACTCTACATTTTCAGACAATATTCAGTTTGTGTCAAACTGAGGCAAGTTGCTCAGTGGTAAAGAATCCACATGCCAATACAGAAGACGAAGGTTCGATCTGTAGGTTGGGAAGATCCCCGGGAGAAGGAAATGGCAGCCCACTCCAGTATTCTTGCCTGGGAAATCCCATGGACAGAGGAGCCAGTCCATGGGGTCACAAGAGAGTCAGACACAACTTAGCAACTAAACAACAAAATGCTAATCTCAGAAATTAAAAAAAATCTCCCGTGTTGAGGAATGAGGACGAGGTGGGAGAGCACAGTGATGCAGCCCTTGGCTTCCAGGCACAGACTGCCTGACTTCAAGTTCGAGCCAGCCATTTACAAACCATGTGACCCTGAACAAGCTATTTCTTGCTAAACCATGGTTTCAAAATGAAATTAAAGTACCTGCTTCAAAAGTGAAATAATGCACCTGAAGCATCTGGTGTCAGAGTAAACCACATCTACAAAGGACTGAATGTGCTGTGCTTCGGTTGCTCAGTTGTGTCTGACTCTTAGCAACCCCATGGACTATATAGCCCGCCAGGCTCCTTAGTCCATGGGATTTCCGAAAGTAAGAATACTGGAGTAGGTTGTGATGACCTCCTCCAGGGGATCTTCCCAACCCAGGGATGGAACCCAGGTCTCCGGCATTGTGGGCAGATCCTTTACCCAGGCTGAGCCACCAGGGACGCCCAAAAAGGACTGAATACATACTGCCAATTATTACTTACCTGGATACTTCTCTGTAACCTTTTGTAAACGATATTGTTTATAAACTGCACTGGAGGTATCCACTTCACAGCCCATTGCCTGGTATAATTTCAGTTGCCACTCAAACCCCTCATTCATCCTGCAAGGGCAAACAGATACAGAGTTAAATTTTCTTTAAATAAATAAAACTGCATCACAAAAGCAGAATTATTACTATATCAAGTAACTCACTTGGCCTCTGGCTTGACAGTCTTAAGGTTTTCATAGGCTTCTTCAAAGGTAAGCTGGTCAGTCTTCATCATAAAAGCAGTTATTACAGTCACACTTCGACTGACCCCTGAATGACTGAAAAAGAAACCTTTAAAATATCAAATAGCAACAATTACAAAAACAAAACACCCACCCCCTATAAATGGTAAAGTTTGGGTCCACTTCTTGTCTGCTTCTTCTACTCAAGTAAATCCTATGCCTCTGAAATACTACTGCTACACAAAAGAAGTATTCCTTGATTTCCTTATTCACTTTTAAGTCTGAACCATGTGAATGTACTACCTACTGAAAAATAATTACACTAATTTTTTAACACCTTACAATGCCTTCACATAAGAAAGCCTTCCTCAGCGATCAATGCAAAGAAATAGAGGAAAACAAAAGAATGGGAAAGACTAGAGATCTCTTCAAGAAAATTAGAGATACCAAGGGAACATTTCATGCAAAGATGGGCTCGATAAAGGACAGAAATGGTATGGACCTAACAGAAGCAGAAGATATTAAGAAGAGGTGGCAAGAATACACAGAAGAACTGTACAAAAAAGCTTCACGACCCAGATAATCACAATGATGTGATCCCTCACCTAAAGCCAGACATCCTAGAATGCAAAGTCAAGTGGGCCTTGGGAGGCATCACTACGAACAAAGCTAGTGGAGGTGATGGAATTCCAGTTGAGCTATTTCAAATCCTGAAAGATGATGCTGTGAAAGTGCGGCACTCAATATGCCAGCAAATTTGGAAAACTCAGCAGTGGCCACAGGACTGTAAAAGGTAAGTTTTCATTCCAATCCCAAAGAAAGGCAATGCCAAAGAATGCTCAAACTACCACACAATTGCACTCATCTCACACGCTAGTAAAGTAATGCTCAAAATTCTCCAAGCTAGGCTTCAGCAATAAGTGAACCGTGAACTTCCAGATGTTCAAGCTGGTTTTAGAAAAGGCAGAGGAACCACAGATCAAATTGCCAACATCCGCTGGATGAAAAAAGCAAGAGAGTTCCAGAAAAACATCTATTTCTGCTTTATTGACTATGCCAAAGCCTTTGACTGTGTGGATCATAATAAACTGTGGAAAATTCTAAAAGACATGGGAGTATCAGACCACCTGACCTGCCTCTTGAGAAACTTATATGCAGGTCAGGAAGGCACAGTTAGAACTGGACATGGAAGAACACACTGGTTCCAAATGGGAAAAGGAGTACGTCAAGGCTGTGTACTGTCAGCCTGCTTATTTAACTTATACTCAGAGTACATCATGAGAAACGCTGGGCTGGAAGAAGCACATCTGGAATCAAGATTGCCAGGAGAAATATCAATAACCTCAGATATGCAGATGACACCACCCTTATGACAGAAAGTGAGGAGGAACTACAAAGCCTCTTGATGAAAGTGAAAGAGGAGAGTGAAAAAGTTGGCTTAAAGCTCAACATTCAGAAAACTAAGATCACGTCATCTGGTTCCATCACTTCATGGGAAATAGATGGGGAAACAGTGTCAGACTTTGTTTTTGGGGGCTCCAAAATCACTGCAGATGGTGATTGCAGCCATGGAATTAAAAGACCCTTACTCCTTGGAAGGAAAGTTATGACCAACCTAGATAGCATATTGAAAAGCAGAGACATTACTTTGCCAACAAAGGTCCGTCTAGTCAAGGCTATGGTTTTTCCAGTGGTCATGTATGGATGTGAGAGTTGGACTGTGAAGAAAGCTGAGCACTGAAGAATTGATGCTTTTGAACTGTGGTGTTGGAAAAGACTCTTGAGAGTCCCTTGGACTGCAAGGAGATCCAACCAGTCCATTCTGAAGGAGATCAGCCCTGGGATTTCTTTGGAAGGAATGATGCTAAAGCTGAAACTCCAGTACTTTGGCCACCTCATGTGAAGAGTTGACTCATTGGAAAAGACTCTGATGCTGGGAGGGACTGGGGGCAGGAGAAGAAGGGGACAACAGAGGATGAGATGGCTGGATGGCATCACTGACTCGATGGACTGAGTCTGAGTGAACTCCGGGAGTTGGTGATAGGGAGGCCTGGCCTGCTGCAATTCATGGGGTCGAAAAGAGTCGGACACGACTGAACGACTGAACTGAACTGAATGGCTTGAGAACAAATCTAAACTCTTTTGCTCTTGGTTTTAAAGGCCCTGGAGATCTGGTCCCAAACTTCTATTTTATCTTTATATAATATTTATAACAAAGGCTGGCTGTAAAATTGCTGACTCAGTAAGCGTAAACTGTTGTTATTATACTCCTTCTGCCACTGCTACGTCCTAATCAATTTTTCTCTCCCCAAATCTCCCCTACACTGGCCACGCCAGCCCCAAACAAGAACAATGAAAATAGCCTGCTCTCCCTCTTAAGTCTGAATAACCTTAACCTCTATTCATCTCTCTTACTACACACCTCGCATCCCAGTCTGCATTTCCTCAGTATGTGTCTGGCTACTCGAGAAGAGATTTAAACTCTTTAGGTGTAGAGACTTAGTCATTTATCTGAAGATTCCTCCTACCCTGGAAAACTCAGCGGCTGCAGAATGACCCAACATAAACAAAATGAATGAAAAGCCTGCGCTTCGTCAGGGGACCGCGTCCCGCCCACTCCTCTCTCTGACACAAGCCTACGGAAGAGGGAGCTGGGACAGCCCTCTGGTCCTCTTCTGGGCCCTGGGAGGCAAAGGGTGAGGTGGGCCAGGGTAGAAGCGTGGTGAGGTTGCTCTCCCCACGGACCCGACCACTCACCAGTGCACCAGCACCGCGCGGCCCTCGGCGCGAGCCTGGACAATGAAGGCCACACAGCGGTCCAGATGACTGAGCAGGTCGGTCTCAGGTTTGTCCAGCGCTGGCACGAAGAGACTCCGTAGACCCTCGACCCCAGCCCCCGTTTTGAAGTTAGGCTCCTCCGAGTCCACCGTCAGCACTGCCGTGACGCCCGCCTCCCTCAGGTGGTCTGGCTCCGCGACGGCCGCGGCTCCACCCAAGAACAGCCCCGGACGCACTTCCAGCATATGCCTGGCAGAGCTGGCCCGGCTCTGGCTGCCGATCTGGTGCTCCCAGCCATGGCTCCCCTCCTGCGCCTCCAACATGGCGGCGCCCGGGGGCCGGGCAGCGGCTGGCCCTACCACCGAGTAGGCAATCGGCTAGAACGTCCTTACTTTAGGCCCAGCCGGCTGAGTTGCGCCGCTGCTGCCTCGGAGGATTTCCTCGACCGCTGGAATGTGGATTTACTGGGGAAGGTGACGTGACTTCGGCCTGGGCGGAGCTAAACCCCATTCGCAGCCGCTTCTGAACCCTAACGCAAATACCTACAGGGTTTCTCAGGCTCTTAGGGTTGAGATTTTTATAGATTTCTGCAGAAGCAGAAAATGGATTCAAGTTGAAATGATGGTCACACCAACTGAGTCAGTACCATAATCTTATGCATTTGAAATACAACGCTTTTCCAGTACGTATGAAATCATTTGTTTGTAGTTCTTCTCTTGTAACTTTTTACTTTTTTTTTCTTTTTGCCCCCCTCCTTTTTTTTATTGGTATGTGACTTCTTGTTGGTGTATATTCTGTATGTTTGAAAATATTGATCCCATGGTTTTGTGTCAGTGCACTCCAAAGACCACCAAGAATCCACGTGTAGTTTTAAATAAATTGAGTTTATTACTCAATCATGAACTGTAGAATTTTGGGAAATGCAGGTCTTAAGAGAATGTTGCTGCTGCTGCTAAGTCACGTCAGTCGTGTCCGACTCTGTGAGACCCCACAGACAGCAGCCCACCAGGCTCCCGTCCCTGGGATTCTCCAGGCAAGAACACTGGAGTGGGTTGCCATTTCCTTCTCCAGTGCATGAAAGTGAAAAGTGAAAGTTAAGTCGCTCAGTCATGTACGACTCTTAGCGACCCCGTGGACTGCAGCCTACCAGGCTCCTCCGTCCATGGGATTTCCCAAGCAAGAGTACTGGAGTGGGGTGCCTTGCTGCTGCTGCTGCTAAGTCACTTTAGTCGTGTCTGACTCTGTGCCACCCCAGAGTCGGCAGCCCACCAGGCTCCCCCATCCCTGGTATTCTCCAGGCAAGTGGGGTGCCTTCAGATCAGATCAGATCAGATCAGTCGCTCAGTCGTGTCCGACTCTATGCGACCCCATGAATCGCAGCACGCCAGGCCTCCCTGTCCATCACCAACTCCCGGAGTTCACTCAGACTCACGTCCATCAAGTCAGTGATGCCATCCAGCCATCTCATCCTCTGTCATCCCCTCTCCTCCTGCCCCCAATCCCTTCCAGCATCGGAGTCTTTTCCAATGAGTCAACTGTTCGCATGAGGTGGCCAAAGTACTGGAGTTTCAGCTTCAGCATCATTCCTTCCAAAGAAATCCCAGGGCTGATCTCCTTCAGAATGGACTGGTTGGATCTCCTTGCAGTCCAAGGGACCCTCAAGAGTGTTCTCCAACACCACAGTTCAAAGGCATCAATTCTTTGGCGCTCAGCCTTCTTCACAGTCCAACTCTCACATCCATACACGACCATAGGAAAAACCATAGCCTTGACTAGACGAACCTTTGTTGGCAAAGTAATGTCTCTGCTTTTGAATATGCTATCTATATTGGTCATAACTTTCCTTGCAAGGAGTAAGTGTCTTTTAATTTCATGGCTGCAGTCACCATCTGTAGTGATTCTGGAGCCCCAAAAAATAAAGTCTGACACTGTTTCCACTGTTTCCCCATCTATTTCCCATGAAGTGATGGGACCGGATGCCATGATCTTCGTTTTCTGAATGTTGAGCTTTAAGCCAACTTTTTCACTCTCCTCTTTCACTTTCATCAAGAGACTTTTGAGTTCCTCTTCACTTTCTGCCATAAGGATGGTGTCATCTGCATATCTGAGGTTATTGATATTTCTCCGGGCAATCTTGATTCCAGCTTGTTTCTCCAGTCCAGCGTTTCTCATGATGTACTCTGCATATAAATTAAATAAACAGGGTGACAATATACAGCCTTGACGAACTCCTTTCCCTATTTGGAACCAGTCTGTTGTTCCATGTCCAGTTCTAACTGTTGCTTCCTGACCTACATACAAATTTCTCAAGAGGCAGATCGGGTGGTCTGGTATTCCCATCTCTTGAAGAATTTTCCACAGTTTATTGTGATCCACACAGTCAAAGGCTTTGGCATAGCCAATAAAGCAGAAATAGATGACTTTCTGGAACTCTCTTGCTTTTTCCATGATCCAGCGGATGTTGGCAATTTGATCTCACATATTGCTGAAGCCTGGCTTGGAGAATTTTGAGCATTACTTTACTAGCGTATGAGATGAGTGCAATTGTGCAGTAGTTTGAGCATTCTTTGGCATTGCCTTTCTTTGGGATTGGAATGAAAACTTACCTTTTCCAGTCCTGTGGCCACTGCTGAGTTTTCCAAATTTGCTGGCATATTGAGTGCCGCACTTTCACAGCATCATCTTTCAGGATTTGGAATACCTCAACTGGAATTCCATCACTTCCACTAGCTTTGTTCGTAGTGATGCTTTCTAAGGCCCACTTGACTTCACATTCCAGGATATCTGGCTCTAGGTCAGTGATCACACCATCGTGATTATCTGGGTCGTGAAGATCTTTTTTGTACAGTTCTTCTGTGTATTCTTGCCACCTCTTCTTAATATCTTCTGCTTCTGTTAGGTCCATACCATTTCTGTCTTAGGAAGATCCTATTACAGGATTTTGGGCTTCCCATGGGGCGCTAGTGGTAAAGAAATCGCCTGCCAGTGCAGGAGACTTAAAAGACCTGGGTTCAATCTCTTGGGTCCAGAAGTTCCTCTGGAGGAGGGCATGGCAACCCACTCCAGTATTCTTGCCTGGAGAATCCCATGGACGGAGGAGCTTGGTGGACTACAGTCCATAGGGTCGCAAAGAGTTAGACACAACTGAAGTGACTTAGCATGCATTAGAGGATCTGAGCTTATATTAAATGGGTTAGGGCTAAGGGACTGTGGAAGCAGGACTTTGCTCTGGATTGGATGCTGTCAGGAAGTGGGAGTGATTCTATGATTCAGTATGTTAATAAATCTTACCCAAGGGAAAGAAGGCTAGAGAGATGCTAAAGCTGTAACTGGTCAAGAAATAGCAGTCATGGTACTGGCATAAAGAAGGAAACATGGCCAACGCAACAGAATAGAGAGCGCAGAAATAAACCCTCACATGTATGCACAAATGATCTTTGGCAAGGGTACCATGACCAAACAATGGTCTTGTCAACAACTTTTTGGATATGACACCAGAAGCAATACATGGGATTATATCAAACTAAAAAGTTTCTGCACAGCAAAAGAAACAATCAACAAAATGAAAAGGCAATCTACAGAACAGAAAAAAATATCTGCAAACCATATATCTGATAAGGAGTTAATATCCAAAATATACAAAGAACTCATACAAGTCAACTGCAAATAAAAATAGAAAATGGGCAGAGAAACTGAAAAGAGATTTTTTTTTCTAAAGAAGACATACAAATGGCCCACGGGTACATAAAAAGATCCTTAATATCACTACCCAGCAGGGAAATACAAATCAAAACCATGATAAGATATCACCTCACACTTGTTAGTATGACATTAAAAAAAAAAAAAGCAAACAATACGTAGCATGTTGATGAGGCTGGTGGATAAAAGGGAACCCTTGTGCATTGTTGGTGGGACTATAAATGGATACAGCTACTCCGGAAAATGTATGGAAGTTCTTCAAAAACTTAAAAAACAGAGCTACCATATAATGCAGCCATCCCATTTCTGGATATATGTCCAAAGGAAATTGCTGGGGACCAGCCCCAGCTGATCCAGGGTATTCGAAGGAGAGACGGCCTAGGCGACTATTTATATGCTAATTAGAGATGTAAAGAATAATAGAATGAGGATAGCTCAGTAGGAAAATTCAGTGGAGAAAAGAGGCTGAGTAGCTTGGTTTACGCGGGAGACCAATAAAACTTCAAGACAAGAAGTTTGCACCACTTACGTAGGCCGCAGGCGCCCTCTCGAATAGCGGAAGGTGCCTCACCCTAGACACCTTCTCGAGTGGGTCTTAGAAGCCCAGGCATAATTAGTAAGCGTGGTGGGTTCCGCGCTCCAGACGGAGACTCAGCTGGAAGTTAAAGGGAAGAATGACATGGGGAGACCAAGCGTTGGTGAGCAAGGCCTGTAGCTTTATTTTTAACAGGGGCTTTTATACCCTAAGTTACACATAGAGGATAATAGGGGATGCAAAGTCAGCAGTCTTTGATTCTTATCAAAAACCAAGGTTTCTTTCCTGCAAATTTATCGTACACAAATGGTTTAGGTGATTTACATCATCTTCTGGCCAGAAGGCCTACTAACATTTTATGACTCTTGACAAGAACTTATCAACAAAGACTTATTTTCTCTAAGAGTAATTATTTTAAGGTTTGGCACCATCTTCCAAAGATAAAATTGCATTCCTATAGGGCGGATGTGTAATGGGTTTACAACAAAGGAAAGAATTTATTACCTTAAGGGTCTAAAGTTACTAACACCAAGGCCACTACTTATTTTTTTCTATATACCAACTATTAATTAATACATATTCAAGGATACAATTTAGGGGATGTGAAAACTTGGCAACAAACATTGACTCATCAATGAAATCCTTTACTAGATTATTCTGACAGTTTTTAACTCTCTGAGAGGCTCTAAGCTATTTGAATATCTTAAGCTTCCCGTGCCTCTGGAGGCTAGGAGACTGTAAACAATCGTATCCATAGCTGCAGGAGTCCGGGTAAACTTGTCAGGCGAGTTAGAGAGCCATCTGAGGGGTTTGGATTTAAACACTCCTAATTGCCCAGGAACTTTATTAATTGGAGCTGTAAGTTAACTCTTTGACAGAGAGAGAGCGAGATGGTGGTAGGGGACAGCCCCCAGTAAAGTCAGAGGTGAGAGCACAAAGCAATAAAGTAGGCAGACTCTGGTTTTTTGGGGGGAAATGCTCGAGAATATCCGGGCGGACTCCTGAGGCTCGATCCCGCCTTTGCGTATGCCGAGCCTCCTTCCTCATGACCTTTGTCACGAGTGGAATGCCTCACCGGCTTCCGGCGGGAAATGAAGTTAGAATCTTACAGAGAGACCTGCAGTCTCATGTTATTCCCAACAGCCAATACATGGAAGTGACCTAAATGTCCATCTAAGCATGGATGGTAAAGATGTGACTTATATATTATGAAATTTTATTTAGCCAAATGAAAGTAGGAAATCCTGCCATTTGTGATAACATGAATAGAACTTTGAAAGCATTATGCTAAGTGAAATAAGTCAGAGAGAGAAAGACAAATATTGCATCATATCACTTATATGTGGTAACTGAAACAGCTAACTCAGAAACAGCATAGAATAATGGTTGCCTAGGGCTGCAGGGAGGAAGAATTGAAGAGTTGTCCAATTGGTATAGAGTTTCTGTTTTTGAAGATGAAATGGTTAAGAGGGTAAATTTTTTTTTCATCATATTTTTTAATAGCAGTCATTTTAGCTAAAATAGAGGGATATTTGGTGTTTTGTAATTGGACAATGTTCATGTTCTGTCTTATTCAGACATAATGATGCTGGTCTTTGTCTTACTTCGTCATGATCTCGGAGTTGCCTTGTCTGATGTTGATTTTCTGTGAAGTTGTTTACGTTCAGCAGGAGAGGAAGAAACACCTAACTGTGAGCACCTGGCCAGCTGTAGCAGCACTAAGGAAGATCTACTTCATAGTACCAAGCCAGCTCCTGGATGCCAGGGTCTGCTTTCCTCTTTCTCATATATGACTTTATGATTTTCAAAGAGACTGAGACTTGGGGCAGGGACATTTGACCCCCATCTAAGTCAAACGGAGGAAGCAGCAACTACTTGTCCTTGGAAACACTTAAGTGGGCAGCCTGTAGGGATGGAGGAAGAGTGGTACCTTCCCTTACTCCCACCACAGGCTCTGAACCTCTTAAGGGTAAGGACTTTGCCTTTTCATCTTTGTATCCCTCACCCCACAGAATTTGGGCTAATGGTGCTGATTATTCCATCTTTTGAATGTTAGAAATGAAAGGGAAAGGAGTACCAGAAAAGACACTGTGCACGTCCCTTTCAGTGTCATATCCTTCCCCATCCCAAAGGCTTTATCTCAAAGTCTCACTCAGTGTTTTTGCTGCAGAGTCATGCTCTCAATCTTCTGAGCCCTTGGTTGAATCAACTCGGCCTTTCTCACTTTATGGTCCTGGAAACATCTCCTTTGTGTCAGGCTCTACAGTAGATGCTGAAGCTACAAAATGAATGCGTCTTTGCCCTCGAGGAACTTAGAGAAAAACTGGAGTAAAAGATAAATAAATAGCCTAATAGTGTTTTGACAGGAGCAAGGGCAAATCACTAAGAAGAATGCCAGGGGTGGCATGTATGGAATATATGAAAAATACTGAAATATATGTATCAAACTATTAACAATGGTTATTTCTGGGAGCTGACATGAGGAGACGTACATGATAGGGTTTATACACTTCTTCCTGTATAATTTCTTAATACACTTCTTTCTGTATAACAGTACATGAACCGTGAACTTCCAGAAGTTCAAGCTGGATTTAGAAAAGGCAGAGGAACCAGAGATCAAATTGCCAACATCCGCTGGTTCACTGATAAAGCAAGAGAATTCCAGAAAAACATCTACTTCTGCTTTATTGACTATACCAAAACCTTTGTATGGATCACAACAAACTGGAAAATTCTTCAAGAGATGGGAATACCAGACCACTTGACCTGCCTCCTGAGAAATCTGTTTGCAGGTCAAGAAGCAACAGTTAGAACTGGACATGGAACTACACACTGGTTCCAAATCAGGAAAGCAGTACGTCAAGGCTGTATATTGTCACCCTGCTTATTTAACTTCTATGCAGAGTACATCATGAGAAATGCTGGGTTGGAACTGAACTGTATAATTTGAATCTTTTCAAGAAGTGTTATTAAAATTATTCATTGTTAACAATCATAGATATTTACATTCTGGAAAAATGGTGGAGGGGAGAATTAGGATTAATCTCCTAGACAATTTGTTCAGTTCAGTCGCTTGGTCGTGTCCAACTCTTTGCGACCCCATGAATCGCAGCATGCCAGGCCTCCCTGTCCATCACAAACTCCCAGAATCTACTCAAACCCATATCCATCAAGTCAGTGATGCCATCCAGCCGTCTCATCCTCTGTCGTCCCCTTCTCCTCCTGCCCCCAAGCCCTCCCAGCATCAGGGTCTTTTCCAATGAGTCAACTCCTTGCATGAGGTGGCCAAAGTACTGGAGTTTCAGCTTTAGCATTAGTCCTTCCAATGAACACCCAGGACTGATCTCCTTTCGGATGGACTGGTTGGACCTCCTTGCAGTCCAAGGGACTCTCAAGAGTCTTCTCCAGCACCACATTTCAAAAGCATCAATTCTTCGGCGCTCAGCTTTCTTCAGTCCAACTCTCTCATCCATACATGACCAATCACCATCTGCAGTGATTTTGGAGCCCCAAAAAATAAAAAAATAAAGTCGGCCACTGTTTCTTCATCTATTTGCCATGAAGTGATGGGACCATGATCTTAGATGCCATGATCTTAGTTTTCTTAATGTTGATTTTATTAAGGTAGCCTAAATCATGCCATCGGGAGAAGGCAATGGCACCCGACTCCAGTACTGTTGCCCGGAAAATCCCATGGATGGAGGAGCCTGGTAGGCTGCAGTCCATGGGGTCGCTAAGAGTCAGACATGACTGAGCGACTTCACTTTCACTTTCCACTTTCATGCATTGGAGAAGGAAATGGTAACCCACTCCAGTGTCCTTGCCTGGAGAATCCCATGGACGGATAAGCCTGGTAGGCTGCAGTCCATGGGGTCACACGGAGTCGGACATGACTGAAGCAACTTAGCAGCAGCAGCAGCAAATCATTCCATCAGCTTTATTAGTTTTCTGTTGGAAATTAGCTTTTCTTCCTCAACTCCTTAAAATGAATGTAAGTTCCTTCAAGGATGGGAGTGGGAGACGTATCTGAATTGTTATTGAACATCATATAGCCTGGCTCAGTGTTTATCTGTACCTGGGTGAATTCCCAAAGCTGAAAGGTATTTACCAGCTTCTGTATTTGTATGCCTGGCCACTAGGTGGCACCATGTGCCCTTTTGCAAAATATATTTTCTTCAGTTCAGTTGCTCAGTCGTCTCGGACTCTTTGCGACCCCATGAATTGCAGCACGCCAGGCCTCACTGTCCATCACCGACCCCCGGAGTCTACCCAAACCCATGTCCATCCAGTCGGTGATGCCATCCAGCCATCTCATCCTCTGTCGTCCCCTTCTCCTCCTGCCCCCAATCCCTCCCAGCATCAGAGTCTTTTCCAATGAGTCACCACTTCCCATGAGGTGGCCAAAGTACTGGAGTTTCAGCTTCAGCATCATTCCCTCCAAAGAAATCCCAGGGCTGATCTCCTTCAGAATGGACTGGCTGGATCTCCTTGCAGTCCAAGGGACTCTCAAAAGTCCAACACCACAAGAGTCCAACACCACAAGAACTTCTCCAACACCACAGTTCAAAAGCATCAATTCTTCGGCGCTCAGCTTTCTTCACAGAGAAACGCATATATGGCAACCTGCAACAAAAGCTGGATGTTTGGCCCAGGGAAAGAAATTTGTGTTTAGAGAGGGAGCTGGGTTGCTTCTTGTCAAGAAGAGGAGAGGAGGCTCTCTGCCTCTACCTAGCATTGGTAGGCTCAGGCATGCACCACCCCCAACACACACATAATTTATCTGTTCATTTTATCGGGAGCAAGCCTATATCATTGATAAACATGAATTAAGCAAAAATTCTAAGAGATATTCAAGTATGTGGTGGCTTGCATTTTAAAAAGACATCACTCATTCTATATAACAAGGCCTAAATCTGATGAGAGTCCACATCACCCTACCTTTCCATTTATGGTTGCTTTCAGAATGTTTCATCTTCTAGAGCACAGTCACAAGTATGATTTAACACTTTCACCTTTAAAAATATTTGCTGTAAGTGCATATTTATGCTGAGCGATGAGTAGGGCAATTTCCCCTCTTCTGCCCCATCGCCTCCCCATCATGATCCAAAGACAAGTTCCTCTTTTTATCTCCAGCATGCTGCCTGGGCCCTCCTAAACCCAATGAATTATCAATAAATGTTTGTCAGTTATGTTCTTAATGGAACTTAAGATCTATGACAGTTATGGAGATACACATGAAATGTACTTTAAGGCCTCCAAATTAAAATGTTGAACAAAAATGTAAATGGTGACAACAACGTTATTTTGTCTGTGTTCGTGAGTAGAAGGTGGACACCTAGAAAGTGATGAGTTCATATTTGACACTGTCTTTTAGGCACACAGTCTGCAACCAGAGAAAACCCAGGTCTGAATCCCAAGCTTCTTCTGACCCTATTACCTACCAATATGTAATCATGTGCTTGTAGAAATTTATATGATTTCTCTAAGCCTCAGTTTCTTCACCTACAAAATAGAAATGCTGTGCTGTGCTTAGTTGTTCAGTTGTGTCTGACTCTTCACCACCCCGTAAACTGTAGCCCGCCAGGCTCCTCTGTTCATGGGGGATTCTCCAGGCAAGAATACTGGAGTGGATTGCCATGCCCTCCTCCAGAGGATCTTCCCAACCCAGGGATCGAACCCAAGTCTCCCATAGCAAAATAGGAGAAATTATAGCCACATTGCAGAGTTCTTATAAGAATTAACTCATCAATATGTGTTATCGCTAGGAGAAAGAAATCCCAAGCTGCACCGTTGCCCCTGAAGCAGCTCGTAGAGGATGCTGTGCAGGAGAGGCTGAGCTGCAGCGAGGGAGAAACAACCGCAGATGGCGTGTCCTGAGGAAGTTGGTGAGCAGAGATAAATCACTGAGCGTCATCAGTCCAGGAATTCAGTGGTCATGAGACTTAGTGGTAAGAGGACCCTAACTACTCATGCTGCTTCAACCATATTCTGAAGTCATGTATTAGAGTCCGTGTCTTGTAAAAACGTGTCCTCCTTCCCTAGAAGGGCACCTCTTGTCAAGATTCTGAGGAAATAACATCACCACGAAGCCCTGCGAACAGAGATGACTGAAGCGAGTTGAAACCCCCTCCTTATGTAAGGATAGCTTGGTCCACTGACCCAACAACTTCTCCTGTCTTACTCCCAACTGTGCCCCCGACCCAACCCTAATATTTGAAAACCCATCGCATTTGGGGACAAGCCATTTGAGAAACACTGGGGCAGGAACTGGTTAGTGATATTTGGGTTGTGCTCTCAGTTCCTTTTTGACTAAAAGAGAAACTGGTAAACAAAGAGTCAGATGAGTAGGGCAAAGATGTTCCCTATTGCATGTCAGGGGTTTGCTGGGTTATATTTTGCAAAACTCTTCTCCCTCCATTCCTCCCCAGACAAGCAAAATACAGAGAATGGCCAAAGTTGCCCCTTTCCAACATCACAACCTTTGGAGTACTCTCACTGCCTAAATATAGTCCAGTGTGTTGTAACGGAAAGAGCTCTGGACTTGGATGCGTGTTCTAGACTTAAGTTTTGGTTCTATCATGTACCAGTGTTATAACTTGGCCAAGCCAGTTAAGCCCTCTGAATTTCAGTGGCCCCAGCCTAAAATAAAGCCTTCTCTAACATTCGCTAAATGATTTTAAACTATAAAAATCAGAAATTCTATAAACTTTTGGTCAGTACACAGAACATTTCTATATCCTTTAAAAATGCTGTTGCTTGCCCCTCCTTATACCAAATATACGCAGCTGCTTCTTCTAAGTGTGTTTCCTATCAACTATCTCATATTTTCCAAGATGTATTTTTAGAAAAGGCAGAGGAAACAGAGATCAAATTGCCAACATCTGTTGGATCATAAAAAAAAAAAAAAAAGCAAGAGAAATCCAGAAACTCATCTACTTCTGCTTCATTGACTATGCTAGAGCCTTTGACTATGTGGATCACAACAAACTGGAAAATTCTTAAAGAGATAGGAATATCAGACCACCTCACCTGCCTCCTGAGAAACCTGTATGCAGGTCAAGAAGCAACAGTTAGAAGCAGACATGGAACAACAGACTGGTTCAAAATTGGGAAAGGAGCGTGTCAAGGCTATATATTTACAAACATTCAAGATGGCAGGAGGAAACTGTCCAAATAAAGGGAAAAGGCTAGATTTGGATGTTCAATAGAAGCATTTTATATGGTCCCAAAGTGGAGATGCAGCCTGGAATATGGTGAAGCCCTTTAACTCAAGCCTCCACTATGCAGACAGAGGTGCAAATACCCACATTCTGTATTAAACTGCCAGTACAAACAATGCTTGGAGGCTCAGACCAAAGAAATTATTCATTTTGGCTGGAGGAAACTGGGGGAAATTGTCCAGGAAGGCGGCATTTGACTTGGGTCTTTCCCACAGGTGAAGGAAAGAGCTGTGAGGGAGAAAGGGCTGGAAGAGTAGTCGGAAGACAGAGAGCAGTGAGGGAGAAGGCACAGAGATGTGAGGGCTGAGATGCTTGAGAATGTTTCATTAAGGGCGCCCAGCGTCTGAGAAATACATGATTTATCCTGAGACTTCACAAGCGGTCCTGGGGCATGTGTTGGGTCCCACGAACCAATGCAGTCCTAACAGCAGCCACACAGAGTTGTAGCTGTTGTGAAGGGAAGAGGCCACTACAAGTCCCGCACAAGCCTCAAATTTATCAAGCCCGTTGCACACGAGGATCTCAGAATTCCTTAGTGGGGTCACAAAATATAACATGGATAGTGGGGTAGTAAGTGGATGAGCCCCATCTGCATATTCCTTTAGGATATCGAACCATTACTGGTTGCCTCTAATCCAAAACGATGCAGGTTACTGCAGGAATTTCTCGTATGCACTTATAAAAAGAAGCAATTCATATGAATTCTAGCATTATCAACTGTAGAAAGCATGATGACTACAGTTAATAATACTGTTTAAAAGTCGCTGAGAGAGTAGATCTTAAAAGTTCTCACCACCAAAAAATATATATGTAACTATATACAGTGGAGGACTTATTGTGATGATCATTTTGCAACATATACCAATATCAAATCATTATTTATAGAACTGAAACTAGTATTAATATAACATTATGTGTCAATTGTTGTTGTTATTCAGTAGCCCACTTGTGTCTGACTCTTTGGGACCCCATGGACTGCAGCATGCCAGGCCTCCCTGTCCCTCACCATCTCCCAAAGTTTGCCCAAGTTCGTGTCCACTGCATTGGTGATACCATCCAGCCATCTCATCCTCTGACACCCTCTTATCCTTCTGCCCTCAGTCTTTCCCAGCATTAGGGACTTTTCCAACGAGTCAGCTGTTCCTATCAGATGACTGAAATACTGGAGATTCAGCTCCAGCATCAGTCCTTCCAACGAGTATTCAGGGTTGGTTTCCCTTAAGGTTGACTAGTTGGATCTCCTTGCTGTCCAAGGGACTTTCAGGAGCCTTCTCCAGCACCACAGTTTGAAAGCATCAATTCTTTGGCATTCTGTCTTCTTTACAGTCTAGCTCTCACAACCGTACGTGACCACTGGGAAGACCACAGCCTTGACAATATGGACCTTTGTTGGCAGAGTAATGTCTCTGCTTTTCAACACACTGTCTAGGTTTGTGATCGCTTCCCTGCCAAGAAGCAGCCATCTTCTGATTTCGTGGCTGCGGTCACCATCTGCAGTGGTTTTAGAGCCCAAGAAGAGGAAGTTTGTCAATGATATTACCTCTGTCCAAGAAGGAGTGGGGAGAGGACAGGGAAGAGAAAGAAGGAGGAGGAAGGGACAGGCAGGCTGGTGGGTGGGGAGGAGAAGTGGAAGAAGCATCCGCTAGGGGCCAGCATGACCTTACCAAGGACAGTCTTGCCTTACTAGCCTGTTTTTCTGACTATGACTAAATAGGCAGGTAAGGGGACATTCTCACCCACTGAATCTGCACTTCTGCAGTCTTGTAGACAGATCTCCTCACGAATAAGGAATAAAGGTGTCCCTCCCCAACTCCCTAACTATCCCTTCTTCCCACCCTTCACTCCAGCAACCATAAGCTCATTCTGGAAGTCTGTGAGTCGGTCTCCAGAAAGAGAAAGGAAAAACCCATGTGATATCACTTATACACAGAATCTAAAATATGATACAAATGAACTTACAAAACAGAAAGAGACTCAGAGAAGGAATTTATGGCTGCCAGGGTAAAGGGATTGGAGAAGGAAATGGCAACCCACTCCAGTGTTCTTGCCTGGAGAATCCCAGGGACGGGGATGTCTGGTGGGCTGCCGTCTATGGGGTCGCACAGAGGCAGACATGACTGAAGCGACTTAGCAGCAGCAGCAGCAGGGAGCTTGAGATGGACATATACACACTACTATATTTAAAACAGATAACCAACAAGTACCTACTATATATCACATGGAACTCTGCTCAATGTTGTGGCAGCCTGGATGGGAGGGGAGTTAGGGGAAGAATGGATACATGTATATGTGTCACTGAGTCGCTTCACTGTTCACTTGAAACTATCACATTGTTTGTTAATCAGCTATGCCCCAAGACAAAATGAAGTTTTTTTTTTTAAATGATGGTACATGTATGTATATACATACGTATATACAGATACATACATACAATAGAATACTACTCAGCCATAAAAATGAATGAAATAATGCCATTTGCAGCAATATGGATGGACCTAGAGAGTGTCATACTGAGTGAAATAAGTCAGAAAGAGAAACCATGTGATGTCACTTATATACAGAACCTAAAATATGGCACAAATGAACTTATATATTAAACAGAAACAGACTCACATAGAGAACAAGCTTGTGGTTGCCGGGAGGGAGGGGAGGTAGAGGAGGGATGGATTAGGATTTGGGGATACAAACTATTATATATATATAGATATAGAATGGATAAACAAGATCATAGTATGCAGCACAGTGATCTATATTAAATATCCTGTGATAAACAACAATGAAAAATAATAATATGAAATAAACATTTTTTTAAAAAAAGAAATAAAGGTTGGATATTAGAGCAATTGAGTTAGTAATTGGTTAAATAATTGCATCCAAAGAGAGGAAAATAAAATGGATCAATAGCAATCATAAGAGAAATTTCTAATAAGATAGAGCCATCATCTAAATTTCTTTAATCTGTTTTATTCAACTTTCTTTTTTTTTTTTTAGTATTACAGTGCACAAGACATGTTTATCTAATCTACATGTGTTACAGCTGAGAGGGATTACATTTGGATCCAAAATTGTCTTTGTCTTTGTCCAGCTAACTAAATTCAAAAAAGAGAAATATAAGATCCTGGACTTTGATCCCTCAAATGAACTACATAAATATAAATTGGGAGTCAAAGAGGTATGGCTTAGATAAAACATTCTCTTGGGTTTGCAAGCAATAGCTTAATGAAGCTGGACAATAGTACCTGACTCCTGGGAGAGTGGCTATCTTTTGCTGCTGCTGCTGCTAAGTAGCTTCAGTTGTGTCCGACTCTGTGCGACCCCATAGACGGCAGCCCACCAGGCTCCCCCGTCCCTGGGATTCTCCAGGCAAGAACACTGGAGTGGGTTGCCATTTCCTTCTCTAATGCATGAAAGTGAAAAGTGAAAGTTAAGTTGCTCAGTTGTGTCCAGCTCTTAGCAACCCCATGGACTGCAGCCCACCAGGCTCCTCCATCCATGGGATTTTCCAGGCAAGAGTACTGGAGTAGGGTGCCATTGCCTTCTCCGGGCTATCCTTTAGGCTCACTGAATTCCTTCTCAAAAGACCTGAGCTCTATTTCTACCCCACCACTAACAAGTCTTTCAGTTTCTGTGTGTCTTCATTTACTGACCTCTAAAATTAACAAGTTGCCGTAAATCTTTAGGTCCTTCACAATAGTAAAAGTCTACATAGGACTCACCCCTTTATTGTCCATGGAAGTGGGATGAGCATTCACTTCACTACCTTTTCAAGTGCCTTTCTGAACTAAAGAGCCTGGAAAGCAAAAAGGGATCAAGACTCCCTTGCAGCTAGGTCTGGCGACTCAGAAGCCCTTAGACAACATATGGAAGGTGAAAGTGAAGCAGAGGCTGTACTTCTGCAGCTTCTGTGGCTTCTGTAAACCAGGTGGATGACGCTCTTGGTTTCTTCAGCAGCAGCAATATCAGAGATCCCAGTGGATCCCAGTGGATCTCTGTGGTGCTGAGAGGCAGGGCCCTGAGCATCTATTTCTTGGACCATAGCAGACTGGGTATGCTGAAAGCACAATTCATGGAATGATCAAAATTCAGCTTTCTTAATATTTCATAATCCATTTCAGATTCATTCAGTGGAGTAATCCCCTGCTCCTCTTGCTACTCAAAGTCACTAGCATCAATTGGGAACTTGTTAGATATGCAGGCTCTCAGGTCCTACCCCAGACCCACTGGGTATAATCTGTATTTGCAGAAGAGCCCTGGCTGATTCATGCATACATTAAAGTTTGAGCCAATCCCTGACTTTTCTGCTGCTCTTGGCAGTTCATATTCCTTTAATGACTTTAGTCACAAATATAGTTTCAATTTATTAATTAGAATGCCCAGTCTTAGATGTTAATCAGAACTTAAAGCTTAATTCTGAGATAACTCTTTGTCCTCATACATATTGGGTTTAGGTCCTGACTTGAGAAAGCAGCTTGAAGGAGCTTGATTGGTTTTCCTTTGTTTCTCTTTCTGCATCTCCTTAGTGTTTGTTTCCTTTTCACCTCACCCAGGCCAAAGAAGGGGATAACAGGGAAGGAAGGAAGGATGGGTAAGGAAGTAGAAAACTCTTTGGATGAGACGCTTCCTCCTCTCTGAGTTTGGAGGTGACTATGGCCAATTCTTTCTCCCATGAACACGTTTTGTGGACTTTTTGGAGGTGTTCATTTTGGGGGACTGATCCCCTCTGATATTCAAGACAGGTTTATCTTTTTCTAGGTGTTCACTTGCACCTCTTTCCTCAATCTCTGGGAATCCAGACTCACCTCCAGCTTTTCCGGTATTTTTTTCAACCCCTTCTGGTGGCCTTATTCTACAGGAACCAAGCCCCAGGTGGCACTAGTGGTAAAGAACCTGCCTGCCAGTGCAGGAGATGTGTGAGGTGTGGGTTCCCTCCCTGGGTTGGGAAGATCCCCTGGAGGAGGGCACAGCAACTCACTCCAGTATTCTTTCCTGGAGAATCCCAGGGAGAGAGGAGACTATGGAGGCTATGGTCCACAGGGTCGCAAAGAGTCATGTCAGACTGAGGCAACTTAGCACACACACCATGGCAGCTCTCTGTCTTTCATGGACCACAGAAATATGTACATACCTAGCTTCGCCCCCGCAAATTTTGTAGTGTAGAATCCCAAAACAGACTTCTCCATCCTATGGCCACAACTCACCTTAGCTTTCTCAAGAGTGAGTCAGGCCCAGTTTCCTGTGTCTTGCAACTGCGGGGAACACATTTCAGACCTCTCTGGGTGAGGCCAAGGGACTGCCCTCATTAGGCTTGAGGGGGAGAGGATAAGTGCCCCAGACTCCCCACTATGAGTAAGAATTGTGATGGAAACTCTTCATATGTCAAAGAAAGCTCTTCACAGACCCTCTTTCCCCTCCATACTCTAACCCCTTTTTAATCTTCTTGATTTGATTTCGGAGTCCAAAAGCCAGAGAACAAATCTTTGGTCATTTCCTTTGTACATTCTGTGTATGATGATCTGGCTTCAGAATTCCATGTCTGTTGCATTGCATCATGAAATATCACTTTTGACATCCTGTCACAAGTGCAATTGCTTAATTGTAAAAAAATAAAAATAAAATTCTGCCTTCCTGCCTTTTTCTCCCTGGACACACCCAGTCAGTTATGGGTCCCACATTTTAAATCAAATACAGAGATGTGCCCAGAAAAGCCAGGATGGGGAAGGAATTCTAAATTAAGAACAGTTGAAAACACTGAAACAAACAGAGTCTATCTTTAAGAAAACTAAGCATGACTTAAGCAGCGTCTTTAAACATCCAAAGGCCTAACAAGAGGATGAGGAATTAGATCTGTTGAGTGTAACTCTAGGAGGCACGGTGAGTAGAAGCTATAACAAAATCATTTTGCTCATTACCCATAGGAAGAACTTTCCAATTGCCAGAGCTATCCCAGGCAGTGGTAAAGAACCCACCTGCCAATGCAGGAGACCCAAGAGATATAGGTTTGATCCCTGGGTTAGGAAGATCCCTGGGAGTAGGAAATGGCAACCCACTCCAGTATTCTCACCTGGAAAATTCCATGACAGAGGAGCCTGGCAGGCTACTGCCCATGAGGTCCAAAGAGTCAGACACAACTGAGCATGCCCACTCCTCCTAATATAAAGTGGATCGTCCTTGGGAGGCAACGAGGATCGCATACTCACAGGAAGTCAAATGTGGCCACATGGCAGGAGAAGTTTAGAATCTTAATAAGTGGTTTCTTGGTTGAACTAAACAGCTTTTAAATTCCTTTCAGATTTTTGAGGACTTCCTCTTCAACTGAAGAAAAAGTCCATCTTTAGTCTCAGGCTACACGTAGGGTCATGTGTAACTTTTTTTCTAGACATATTGAAATTTGCTTTTAGGATGCATTTTGTATTTCATTAATTCTAAGAGATAATTTTGTTCAAACTACTTTTAATGTCTCTGGAACTACAATGCATCTTATGACTGTCATCGTGTCATAGTTTGCACTGCTTAAATAAACACGAACATGAAAGTACTGGTTTCAAAATTTAAGAACTGGTATGAGCATCTTGGGAGAAATTTCTAGAGATGACAGTGAAACGTTCATAGGTTGTGAGAAGTGGAATGGGTGGTGTATCAGACATGTTTAGCCACATTCCTGAAAGTGAAAGTGTTAGTCACTCAGTCGTGTCTGACTCTTTGTGACCCCATGGACTGTAGCCCACCAGGCTCCTCTGTCCATGGAATTTTCCAGACAAGAATACTAGAGTGGGTAGCCATTCCCTTCTCCAGGGGATCTTCCCGCCCCAGGGCTCAAAACCAGGCCTCCCACAGCTGAAGTCAAAAGTAAGTTAACTCACGATGATTGCAAAACCAGCTTACAAGTCTGGCAATGATGAGTGTTACTCTTGTTATGGCTTCTTTTAAGGAATGCTGCATTACTAATGCTCTTCATAGGAAAGAGCACGTTGCAAGAATGGGAAAAAAATCTTTGATAAATATGAATGGGGAAAGTGATTTAGAGAAGTCAAACTCTGAAAGTGAATAGTTTTAGGAATACCTCACCCAATTTATATATTTCCTTTATGTTGTCATTTTTATGCATACGTAAGAGTGATATAAACTGTGGAAAATTCTGAAAGACATGGGAATACCAGACCACCTGACCTGACTCTTGAGAAACCTATATGCAGGTCAGGAAGCAACAGTTAGAACTGGTCATGGAACAACAGACTGGTTCCAAATAGGAAAAGGAGTACATCAAGGCTGTATATTGTCACCCTGCTTATTTAACTTCTATGCAGAGTACATCATGAGAAATCCTGGGCTGGAAGAAGCACAAGCTGGAATCAAGATTGCTGGGAGAAATAGCAATAACCTCAGATATGCAGAAGACACCACCCTTATGGCAGAAAGTGAAGAGGAACTGAAAAGCCTCTTGATGAAAGTGAAAGAGGAGAGTGAAAAGTTGGCTTAAAGCTCAACATTCAGAAAACTAAGATCATGGCATCTGGTCCTATCACCTCATGGGAAATAGATAGGGAAACAGTGGAAACAGTGTCAGACTTTATTTTGGGGGGCTCCAGAATCACTGCAGATGGTGACTGCAGCCATGAAATTAAAAGACACTTACTCCTTGGAAGGAAAGTTATGACCAATATAGATAGCATATTCAAAAGCAGACCTTTGCCAACAAAGGTCCATCTAGTCAAGGCTATGGTTTTTCCTATGGTCGTGTATGGATGTGAGAGTTGGACTGTGAAGAAGGCTGAGCACCGAAGAATTGATGCTTTTGAAATGTGGTGCTGGAGAAGACTCTTGAGAGTCCCTTGGACTGCAAAGAGATCCAACCATCCCATTCTAAAGGAGATCAGTCCTGGGTGTTCATTGGAAGTAATGATGCTAAAGCTGAAACTCCAGTACTTTGGCCACCTCATGCGAAGAGTTGACTCACTGGAAAAGACTCTGATGCTGGGAGGGACTGGTGGCAGGCGGAGAGGGGATGACAGAGGATGAGATGGCTGGATGGCATCACCGACTCGATGGATGAGAGTTTGAGTGAACTCCGGGAGTTGGTGATGGACAGAAAGGCCTGGCGTGCTGCAATTCATGGGGTCGCAATGAGTCAAACACGACTGAGCGACTGAACTGAACTGAAGAGTGATTATAGGACTTCCCTAGTGGCTCAGATGGTAAAGAGTCTGCCTGCAACACAGGAGACCTGGGTTTAACCCCTGGGTCGGGAAGATCTCCTGGAGAAAGGAATAGCTACTCCAGTATTCTTGCCTGGAGAGTTCCATGGACAAAGGACCATGGCGGGCTACCGTCCATGGGGTCATAAAGAGTCAGACATGATTGGCAACTAACACTTTCACTTTCAAGAGTGAAATTTGAATTTAAAAATAGAAAATTTAAAAATTTTCTATTTCTAATTAAGCCTAAAAGACATTGTGTGGCTATTTGGCCACAATTTCCTTCCTTAATGTTCTGCTCAATGGTGCATCCTATGGTCAATGTCATTTTAGATGCTGTGAACTACAGCGATAATGTGATAATAGCTTCTATCAAGTATGTTACTTGGATAACCTCATTGAATCCTTCTAGCAATTCTGTAAGGAAGATGCTATTATTACTGTGCTTTGCAGATAAGGAAATACAACTTCAGGGAGAAAATCTCTTGCCCAAGTCTTGCTGTTGTCGCTAAGTTGTGTCTTACCCTTTGTGACCCAGATGGTAAGTAGTGAGGGTGATGTTTGAACCCAAGTCTATTAACTGCTGGCTGGGGTTCTTAACCTCTATACTCTGCCACCTCTAGGTCCAGAGTTAATTAGCTTGGCTACTACAACTTAACATTCTACATTAAGAGCATATTTACTGTAAAGAAACGGGAGAGTGGTCATCTCCCACATCAGCTCCTTTGAACTGAAAAAGACTTAAGTGTACCAGTTCTTTAGCCTCAGATGTTAGCTGAATCAGGGATGTACAGTTATATGAGGCCTCTTATTATGATTAGAATGTTAAGCATTGAAACCAATTATCTTCGAAGGTGTAGTGCATGTATAGTGACTGGGGAATAAACTAAACTAATACGGGCAAACTGCAGTACACCTTGGGAACTGGGTGGAGAACTAGGATGATGTGGCTTGGAATAAGAGCTCTACTTAGCAGAAAGTTCACATTTATTAAGGAAATATAGTCAAGAGTACATTCTGTTAGTTAACTGCAGCCCAGCTAACAAGAATTCAGACGATGAGTGGGTTAGAACTACAAACAGGGACATTGACTCTGCAAGGATTGCACTGCTGAGCTGTTGCACAGCACAAAGTTAGTAATGTTGCCAGGATTCAACTGGGAGAATTCAACAGAGGGAATTCAACAGAAGATTAGGGGTCAAGAGTTTCTCTGGGTTTATTAAGAAATATAGGACTTCCCTCGTGGTACAATAAATAAGAATCCACCCGCCAATGCAAGGGACATGGGTTTGATCTTTGGTCTGATAAGATTCTACATGCTGTTGAGCAACTAAGCCTTTGAGCCACAACTACAGAGCCCGAGCTCTAGAGCCTATGAGCTGCATGTACTGAAGCCCGCAACGAGAGCCTGCGCTCTGCAACAAGAAAAGCCACTGCAACAAGAAGCCGGTGCCCAACTGAAGAGCAGCCGCCCCCACTTGCTGCTGCGAGAGAAAGCCCTCGCGAAGTACCAAAGGCTCAGTGCAACCAAAACTATATGAATTAATTTTTTAAAAGAAATATATAACTGCAATGATGTACTCTCCTGACCAGGGTAAGAGAAACAAGCTCTCTCAGACATAATTTGACAATATCTATTAAAATTTAAAAGGATTCATTTTCTTTAACAATTCTACTTAAGGCTAGGAGTTTGCCCTACAGATATATTCAAATATGTGTCTAAAGATCTAAGTGTGAGAATCTTCATTGCAGCATAATCTAAAACAACAGAAGTTTGGAAATAATAGTTCATCAATAGGCACTGGCAGACGTCATCTCTCTGGAAAGTGACTTGTGAGCCTCCATGCTGGGCTTAGTGCTCCTCCTCTGTGCTTCTAAGCACCTTAGCATCCCCTGACTTAGAACCTTTAGTAATGAAAAAAATCTGTTTATTTGTCTTTCCCTCTCTAAGTGAAAGTGAAAGTGAAGTCGCTCAGTGGTGTCCGACTCTTTGCGACCCCATGAATTATAGCCTACCAGGCTCCTCTCTCCATGGGATTCTCCAGGCAAGAGTACTGGAGTGGGTTGCCATTTCCTTCTTCAGGGGATTTTCCCGACCCAGGGTTTGAACCCGGGTCTCCCCTATTCCAGGCAGACGCTTTAACCTCTTTAAGGTTACTCTTATTTCCCTCTTTTTCCCGATGAGAGAGCTTGAACTCAGAAGGCCTGTACAGCCCATGCCTCACCAACAGAGTTGATGACGCAAAAGTATATGCAGAGGCACAGAGGCATGAAAGAGGCTCCATGGGGAGAGAGCAAGTGGTCCGTGTGACTGCTCCATGTCGTGATAGGGAGTTTGGACTTGAACCTAGAGGATTTGATTCACTCTCTTAGGAAAAAAGTCATTAAGTGTGGAACCCAGAGTTGAGTTCCTTCCTTCCACAGAGTCAAGTCCAGATGAGAAACTTAGACTCAGGGAGGACAGTATGAGAGAGGGAGGCCGAGATCCAAAGGAAACTTGCCAGGACCCTTTCTGCTGTCTGATGGGGGACTTCCGGGTTCCTTGTTTGGTATCTGGTATGGACACTCACAGGTTTACAGTCAAGGCCTGAGACTGAGACACAGAAGTGATCAGAGAACCAGAGAGCAGTGGCTTCCTCCCCAGGTTTCTCCAGCATTCTGTTGCTACCCTTGCTGCTTGAGAATGAGCTTGAGATTCTCCTTGGGTAGCCTGGGCTAGCTAGCCAGCCTTCTGTTTCCCTAAAAGCATGTTGGAACCTGATGAAGCTGGATGAGGACTCAGCGCCCTGCGCCCCACCCAGAGGAGCATGGCCAGTAAGCTGCCTGTCTGACGTTTCTCAGTATTTCCTTAGTGCAGGTCTTCCTGGGAGATCATTAATAGGTCTTGTAGGGGAAGATCAAGGAGATTCGGGGGGCTTAAAGACATGGAGACTAAAAGGCATAAAAGTTACTCCTTCCCTTGCCACACAACATAAATAGAGAAGTTGAGTCATGAATGATTTCATTCTAACCCATAAATCTTATTCTTTCCCATCCCCCACATCCCTGGCCTTAAATGGAGGTAGGTGGCAGGAAGGAAGATATTGTGGCTGCTGTGAATGAGGAGATAGTAAAGAGATAAAATGCTCTTTTGAATGGCTATTTCACCATTTCACTCCCTTAAGAAATGATCAACTGATATTTTAAAATTACTTATTATTGAAGTATAATTGCTTTACAATGTTGTGTTCATTTCTGCTATGCAGCAAAGTGAATCAGTTATACATATCAACTGACTTTTTTTTAATGGGTGAGATTCTTTGATTAGGTAATCAATGCTAGTCATGACCCTAATGCTACTCATTTTCTATCTGGATAAAGAGACAGCAGAAACATCAGGGGAACAAAATCACAATGGGCCCACTGAAATAGAGTCGGGTTAGCCAGGGAAGGCATGCCAAGAAAAGATTCTGGGAAGTGAGCTAAGCCTGCATAGAAAGCTGAAAAGCAGAGGCACAAAGACCAGAAGCCCAACACTGGATTATAGTGCCTGAACATACCTTCTCAAGGGATAAGCAAGTGGCCGCTGAGATCAGTTTATTTGATTGCTCTTTCGTAATTTTAAATTAGCTTCTCCTCCAGTAAGGTTTATTTATGCCCTCCATAAAGAATGTTTCCGCATATCCATCCCAATTTTCCAACAGGTTTAAGAACCTCTTAACAAGACTTCCATGTTCTGAACCCTTTCTACTTCCCCATGTTCATCTCCTGCCACCTTCTGCCTAAAATATACCCTACCCTGCCATACACACACACATAAACACATATAATTCTCCAGCCACTTTTAATTATTTGCAACTCTACAAACACACTATGGTCTTCCATGTCTCTGCTTTTGCATCCTCAGCCTGCATCCCCCGCTCCTCAATATTTTCCCATCTTCACTTGGTGAAATCTTGCTCTCCTTCGAGATTCAGTTTCCTCCACTGAATTCCTAGTGTTTCACAGAAGCACTTATCACATTGCACTGTAATATATGTGTGAACCCACCTGCCTCTCTTCTTATATAATTTCAGTGACTTTGTAGTAATAACATGGTGAAGATAATACTTGAAGAAAGTAAGAAGGTAAGAAGAAGAAAAAGATGAAGGATGTTAATGTGATACTGATTAATCACTCAAAAAGAAAGGGAAATTGCATTGTGACTGAATACCTATAGACTAGAAGGGTGGGAGGGTAGAGTTGTTATCAGTTCTAAGCCTTGACAGTAAAGGTTAACTGATGAAGGTATAGGTAGGCCTAATGAGAAAGAATTCTCCTGGAAATAATTCACACCAGCTCTGCTGAGATCTCATAGTTTTAGTAGGCAGATGAGGAACTTATAAAGACTGAACTGTGTCTTAGTGTTGGAATGGCTCTTATAGAAGAAACTGGCAAAAACTAGAATACAGCAATTTTGAGAATTTGTCTTAAACTTTCTTCAAAGAGATTTCTCGATGCAGTTGTTTAATTTAGGCTAAAATGAGCAGGGCCTGCCTGCTGCCACCAGAGCCCATCAGAGTCTGTCAAGCTATGCTGGTGTGGGAGGTGCATCTGGGTGGCTCTAAGTGTACACTCACCCTTAACCTGGAACGGGAGACCCACACAAATCCCTTTCTGTCTCTAAAACTATAACACAGGACTTTGAAGGTATAAACTCATCAGAAACAGAACTGAAAACCTTTTAAATTTTAACTTTCAATTCATGATGAATAATTAGGGTTGTAATTATTGACCCTTAAATGTGCCAAAGAGTTTAGTACCAAAATAACCTTGTGCTGAAATATGCGTTGTGTGGGTTTACATGAAAAGCTAAGGATGACTAAATCCACTTCCAAAAGTCAACCTCAAAGCAGTAAATAGCAGATTTCTACTTCCCTACTGAAATCTGTGAGGCGAAGGAAGAGATGAGAGGGAAGGCCTTGGGGTTACAAACTGCTCAGATGTGCAGGTTGAGATTGACGTGTCAGCTACCACACTTTATAAACCACAGCGAAACACAGGGATGAAACAGAGGTGGCTTAAGGAAGGTCTCCACGTGACGGGAGCAGGAGAAACCAGAGGTGGATGTGCCTGGAGAGGGGACTGTAGCCACCCCCTCCCTCAGCTCTCCACAGTAGTGGTCTCAGGGGTTCCCTGACTCACAGCCGAGTGGGAAGTGGGGGTCTCGACTGTGTGCCCTGGCAAAGACTGTGTCTCCTTTAATTCCAGGACCACCCGGCTGAGGAGGCCTTGGAGCAGCTGCATTTCTCGGAGCAGAAGCGCCACGTCGGGTTTTAGGGCGCCAGCGGTTTGTTGCAAGGGTGTCGGTGGCGCACACGCTGGTGGCCCAGCGGTGGGGGCTCCGCCCGCGGGGAACTGCGGCCCCGCTGAGGTGACATTCGGGACGGAGGGGACCGACGGGACCGATCTGGACACCGGGGGCTTTCTGAAGGAAAGCGGCTGGTTACCGGGGTCCGGGGCGGTGGTGGACGCCAAGTCCAAGGGAGAACCTGCGAACACAGCACACACAGAAACGCTCGGCTGAAATCATTCTCTCATGGCCTGAGGCGGGAAAAGGGGGCGAAGGACTGAAGGACGGGCCGGGCTGGGGAGGCGAGTGGGGATGTCGAGGAAGCGGGAAATGAGCTGGAGGGGTGAGGGAGGCAGGGGTGTGGGAGGCGGTGGAGCGGGACGGCGGGGCAGGAGAGCGGGTGGGGAGTGACGGGCGTTTCCGGAAGGCGTGGGCGGAGGCTGGGCGGCCGGGGCTGCCCGCCCGGAAGGCTTCGGGAAGGGCCGTCACTCACCGCGGCCCGGGAGTTGCAGCCATGGGCTGCGTTTCCGGACGCTGCGGGTGGCTGTAGCCGCCTCGCACCAGTACGATTCCAGCTCCTCGACCTCCGGCTCGGGGACCGTGTACTCCGCATCCCAGTCGTAGCGGCGCACGGGCCGACTGTACTTGTAGAAGGCGAACTGCAGCGGCGTGTCGCGCTTCTGCGGATGCAGGCGCGTCTCGCAGCGCAAGACCACTCCTCCGAAGGCCCCGCCGCGAGCCTCCACCCGGCCTATCACCCTCAGCGCGGGCGCCTGGAACAGCTCTGCGGAAGCGGGGGCCCAGTGGCCAAAGGTGCACTTTAGGCCGGCGCAAGGGTCCCAGGGAACCGGGCCCAGCTTTGTAGTCCCACGACCCCTCTCCCGCTCCGGTTTCCCACGAGGACCTCTAACCCACCAGGGAGGAGATTGTGTGTACACTTGAAGGGAGGAAAGTCTTTGAAAATGTGGGAGACGAGTCCACGAGGGAAGGGGAAAGCTTGAATGGAGCGGCACCAAGTCAGACACCTCGAGTCACTCCCCGACTGACATCCAGCTCTGATCCTTCAGCCTAGAAGGGGTCTCAGGACGCCTGGAAGCAGTTCCCTCGCCCCAGTCCCACCGTGATCCCATTTACTGCCACTGTCATTCTGGCTGGGGCTGCGGAGAGAGCTTCCCCCTACATGGGTGCCTACCCAGAGAAAGAAGCCAGGACCCCTGCCCCCACCCAGGCTTAAAGATCAAGTGCGACTTCACACTAAGAAGGAGAGGAGAACGTGCTCGTGGTCCCGCAGAGAAATCCCCAGCTTGCCAGCTACTATAACTCTCGCCCCTTCATTTCCCCGCCGGGTTTCTGTCCCAGAATTTCCCAAGGCTTGTTTGTCTCCCTCCCCGGCCCCGTCTCCCCCACCTTGCACGGTCACGGCCACCTTGGCGGAGAACATGGGCGCGCTTTCCACGGGAATGCGCATGGTGCCGGAGCACTGGTAGCGCCCGCTGTCGCTGGCGCGGGCCTGGGGTACCGTGTAGTTGGCGCTGGAGTGGAAGTAGCGCACGGGTTGGCCGTCGTGGTAGTAGTGAAGTTTATAGACGATCTTATCGTACCAGCCGCGACAGCGCATGACCAGCGGCTCGCCCTCGAACACCGCAGCATAGGGCACTTGCAGGATCAGCCAGTCTACGACAGTCAGCACAAACAGCCTGATTCCAAGAGAAAGTCCAGCCCTAGGGGTGACCCATTCTTCTCCACCTCCGTGCTCGCTTCTTCCTACCCCTTTCCCCCCACCAATCCCCTTCTCCCTTCCTGGACACCCCAGGAGCCTCAGATGGTGAGTGGCAAGGGGAAGGGGAAGGCCAACCTTAGGTATTGATGGCTGAGACTTGGTTCCAGCCTCAAAGAGTAGTGTCCGTCAGAATCCAGTTTAAACGCCTTAAGATGGCATCAAGGCCTTCCTGACCTGGCCCCTGCTTACCTTTTCAGCACCATCTCAGGATTCTCCCCTGCCCCGTGTCTCCTTTTCCGCCTTACAATGCAGGCTAATTCCATACATACTGTACTGCTGGGAGAACTGGCACTGCCCAGAGCCTTAGTACATGCCAAGAAGACCTCTTCACCTACTTTAGTTGAGGCCTATTATCCTGCAGGTCTGAACTTAGATCTTATCTCCTCCAGAAAACATACCTGAGGGCCTCCCACCCCCCGAGGACAGCCTTAGGCACCTTCTGCGGTACCCTTATTTACCTGATCATCATACTAGCTAACGTTTACACAGCCCTCAGTTCAGTTCAGTTCAGTTCAGTCACTCAGTCGTGTCTGACTCTTTGCGACCCCATGAATCGCAGCATGCCAGGCCTCCCTGTCCATCACCAACTCCCAGAGTTCACTCAGACTCACGTCCATCTAGTCGGTGATGCCATCCAGCCATCTCATCCTCTGTCGTCCCCTTCTCCTCCTGCCCCCAATCCCTCCCAGCATCGGAGTCTTTTCCAATGAGTCAATTCTTCGCATGAGGTGGCCAAAGTACTGCTAAATGCCACTTTAGGTGTTTTACATGGAGAAAAAATTCTGCAAGTAATAGCCACGATCTCTATGGTACTCTCGGTTCTGTAAGCAGTAACTACTGTCTATCATATTCAGTATCTTATCTGTGCTTGCTATCAGTTTCCAAACAAGAAACCATGGAGTGTGGATGAGAGTTGGACCATAAAGAAGGCTGAGCACCGAAGAATTGATGCTTTCGAATTGTGTTGGAGAAGACTCTTGAGAGTCCTTAGGACTGCAAGGAGATCAAACCGGTCAGTCCTAAAAGAAATCAACACTGAATATTCATTGGAAGGACTGCTGCTGAAGTTGAAGCTCCAATACTTTGGCCACCACCTAATTCGAAGAGCTGTCTCATTGGCAAAGACCTTGATGCTGGGAAAGATTAAGGGGAAGAGGAGAAGCAGGCGGCAGAAGATGAGACAGTTAGATAGCACTACTGACTCAATGGACATGAGTTTGAGCAAACTCTGGGAGATAGTGAAGGACAGGGAAGCCTGGCGTGCTGCAGTCCCATGGGGTTGCAAGTAGTCTGACGTGACTTAGAGACTGAGCAACGAATGGGTATGAAGTGTAAATGCTAATCTGAACATTGAGTGATAACCTTTTAAATTCTGAATAGAAAATATACCCTACCAGGCTAAAATGACAAAATATTCCCTACAAAGTAGCCAATCCTGTGCCCTAATGAACAAATTACTGTTACTTCTCTTATTCTGTTTGGAAGCTCTTTATGTCTTCCCAGGAAATTAGTTTCTTCTTGACTCGTGTGTGTGTGTGTGTAATAAAAGTGCTTTGTTCATCTGCTTTTTTCTTTGACAACCTCTCATAATTCATTTTTAATCTTCACAATAACCGAATAGATGGACACTCTTATTGTCCCTATTTTACTAATGGGAGGCACAAAGAAGCATCACTCTGTTCAAACAAGAGTAATCCCCCAGTTGCAGGCAACCTGTCCAGGGAACCTCACTTTTCCTGCTTTGCACTGCCCTATCCCTTCCTGCCCAACCCTCTTTCTCAAAAGTATTCAGTATCCCAGGTCCTTAGACTCTCTTCTCTTCTGAGCTAGTAAATGAACAGAAATGTTTATTTACTGTCCACTGGCAGGATGGTAAAGGGACCTTTGAGGCTATGCAAGCCTTACTGCATCTCTCACATAGTGCCAGGCAGACTCAGTATAACCCCTCTCTTCCTACCCCAATCAGAGTGGCCCCGTGTCCTCTCCCACAGGAGGGGCAGCCTTGCCAGGGGACGTGTGCGCTGCCCCTCCAGTGTTTAGACACTCACCATTAGATACAGAGAGGTGGATGGGGTCACTGACGGGTGCTCCGCGTGTCTGGCATCTATACACCCCTGGCGTGTGCACCTCGATGCTCTTCTTATAAGAAGGCAGGAGTAGGTGGCCCAAATACCAGAGAGTACTAATGGGTCGAAGCTCCAGGAGCAGCGGGTGGTACCCATCACACCGCAAGGTTACCTTTTCCCCTTTGAAGATTGTGGTCCAGGGTGGGTGCAGAGACAATATGGGCTTCTCTGGAGTAGCTGGGGGAGAGGGTATGGGAGGCAGCAATGTGAAAAAGAGAATCAAGGTGAGGTGCCCAAGGATGAGATCTCAGGTTAGAAAATATCAGAAAATGCCAGTTTCCAGGACCCAGGTTACTAGTCCGTCTCTGGGAGAGGAGAGACCACACTGGGCTATCAACTAGTCCCTTGGTGAGCACCCATGTCTAAGTGCCAGGCCTGCTGGCAAACTGAGTCACAGGGATTGAGAAGCCATGAGAAGAGACGCTACCCTGGAACAGCTAAGAAGTGGAGAGTACCCAGGCAGGTCACTTGGGATGGTTGGAGTAGAAGTCACAGAAAATTGGGATGAGGGATGTGTAAGACTCACCAGCTTGTCCACTGCTTGGAACTACAAAACAAGAAAGAAGGAGGAGAATGTTGGCAATGAAAGGAAAAGGGGGCCTCTCTTGACCATAGGAAAGATTCAACAAATCCCAAGACGTGTTTTTCTTCTGCCTTTAGTTCCCTCAACTCTGAGAAAGCCCCTTTCCTCTTTTCCTCTCCAAAAATAGATAACAAACTGAGGACTGAATATCTCCCCCAACACACATATACACCCTGACTCCCACTCTTCCCCATACCTAAAGTTCTTAGGCCAGTGTTGCCTCACTGAGGACTCACCCAGGAACAGAAGGACTGTTAGCTCCCACATGGTGGATCTACCAGCAGCAGCTGCAGAGCAACGGAGATGCCCTGACATGGGATGGGAGAAGAAACAGAGACCAGTGACCAGTGCTGACCACTGAGCCCTGGGAGACATCGCTGCTTCTCCCAGTCATTCCTCATTTCTGAACACGGTGGACTGGAGGGAGCAGGAGATAGGCTGGATATGTGTCAACTCTCAGATGCCCCAGCACCAGACACTGTCCCACCTGCTACGCCTAAACCACCTCACATCTCAGGCCAGCCCCACCTCCTGTAGAGAAAGCCTTTGTTCCCTTTGCAGCCCAAGAAAGCCACATAGAACCCCAGGCTCTGCCTGCCACCTTCAGGCTCCCAGCAACATCCCACTCCCATCTCACTCCTTTCCTATCCAGGAAGGTCCCATAAGCCTCAAATGAGAAAGACATCTTCATGTCCTCAGGATCCACACAGGACAGGGACTTCCTTGGTAGTCCAGTGGATAAAACTCCATACTCCCAAAGCAGGTGGCCTGGATTCGATCCTTGGTTGGGGAATTAGATCCTGCTTACTACAACCTAAGTGGCTTAGATGGTAAAGAATCTGCCTGCAATGTGGGAGACCTGGGTTCTATCCCTGGATGGGGAAGATCCCCTGGAGAAGGAAATGGCTGCCCACTCCAATATTCTTGCCTGGAGAATTCCATGGGGTCACAAGGAGTTGGACATGACTGAGCGACTAACATTTTCACTTCACTTTGCTGCAACTAAAGATCACTTGTGCCCCAACGAAGACCCAGTGCAGCCAAATAAATAAATAAAAATATTTTTTAAAAAATAGATCCACCCTGGACTATTCTGCTCACTTCCCAGTGATAGGCATTGGTGGGAAGTGAGATTGACATCGGGTTCTGTATACCTGGAAGTCACGTCCTTCCCTGGGTGAATAGACAGAAGAGTATGATTCATCAACCACCTTCTGTGTCACTGTCTTACAGTGTCACAGTCAAGAGGAGAAATGTTTATGTGTTTCCTCTTTATCTCCTTTCCTGGAAACTTAAACCTCAAAAATTAGAAAACCCTTCCTTCCCACCTATCCCAAAGATCTTCTCTATAACATATCCACTCACTTGGCTTTCCTTCCTTCTCTCTGTCCCCAGCCATGCCCCAGTTCTAATAATCCTTACCTGTGTTAGAAAAGTCACTGCATCAACCCCTCGGAAGCTTCTCAGACCTGACCTCTCGCCTCTACTTCTTGTGCTTTTCAGCCGTGTGATCATACCCTGAGCAGTGGGGAACCTGAATTCTCCTGTAAATACTTAATGAATTTTCCAACCTGATAGTATGTCTCCTTGGACAGTGTTCGGTCCTCGTCTGTGACTGTTTAGTACTAGGGTACCTCCTTCCTTTGGAACTCTGGCAGGAAGGAGATAGATGATCAAACCCTGTGAGGGTTTAAGACGGTCTCTTCCCCCCTTCCTTGCTGATGCCCAAAGTTTCACTCTAAGAATTTCCTCGTAGTTTCTCTTAATATGCTAGCCTTTGTTAAAAATGCAGATGCCCCTTAGGGAAATGCGATTGATCCTTTAAATTAAGCTGGTCACTTCAGATCCTGCTTTGAGAACACGTTTTGATAGAAGAGAGATAGAATTATATGGGTCTGAAAACCAGGGAGGTAATTGATAAGGTGTTCAGGAGTGGGGGGAGGAGAGGACGAGACACCAGGAACAGAGACTATAAACTGCCCGCTTTAGGAGGGCCCAGCTAGGCAGTGTTCCCAGCTTCTCCCAACGTGCCTGATGCCTCATCCGGGGCCAACGTGAGCCTCCGCACATCATCCACAATCTGTACCAGGCCACCACCTTTATGATAAGAATGTAATGCACCCCTCAGCTCTTCCCTAAATCTACCCAAGTTGACTCTATTTTCTCTTCCTATCACTCAGAATACAAATCTCAGCCTCTTCCCCCAGATTCCACGAAAAAACTTGATTACACTCAAAATTCATGAGGTGTACAATCTTCCCTGAAAATCTCTAGAATCACCCATAGGGTTCATATCATATAGCGCTCAAGTTTTGGCTTGAAGAATCTCCCACCCAGCATTTCTTCATTCCAGGCTTTCTTCTGCACTTTCCTAAATTGGATCTTCTTCTCCATCCAGGACTTTTTCCTGAAGAATTTCTAATTCTTTACTATGCACACCTTTACTACGCAGAGAAAATTAGCAATGATCATTTATTACCTGAGCAATTCTGTGAAGCCTATCATGACATCACTTCTGGACAAGATATACCATTATCTGCTAAGAATTCTGAGAAATAAGACGCTTTCAGTGATGACAGTGGGATGCTGCTGCTGTTGGTATCAATGGAGACACAGCTTATTTCAGTGGGTGCTGCAGCCCTGAGCATGCAGCAGGCACAACACCATGTGCCTCACAGATATTACTTTATTTATTTATTAAAAATATTTATTTATTTGTCTGTGCCAAGTCTTAGCTGCAGCATGTGGGATCTAGTTCCCTGACCAGGGATCGAACCAGGCCCCTTGCGTTGGGAGCTCAGAGTCTTAGCCGTGGACCATCAGGAAAGACCATATTACTTTAATTCCTGCAAGGGGACTTTAAGGAGGAATTATCATCTCCATTTTACATATGTTTCCTGTGGCGCTAGAACTGGAATTTGAATAGAAATCTGTCTCAACTCTAAAATCTGTTTTTCCATGCTCATAGCAGACTGTCATCTTTAGTCTTTTCAAGTCTCCTCTCTCGTTTTATTTTTTATCTTTATTCACACTGGGGCTTCCCTGGTAGCTCAGATGGTAAAGAATCTACCTGCAGTGCAGGAGACCTGGGTTTAATCCCTCAAGGGGAGCGGCTACACACTCCAGTTGTTGCTGTTCATTGTCTAAGTCATGTCCAACTGTTTGTGACCCCAAGAACTGCAGCACACCAGACTTCCCTGTCCTTCACTATCTCCTGGAGTTTGTTCAAACTCATGCCCATTGAGTCAGTGATGCTATCTAACCATCTCATCCTCTGCCGCCCCCTTCTCCTCTTGCCCTCAATCTCTTCCAGCCTCAGGATCTTTTCCAACGAGTCAGCTCTTTGAATTAGGTGGCCAAAGTATTGGGGCTTCAGCTTCAGCATCAGTCCTACCAATGAATATTCAGGGTTGATTTCCTTTAGGATTGACTTGTTTGATCTCCTTGCTGTCAAGGGACTCTCAAGAATCCTCCAGCACACAATTCAGAAGCGTTAGTTCTTTGGTAATCCCCTGGAGAACAGAATGGCTACACACTACAGTATTCTTGCCTGGAGAATTCCATGAATAGAGGAGCCTGGCAGGCCACAGTCCATGGGGTCGCAAAGAACTGGAGACAACTGGGTGACTTAATTTTTCACTTTTCACTCATACTTCTGTTCTCCTCTGCTCCACACGAACACCCACTGTGTAAACTACTTTCTAATCCTTCATACATGCGTATATTTACATTTGAGAAATGTTTAGTATTATTAATTTACATATATGCTATTGAGTTTTAGATATTTCTCTTTTAGAATAAAAGCCAGAGTTAAGAGGAATTTGCCTCCCCCCTCCCCTTTTTTCCTGCCTCAGTGATTGTGCTGAGACATCTCACCTCATCTTCTCTGACCCTTGAACTGGAATTTACATCATCAATTCCCCCGGCTCTCGGGCCTTTGGATTCAGACTCAATTTCCCTTTCCTAGGCCTCCAGTTTGCAGATGGCAGATCATGGGACTTTTCAGCCTCCATAATCTAGTGAGCTGATTCCTCATACTCACTTTCTCTTCTCTCTGCCTGAGCCTCTGAAAACCACCATTCTACTCTTTGCTTCTACGAGTTTGGCGCTATCAGATTCCACACAAAAATGCATGCATGCATGCTAAGTCACTCAGTCATGTCCAACTCCTTGCAACCCTATGGACTGCGGCCCGCCAGGCTCCTCTGTCCGAGGGTATTCTCCAGGCAAGAATTTTGGAATGGGTTGCCTTGTCCTCCTTCAGGGGATCTTCTTCGCACATAAATGAGATCATGCAATATTTGTCCCTCTTGTCTGGCTTATTTCACTCGGCACAGTGTCTTCTAAGTTCATCCATATTGTGAATGGCAAGAGTTTCTTTTCTTAAGGCTGAATAATATTCCATTACATATATGTGTAGTACATACAACGTATCTTAGATACATTTTAATTATCCATTCACTTGTTGACATTTAGGTTATTTTCATATTTTGGCTATTGTGAATAATGCTACAATGAACATGGGAATGCAGATATCTCTTGAGATACTGATTTCCCTTTTCACTTAGGGATATATATATATATCCCTCCCTCCTTCCCCTCCATTCGCGCCTTCCCCCTCTCTACTCTCCCCTTCCCTCCTCCATTTTCTCCTTTCCTATTCCTCCCCTTCCTGGCTTTCCCTCTCCTCTTCCACCTCTCCTTCCTCCCTGCTCCCTGGGAGCCCCCTGTTTTGGATTAGCTGGGGACCACCACCGGAGGCAGGGGAGAGGGCCCTGTGGACTACCCTCACCCCTGGCCCCAGCCCCACCACCCAGCTCCAGAGCATCTCCCCCTTGTTGATCCTCAGGCCTTGAGGAATCCCAGCCCTCCATCCCACCAGGATCTGTGGCGAGTGGGGGCAACAGCAGCTGTGTCCCCGGGGAGGAGGGGAGGAAGATTCCAGCTGAGCTCTGCTGCTGCTGCTGATTGTTGCCTTGGCCAGCCCCACCTGCCAGGTGCTCTCATCACCACGCAGGGCTGCCATCCTGGACGACCAGACTGTGTGGGGCCACAGTGAATGTCTGGCCCTGACCCTGACCCTGGCCCGGGAGCAGATCAACAGGATCATCGAAGTCCCAGCCAAGGCCCCTGTGGAAGTAGACATCTTTGGGCTGCAGCAGGGCAGCCAGTAGAGGGCCACGGACACCATGTGTCAGATCCTGCCCAAGGGGGCCGTGTCTGTCCTGGGACCCTCCTCCAGCCCCACTTCTGTCTCCACAGTGAGCCAAATCTGTGGAGAGGAGATCCCCCACATCAAGGTGGGTCCCGAGGAGATGTCCCACCTTCAGTACCTCCGCTTTGTGTCTGGCAGCCTGTACCCCAATAACAAGGACACCAGCCTGGCCATCTCCCGGATCCCCAAGTTTTTCAACTACCCTTCAGCCAGCCTCATCTGCGAGTGCTCATCTCAGGGCCGAATGCTTGCTGCGATTGGAGGAACTGGTGCGTGGCTTCCTCATCTCCAAGGAGACTCTGTCCATGAGGATGCTGGATGACAGCTGGGACCCCACCCCGCTGCTCAAGGAGTTCCACAATGACAAAAGTGTCCACCATCCTCATCGACACCAACGCATCCATCTCCCACCTCATTCTCAGTACCATCTCGAGGCTGGGAATGACCTCAGCGTTTTCAAGTACATCCTCGTCACCATGGACTTCCCCATGGTAGAAAGTCACCATGGACTTTCTACACCTGGTGGTGGAGGACTCCTCCAACATCCTGGGCTTCTCCAGGTTCAACACCTCGCAGCCCTTCGATCTCGAGTTTGTGCACAGCCTCAAAGTGTTCTGGAGGGAGAACTGAGAAGCCAGCACCTACCCCGGCCCCGCGGCGAGCTCGAGCCCTACCCCCAGCTCGCAGATACTTCTGGGGCCCCTTCAGGCCTCGGCCGATCATGCTCAGAACCCCTGGTATCCCTTTTGCTTTCTGAGTACATCCAGGAGGCCTCACGGTGTGGCCTGAATTAAGTCTGACCCATTCCTTCCTCTCCACCAGCTCCACTTGCATGTGTCCCCTCCAGGTGCCCAGCACATATGCACCCCAGAACCTTTGCACTTGCTCTTCCTGCTGCTTTGCATGCACGTCCCTAGGGAGCTAGTGATTTGATCCCATGTTGCCAAGTTACTGCTCAAATGCCACCCCCCCATTAAAAAAATGGCCAACTACCCACTATTTGCAATGCTAGAGACTAGGGTTCCATCCCTGGGTCAAGAAGAACCCTTGGAGAAGGAAATGGTAACCCACTCCAGTGTTCTTGCCTGGAGAGTTCTATGGACAGAGGAGCCTGTCATGCTACAGTTCATGGGGTGGCAAAGAGTCAGACAGGACTTAGCTGACTAATACACAGAAGTGGGACTCTTGTTCATTAGGCAGTTCTATTTTTAAATATTGAGGAACCTCCGTAATGTTCTCCATAGTGGCTGCACCAATTTACATTCCCCACAATGGTGCACAAGGGTTCCCTTTCCTCCACAGCCTTGCAACACCTATTATCTTCTTTTTGATACTAGTCTTTCGGATAGGTGTGAGGTGGTATCTCACTGTGGTTTAATTTGCTTTTTCCTGATAATTAGTGACATTGAGCACCTTTTAATATACCTATTGGCCATCTGTACATCTTTTTTTGAGAAATGCCTATTCAGATTCTTCATCCATTTTTTAATCAAGTTATTTGGGATTTTGCTGCTAAGTTGTTCATGCTTCTTATATATTTTGGATATTAATCTCTTATCAGCTATAGGGTTTGCAAATATTTCCTTCCACTTCATAGGTTGCCTTTTCATTCTTGATTATTTTCACTGCTATGCAGAAGTTGTTGCATCTTCTCACAGATGTACAAAGGAAAAAAGAAACATGTAGTATAACCAACTTAGACTCTTAAAAAGTGTCCAATTAGAAGCATTAAAATGACTGAGCTGAGGTTGAGGTCAAAATTATTTTATTATCCCTAGAGAACTGATTAAGGAATCAAAAAGTAAATGGGTTCTTCTTTTTAGAAATGTGTAAATATTGAGATTTTTGAGGGTAATGTCAGGCTGGGCCTTAAGAATGATCTAGTTCAGTAATTCTCAGTTTGGTCTAGAGATACCTGGGGGTTCCAGTGACCCTTTAAGGGATCTGAAAAGTCAAAATTATGTTTGTGTGCTGAGTCACTTCAGCCATGTCCAATTCTTTGTGACCCCATGGACTGTAGCCCACCAGGCTCCTCTGGCCATGAGATTCTCCAGGCAAGAATATGGGAGTGGGTTGCCATTTCCTCCTCCAGGGGATCGTCCCAACCCAGGAATCGAATACACATCTCTTACATCTCCTGCATTGTCAGGTGGGTTCTTTACCACTAGCTTCACACCCTACTAAGAGGTCTCTTGCCTGTTTCATTAGGTTGACACTTGCATAGATGGCACAAAGCAGTGGGGGATAAAACCGTTAGATCTGAAGCATAGTTGAAGGCAGCAGCACCAAACTGTATTTTTCACCGTCATGTTGTGCGCTCACAGTAAGAAAACAGAACAAAACCTTGATGAAATCATTTAAAAAATAACTTTGTTACATTTTGAGCTCAAAGTACACATCTCTTAAAATATTTTGTGTGCTGAAATAGGAAGTATGCACTTCTGTTCCATACTGAAATACAATGACTGTCTTCAGGGAAAGCTCTTACACAACTGAGTTCTGAGTTGAACCAGCTACCCTTTTTCTTGGAATACCATTTTTAATTAAAAAAATGACTGAAAAACTGTAGTCATTCAGACTTGGGTATTTCTCAGACATTTTCTTAAAAGTGAACAAAGTGAGACTGTCACTTCAAGGAAAACATCTGACAGTAATTGTTGCCAATCGTGAAATTCCAGATTTCAAATGAAAATTAGAGCTTTAGAAAAACTTGCATTTGTTATCATGAGCTTGACAGTCTCCCAGTAATTAAAGACTTTTCTGTTAATACTGAATCTGATTTTTAAAATATTGTATATAATGAGATGCTATCAACATTTAAAAGATCTCTATAACTTTGTGAACAAGTATTTTCAACTGCCAACACACGAATGAAAGATCTATTTAAAGTACAAAAAGGACCAATGAATTTTATTGCAGCAGAGTAAGAAATGCTTGTTGAGGGCTTCCCTAGTGGTCAGTGGTTAAGAATTCATCTGCCAAGGCAGGGGACAAGGATTCAACCCCTGGTCCAGGGAAATCCCATATGCCACAAGGCAACTAAGCCCATGCACCACAACTCCTGAAGCCTGCACATCCTAGAACTAGAGCTCTGCAGCAAAGAGAAGCCACTGCAATGCAACTAGAGAGTAGCCCCTGCTCGCCACAACCGGAGAAAGTCCTAATGCAGCAACAAAGACACCGCAGCCAAAAACAGAAAGAAATACATGTTGATATGGCTTCAGATTCCATAATGCAACTCAATGTTTAAAAATTATCCTTGTTGAGTTCTCATGTAGCATCAAAGAAGAATATCCACAATTATACAAAAAGTCTCTTAAAATGCAACTACAAACCTGGATGAAGCCAGATTTTCTTCATAAAATTCCACTGAACTCTCTTTTTAAAGCAGAGTTCATGTTAAATTTTTTTTCTTATAACAATTTGCACAGTACTGTACATATAAATACCACATTAAATGAAGGTACTTCAGTACTGACAAAAATTAGCTGTCTTGTCTGGCTGGGAAAATGTGTGAAACATCTATAGTCATGTCTTTAAGCTCAACAAAAAAAGGTTTACCAAATCCAGCAATTCTAACAGTATACCAGGGGCAGTCTTTAGCAAGTTGAGATTACTTGGAGATCGAAAAAGAACTACTTCACACTGTAGGTAATAAACTTGGCTTCTTATTACCTGTAAGAAAAGACAAAAGCAGATAACATAAAGGAATCTGAAGATGATTTAGAGATTTATATATATATATATATTTCTAAATTCCTACTCCAAGAAGATTTTTTTGATTAATAATTTATATTTACCTGTGTGGTCCTCCTCAGTGGTCTCCCATTAGCTCCTCAGAGGTAACTACTATCCTGACCATGGTGTTTCCTTTTCTATGCTTTTTTAAAAAACTTTATCATGTGTATGAATGAATGGCTAAACAATATATTCCTTTGTAGAAAGGACATCACACCATATGGTATCTTCTAGGACTTTTTTTTTTCACTGAATATTAATATTCCTAATATTCTTTTATGCTGCTGCATTGTAGCTATGGTTCATTTATTCTGTTGTATAGTATTCTGTTCTGTGAAGATAGCACAACTTATCCATTTTTCTGTTGGACAACTGAATTGAATTCAAAGTTGTGATTTTACAAATAGTGCTATTATGAACACTATTGTACATATCTTCTGGTATACATGTATATATACTAGTCAGTATGTATACTCAGGCATGAAGTTCTGGGTTATAGAGTGAAAAGTATTCAACTTTACAAGACAACAGGTGTGCTTGGTATCTAACGTTTATTTCAGAGATAACATCCGGTGCAGCTGCATTAAGGCCTCTTTGGGTTACAGAATCCTACACTGCACAAGCCATAAACCCAATCTAGTATAACAGTTCCTCTTTGCCAGCCTTTTTCCAATTTCCCCAGGCTGGACAGACAGATGAGGACAGGTAAAAGCTCTCTCCCTCTCATGCCTTCTTTCCTGTTCTTGCCTTTCTTATCCCTGATGATAGCAGTTTCTCTCCCTGAGGCATCCAGTTCTTGACCTAATCTGGGTCCTCTAGGGGAGAACCTGGACATTTTGCTGATACTAGATGTCCTACTCACCCTTTAAGGTATAGTAGCTTAATTCCCATCTTCTTCACAATGCTTCCCTTATTATGCTGACACCCAATTCAGTTCGACGATCCACAATTCACTGAGAGTTTAAATATCCCTCATTAAACTAGACACCAATGAGTCAATGTGGAACAGAGAGCTCAAGAAGTCCTCCAAGAGCTCACCTTTTAGTGACTAGAAATAAGATAGTAAAAAAATTAAAATGCAGTGTGATGATAAAGGTCCACATTGACACATGGATGAGGAGTACAAAAGAGAGACACTTAGCCAGCTACACCCATTTCTTCCTTATTTTTTCTCTGAGAGCTTTTATTATCTGTACATGGCTCCCTTATTTAGCGCAGGCTTGCAGGATGCATTTATGAATGTGGTACCACTAGTTGAAATCAATTCCGTGTAGAATGGCTATAACACAGAACCTTTGAAGGTACATTCAGCGTGGTCCATTGGCACCTGAGCTTCTACTTTGGTCATCTCCCAAATGACATATTTCTGGTCATCATTTCTTGCAACTCCCACTCATACACTTGTTAATTCATCCTCTCATGCTACAGTGATATTTGTGGACTTTTACCAATTTTCATTTGCTTCTTGATCTTTCCCCTGGTAGATGATAGGAATCACCATAAAACTGGCATTTTAGAAGGCAATGGCACCCCACTCCAGTACTCTTGCCTGGAAAATCCCATGGACGGAGGAGCCTGGTAGGCTGCAGTCCATGGGGTCTCTAAGAGTCAGACAGGACTGAGCGACTTCACTTTGACTTTTCACTTGCTTGGAGAAGGAAATGCCAACCCACTCCAGTGTTCTTCCCTGGAGAATCCCAGGGACCGGGAAGCCTCGTGGGCTGCTGTCTATGGGGTCGCACAGAGTCGGACACGACTGAAGCGACTTAGCAGGAACCACCACGGAGGAGGGCATGGCAACTCACTCCAGTATTCTTGCCTGGAGAATCTCCATGGACAGAGGAGCCTGGCGGGCTATAGTCCATGGGGTCACAAAGAGTCAGACACGACTAAGTCAGTCAGTGACTAAGCAGAACACAGGAACCACCAGAAAACTTGAATTTTAACATTCAACGTGATTCTATTCCTCTGTTTCTTTGTGGCATTTCTGGAACAATCAAATACACATCGTTGTAAATCACTGTGGGTCCAAACTGCACACAGAATAAATAGCAGAAAAAAAACGCTCACTGAATAACTTCACACAACGTGATTTAAGATAACATGGTAGAGTCCCCCCTGGCTGAGGTCATAAAATGAAGGGCTAACTCACTGACCAAAGGTTACTGTAGAGTATGTCAAGCTAGCTCTCATTGGCTGAGAATGCACAGTAGCAGTCCGAGCATAGAAAAAAGTATTATTATGGTACCAAAATCAATTTATGTATATTTTTAAAGAAAAATATTTCAGAGATGAATTAAATAATTGCTGTTCTGGCAGTGCTATTGTTGTTGTTTAGTCACTCGGTCATGTTTGACTCTTTGTGAGCCTGTGGACTGTAATGCTTCAGGCTCCTCTGTCCATGGGATTTCCCAGGCAAGAATACTGGAGTGGGTTACCATTTCCTTCTCCAGGGGATCTTCATGACCCAGGGATCGAACCCAAGTCTCCTGCATTGGCAGGCAAGTTCTTTACCACCTGGGAAGCCCAGCAGTGTTAGGCTTTATCACATATTTCTGTGATCAAGCATGATAATTCAGTAGGATCCTCTGGGGAATTTGTATATGCCCTGCTTTAATTGCTTAATGGGTAGGCGTATTACCATCCCTCCATCTCAAATCGTAAACCCTCTATAGACAGAAACACTGTTTTATAGGTATATTTAACATAGCATCAATTTGGGCATGTAGCAGAGGCCAGAAAACACCAGCATGAATTAATATTTGCTGAATTAAGGCTAGCAGGAGAGAATTAAGTAAAAGAGGCAAAAGTTCATCTCAGAGTCCAACACCTACGTGAAGCTGAGATTCCCCAACCTCAGCACTATCGCCATTTTGGACGAGATAATCCTTTGTTGTGGAAGGCTGTTCTGTGTATTACTGGATGTTTAATAACATCCCTAGACACCAGCAGCACACCCTCCTCACCATGTGACAACCAAAAATGTCTCCAGACATTGCCAAATGTCCCCTAGGATGGAGAGAGATTGCCCTTGGTTGAGACTGCTGCATTAAATCTATCTCATTGCTTCTCTTTCATTCACCAGATTCTGGTCTGGGCCACAGAAGGCAACTCTCTAGATCAAGCAGGATATGTCTTCATGTTAAGACAGAATACACAATTATAGTTAAACTCTAGGTATAACTTGGTACAAATTTATTTATACTCACCTATCTCTGCTGCTCTAACAAAACACTGGGGCAACCTGTAAAACCATTTATGCATAAGTATAGAACAGAAAGATGAAAACTAGAAAAAAAAACTGGATTTATTGGGGGTAGTCAAGCAATATGGCAAGTGAATTATTTATTCATGTTTGGTAGGACCCTTTGTGGTCTCAAGCTTCAGGTGGCTAGACAAGTCCCTCAGCTCTATGACCAGGTGACCAAGGAGAACTCTCATATCCTGTATCTGCTTGAGGAGAACACCCATCTGGTGATACAGATGAGGGTCTGGGCCTTGCAGAGGGGAAAAGGAGTCTGGATCCTTAGAAGAAGGGGTGGAAAGTGGAGGCAGTGGCCCAGGGGGCTTTGTAGAAGTAGTTTCTGGAGCATCTGGTTTCTGAGGAGCTGGAGTCAAGGTAGTGGGTGCAGCAGACCTGGAGGGACCTGGATTAGGGGGCAGGAGACACAGACAGAGTGAAGTCTGACTCTCGTCCTACCCTCATACTCCTGGTCAATCTTTCTTATTCTCTGAAAGTAGCTTTGGAGCCCAGTGGCAGCAAAAATTTGAGGACTCTGGTCCAAATTCCAATCTGAAGAAATCTGCATTTCTTCTGCTTGAAAATCTTCCACAGGGAGGCCTTATCATTAAAAGGGCTATGGATGTTAGCCAGTTCCTCCTCTTTTAATTGAATTCCTTCCAACAGGCATGTTGTACAACAGGTAACTGGTCCTAGGTCAATCTCTGATTGTACATGATGCATGCTAAGTCTCTTCAGTCGTGTCTGACTCTTTGCCACCCCATGGACTGTGGCCCGCCAGGCTCCTCTGTCCATGGGGATTCTCCAGGCAGGAATACTGGAGTGGGTTGCCATGGCTTTCTACACTAATGTACTTGACATTAGTGTAATTCCTTATCCTGTGCCAGCCTTCAGTGTTTTGAGGATGCCTCTGCTGGCCCCATGAGTCACTTCCTCTTCAAGATGAGCCTCTCCCATCCCTTCCATTATTTTCCTTATGACATGACTTGAGCGCCCTCCCTACCCTGGACACTTCCTATGGGTATGTTTCAGATCAAATGCAGCCTTCTTGACTGAGATTCCTAGAATTGAATATAAACTCCAGCCTACTTCATCCTCACTCTAGAAACTCTGTTGCTACAAATGCCCAGAGTTCATGAAGGGAGTGTCAAGTCTACAGGGCAGTAGCTGCTGGCTCAGGTCTTGGTTTGGTGAGTTGTACACCACAGTCTGAGGGAGAAGTTGCCTCTCTGTGCTTTTTTTCCCACCACCAGGGCCTCTGGCTTATTGTTCTTGCCTCCTGTGTGTCTTTTCTTAACCTGCTTACACCAAACCCTAGCTCACGGACCCAATTGTCTTATCCCCTTCCTTCCTGCTTTTTCACACCCATCACACACACACACACACAAACTCACCCTGCACCCTGATCTCCAGCTTGGGGCTCTGTTTCCAAACTTGATTGTCCTCAGTGGCTGCTTCACACCAGTAGGACCCAGAGTGTGCCTCTGACACGGTGGGGATCTGGAATTCTGAAGAGGGACCCCTGCTACGCATTGTCCTGCCGTCCTTGTAGAAGGAGAAGAGGAGGCGGGCGGATGACCTCTGCAGGGGCAGCTTTGTCTGACAGCTCAGGGTCACTGGCTTCCCCTCTTGGGGCTCAGCTGAGGGTGTGACTCTGAGAACTGGGGCTCGAAACAGTTCTGGGGGAGAGAGAGGTGAGAAAGAGGAGCTCAGCCATTCATTCAGATGAGCCCCTGGCAAGCAAAGAACACCAGTCCCACATTCCTTCCTCTATTTTTAGATCAGGAAGGACTTCTCTTAGAAAAGTTCCATTTGAACCTTTCGAGTTGTCTCTCTCTTCAATAGACAGGACTAGAGAAGATCTAGAGATTGGCAAATCTGACAGTAAGCCAGACATCCAGTCAGTGAACATCGGGGAGCACAGAGCTGTAGGACAGAGCAGAAGGAAACATGTTGAGCTTGGAGTCAAGCTGAAGGGCTTGGACGGGCAATGCTAAGATGCTGCTCCTCCTGAAGGCCACCTGGGGCATCTGCCAGCAACCTACTGCTTAGGCCTTTGGTGATCTTGCCATCTCCAGGGAAAGACATTTGTAGTTCCTCTGTCTTTCCCCACCTGCCTCCACCATGATGACACTGCCTCTAGCGCTTACCGTGAACTGTGAGAGCCACAGGAGACGCCGTCTCTGGGCTCCCAGGACCAGGGCTCCTGAGGACAGCACTGCAGTGGTAGTGCCCGCTGTCGGCCTTTTGCGCCACAGTGATGGAGATTTCCTTGCTAGGTCCGGGGGGGCCAAGGGCTGCGCCGTCTCGGTAGAAGGTGACCTGGGTCAGTGGCCAGTCTTGCCAGGCCAGGCAGCGCAGAACCAGAGGGTCTCCTTCGAATATAGGCTTGGCTGGGCTTTGGAGGATCAGCCAGTCTGTGGGCCAAGGCAAAAGCTGAGTGTGACCTACTGCCCCTTGGGAGCTCCCTCAATCTGCCCACAGTAGATCCCTCTAGTCTTTCTCTGAGGGGCCAGGCCACCTGCCCTCTGGTTGGGAGTGTGGGACAGCTTCTCTAGGGTCTAGCACAGAGGGTACCCTGGCTTCTTGGGCTGAAGATGGAGCAGATGGTATCTCTTCCCATGGCCAGTTTCCTGGGGGTACCTTCCTGAGTGGGCTGTGGGGCTGAAAGGAGAGCTTTGGGAAATGGGAGAAAGAGCTGCCTGCACTGGTCAGTCCTTTCTAGGACCTCACCGTAGGACACAGTCAGGTGGACGGGTTCACTGAAAGTGTAGCCCTTGACCTGGAAGCTGACTTCCCTTGGGTCCGTCAAGTCATCCTCAGGGTGGCACATGCTGTCCTGGGTGCTGGCTGGTCCTTTGCACTGGAGTGCCTCAAAACTGGCAGCTGCGGAGAGCATGGTTGGAGAAGAACCAGAAAATGATGCTGCAGCTTGGAGAAGGAGGACAGGAAATGGCTCTCCACAGTGGTTCCTCCCTCTCCTTGGGGAATCACACGTTTTAAAATAGAGTAAGAAGACATCAAAACCTTTTTTTTTTTTTTCCCAAGAGACCCATGTGGCTCTCTAAGAGGGACACATTTGACTTGATTCGCTGGCTCCCGGGTGCAGTCAGTGAGTGGACTGTGGGTTTGAGGAAGGGGGTGGGGAGAGAATGGTGAGCTCACCAGCATGACATCCAGCTGCAGGTGCAGGAAACCAGATGTCAAAGACAAAGAGGATCCCAGAGCAGACAGACACAGGACAAGAGGGAAAGGAGATCAGATTCTAACATTTGTTGAGGGTCTACCATGTGCCAGGCATTGCCAGGCACGTTCACACTTTATCTCACTAATCTCACAAGATTTCTGGGCATGTGATTTCACCCCCACTTTATAAATCTTATTAATAAATGAACAGATTTTGAAAAGCCAATTCATTTACCCCCAATTTTAAAAAAGAGTAAGGAGTATAGCAAGAAAGTCAGGTACATCTGAGCCCAAAGTCAGTATTCTTTTTACTTAGTTGTCCAGACATGATCTACTTTAGTCCTCAGACCTTCCTGGGGGCTTTCTTCCATATTTTCTTTTTCCCAGATTCACTTTGCTCTTAATCCTTGAATATGTCATCTACTAACTAGCTTTTAGTACCTCCTTCGTGGCTCCTCCTTTCAGGTCTTCCTTTTTCAGTCTCCTTTACCTTAATGTCCTCTGTCCCTTGAACCTTCCCTGGCAACAGTAAAGCCCATCCTGTGTCTTTCCCTCTACCCCTGACCCTCTACTCCAAGTCTGTACTGGTAGCTATGAAACAATTCTTTCTTTGCTTGGGGGTTGAAACTTAGTGTTATAGCTTTTCCACCACATTTCCTCACCCTACCTCTTAGTTCCATGGCTGACCCAGGCTAGGTAAATCTCTCATCTCCGTGACTGCTTCTTGACCCTCTTAATGCTTCTTTCCCTCTCCTGGGCCCATGGCCATTCACATGTTCTCAGTTCTTTCCTGTCCCACTTGCTTTTGCTCCCTTTCACTTGCAAAGTCCCAGTACTCTTCTTTGAGCTGGTAACTTCTCTTAGCAAGGCCAGTCTCTACTTCCTAATCCTCATTACATCAGCAGCAGGTGCTTTCTTTCGATCCCCTCTCAGCCCTCTTCATCACCCTGCTACCCTCTTTTCAGTTCCTCCACTTTCAGTCAACTGGACACAGCCTCTTCTCTTTTTTGTAAAATAAAATGTTGTTAGGCTACCAGGCACTTTGACTCAATAAACTACGTGACAGGTATTATTATTCTCATTTTATGGATAGGAAAACCGAGTTCAGAAATATGAAAAGCGGCTTTTCCAAGTGATACAGAGCTAGTAAATAAAAGAAGAGTGGCTTGAAACCAGAGCATCTGATTCTGAGTCTGGACTTCTCACCACAATACCACTGCTGTGTCATAATTCAGTCACCCAGTCCTGTTTCTGTATGTTCAATAAAACAATTCAACAAAACTATTGTGTAGGGGAAATGTGGGTGCTGAGAATTCAAAGATAAATAAGATATAGTTTTAAAAATCAAACAAAAAGGCATTGTCCCTGCCTACAAGTAACTCTCAGTTCAGTGGCTGGCACAGGCATATGAAGAGATTGTTTCAGAGGAGGAAGAAAGTAAAAAGAAAGAATTTGCACAGGCAGCCATCAAAGCAGAGAGGAGGGCTCAAGGAAGATTTCCTGGTAAAGATGCCACCTAAGCTGAGTCTTTAGGGATGCCCAGAAGATTGTAAGCGAGAGACGAGCAGGGAGCAATGGCGGGGGCAGGGAGACGGGACTCATTTCAGGCAGAAGTAGCAGTATGAACAAAACTTTGGAGATAAATAAGAGTTTGGCGGGTAAACATAAGCAGGTTGGGATTTATTGCAAGGCCCAGAGGGTGAGAGAAGAGGTTGAAGAGGCTGAAACAAGGCCAAGTTATTGTGGACCTTGAATGCCATGATAAGGAGCTTTGGCTGGCAGACTTGAATTTTAGAAATTACTCTGGCTGCAGAGTCCGAATTTATTTCAAGGACACCAGGCTGAGATATGAAGATTAGTTAGGAAGTTGTTGGACTAGCACAAGACAGAAATGATGAGGGCTTGTCCTGCTGCTGCTGCTGCTGCTGCTTCTAAGTCGCTTCAGTCGTGTCCGACTCTGTGCAACCCCACAGAAGGCAGCCCACCAGGCTCCCCTGTCCCTGGGATTCTCCTAGTAGATACAATTAGTCATGTTTCAGGAAAGAGACCGGGTCTAGGACCAACTTAGAAGGTAAACTTTGCCAAACTTGATAACTGATCATGTGTAAAAGATGAAGGAGAGGGAGGAATCTACATTATCTCTGAATTTTTGACCCAGATTTCTGGATGGATACCATTAACTGAGATAAAACAGTGAAAAATGAAATTTGGGGACTTCCTTAATGGTCTAGTGGCTAGGATCCCGGGCTTTCACTGCCATGGCCCAGGTTAAACCCCTGGTTAAGGAACTGAGATCCCTCAAGCCACACAGTGCAGTCAAAAAACCAGAAGGATGAAATTAGGAGCGGGAGGCACCAGGAGGATCGATGAGCTCCACTCTGGTCGTATTGTGCTGAGATATCTTGAAACACGCAGGTAGCTATGTCTTGTGCAAAGCTTGATGTTTGAATGTGAAACTCAAAAACATGATTAGGGTGTGATGCATCACTTAGAACTCTTAATTATACAGTTGTGCTGGTAAAAGTTAGACAAATAAGTTCACTAAGGAGACTGTAAATTAAAAACTAAGGCGGCGAGGAGGCAACTGTAGAAAATGCCAGTCTTTAAGGGAAAGAGAAGAAAAGCCACCAAAGAGACCAAGAGAGATACATGAAGTACAAAGAGAAGACAGGGGAATAGAGATTGCCGAGGAAAAATATGTGATCAGCTGTACCCAGTGCAGCAGAGAAGTCCAGCAGGATAAGATTTTAAAAGTGTGAAGTGTCTGAATAGAGTTTGTTGTACTTTGGCCAAAACTGAGTCCACCGGAAGCCAAACTGCGGTCATTAAGAGTGAGTGACAAGTGGGGAAACAGAGAAAGCAAAAATGCAGACTACTCTTTCAAAAGATTTATCTGAGAAAAGGAAGAAAAGAGTTGAGATTGTAGCTAAAGAGGGCATCATAGTCAAGGGGACTTTTAGGATGAAAAAAAATACCATTCAGAAAGAGCCATTCAGTCCCGCACACGAAACTTCCATACACTAGCCATATCCCACCTGAACTTGGCTTCTGAGTGCTGAAGTTAGTTCATGCTGCTTTCCTTTGGGTCTTTTCCCTAAAGTCCTACATATCTCCATTTCCACAAATTCCAAGATTTTACTTACCCAGTAGCATCTGGGCTGCCCAGAGCAAAGCAGGAGAAAAGTAGAAGACTCCAGCCATGAGGACAGAGCTTAGCTTCGTGGTAACTGCGTTTAGGTCTCCTGCAGCTTCTAACACACTGATTTTCTTCAACACGAAACCCCTCAAATTAGAAAAGAGGAAGTAAGTCTAACTGTCTGATTGCCTGCATCTGGGGCCCATTTTCAACTTTGCAATTGACTTTCATCCTTCAGATTGACCAGGTTGGCTCCAGCACCATCAGCACCCTTAGGGGTGTGGATGACATGATCACCCTCCCAGTTGTTCGTGAATTCCCCCGCAGAGCTCAGAGACCTTTCAGAGCATGTTGGAAAGCATGTTTCAAAGTCTGCTCTCCCACCAGCCTTCACAAACTCTAGGCAAAATCAGTGCAACAATCGTTTATGTCACCAATGAAATAACAGGATAGGAGGCAGGAAATTGCTTGAAGGCTACACAGAAAGTCACAGGAAGACCATCGGTGAGAATTCAAGTGTCCTATCTTGTCCTGTTCCAAGTCTTACATGCTTCTAGTAACCAAACTGGAGCAGGACTGAAGGGAGAAGAAGATTGGTGGTGGTTGTTCAGTCCCTCAGTCGTGTCTGACTCTTTGTGGCCCCACAGACTGCAGCATGCCAGGCTTCCCTGTCCTTCACTATCTTCTGGAATTTGCTCAAACTCATGTCCTTTGAGTCCATGATGCCATTTAACCATCTCATCCTCTTCTGCCCCCTTCTCCTCCTGCCCTCTATCTTTCCCAGCAACAGGGTCTCTTCCAATGAGTTGGCTCTTCACATCAGGTGGCCAAGGTATTGGAGCATCAGCATCAGTCCTGCCAGTGAATATTCAGGGCTGATTTCCTATAGGATGGACTGGTTTGACTTCCTTTCTGTCCAATTGGTAATGGCACCAAATTACATATGAGATTAGCCCCCTGGTTGTATTCTTTCCTGGAGAATCCCAGGGATGAGGGAGCCTGATGGGCTGCCATCTATGGGGTCGCACAGAGTCAGACATGACTGAAGCGACTTAGCAGCAGCAGCAGCCACATGCTTCTAACATCCAAAGCCCAGACAAATTTGTATACAAATTTTTCTAGACTCAGGCCTCAGCTCTCTTTTTCTACAGTACAACTAAGGCTATTCAGTCTCATTGGAAATCTGAGTAAAAGGCAAAGAGGGACTCCTGGGAAAGAGCAGAGGAAAAAAGAAAGTCAATTTCCAGGGGCCCTATCTGTAAGGTTAGGGCTCAGGCTCATGGCCAATGCTCAAGCCACTGATCCTGAAGAAATTAGAGACAGAAGGCATCTGATAGCCTGAGAAACCTGAGAAGAGTCAGGAACAAGGGCAGTATGAAGGCCACAGCATCTCTCTTCAGCTCCAGGAGTCCTTATGGGAACCACATGCCTACCTCTGAACATGTGCTGTTGGACTGAGATCTCCTCAGTGGAAGGGCCCAGGCCTCTTTTCCCAGGGACCACACTACTCTCCCCTTCCCATCATGACACCCACCAGGCCCTCAGTTGGTGACTCAGAGATGAAACGAGCCATCAGAAATGGGGGAAGGCAGTCCTGCTTGAAGGCAGAAGGAGAGTCAGCATGACCCTTCAACTGTGCAAAAACCACACGTCAGAACAGATATATTAGCAACAGAGGCCTGACAGAGCGGGTACTTCTCAAGCTAAAATAAGCATTTAAAATAAATTTTCCATTATCTGAGAGACAAATTTTTTTTTGCAGGTGGCCCCAGGGAATGCAGTGGGAGTGAGGGGTGAATATGGGTGTGGGGAGAAGCAGTGAGGCAGTAAGCCTCGCAGGTGATGTGACGCGAAAGAACCCACAGGCTCAGAAGAGGAAGAGAAGTCTAGACCAGCCCTGATAAAAATTAAGAAAATGAAATGTGTTTAGATGAACTTCCAGACTTAACACTCTGTAAAATACAGACTTTTGGAGCTAGGTCTGTAAGGAGCTTCCACATTAACCCCACAAATCTTTCCATTCTCATGCCCCCAACTTCTCCTTAACTGCCCTTACCACAAAGTTGTACCTAGATGGAGACCCTCATCTATACACACCATTTCCATCAGCTCCCACAGGACCCCACTCTCAGTATGGAAAGTAAGAAGGCCCCTGCGGACGTGGGATGAAGCGATCACATTCTTTACTCTGAAATTTCTACTAAGCCTCTGGAAAATTTCACTCACATGAAGTCTAATCCATGAAATACTTAGAACAGGTGTGAATCACTGGGAAAAGAGGAACACTGGGCCTGTTATGTGCTTATGGAGGCTGATCTCAGTTTACTGAGTTAGTCCCACCATGAAGATCACCCCAGAATTTTCACAGGTCAGTGGGGCAAGTCTCCGTCCTCATTCCATCCCAATACTAATGAGACCTTTGATGTAATTTTCAACTGCTCCTGGCTTGTCACAAGCAGGATGTTTATTTTTTCTTTTTTTTTAATTGAGTAGATTAAAAAAATTAGAAAAGATAAATGACGGTATAAAGAATAATGATGCAATGAAGACTTTTGTACCTGGTTAAGTGGAGGAAATAGAATATTACCACTATCCTTGAAGCACTGTGTGGGTTCCTTCCGATTTCATTATCTTCTTTCCTGGTGACAATCAACCACAATCCTGATCTTGTATTTATCACTTCCTTTATTTTATTTTTTGTTTTTAAAATTTTATTATTTATACAATGTTGTGTTCAGTCTCTGGTGCACAGCAAAGTGTCACCCCTTTATTTTATAGTTGTAATCATTTCGCACTTGGAACTTTTATTAAATTGATTAATATTGTATGCATTGTTTTGAGATTTACTTTCTTCTCTTCTTTTTTTTGTGTGAATTCTTTATTAGCCTTGTGCTGGGCTTGGACAAAAAGTTCTTAATACCTTTTCTAGAACCCTTCAGGTCAGGTGTATGTGTGTGTGTTTCGTGTTTAAAAACTCTTTTGCACAGTGGTTTTAGGCTCGCAGCAAAGGGTAAGGTGCAGGGAGCCCGCGTACCCCTCCCGCCCCCGCGCACGCGCGGCCTCGCTCACTGCTGCCGTCCCCTGCTGGTCCGTTTGTTAAAACTGACAAGCCTGATGCACCATAATCACCCCAAATCCCAGGTTTGTCTTAGACTGCATTCTTGGTGCTGTACATTCTACAGCTTTAGACAAATGTATCCATCAATATAGTAACATACAGATATTTTCGCTGCCCTACAAATCCTCGCTGCTCTGCCTATTCATCAGTCCACTTCTGCAACACCTGATGACCGCTAATATTTTTACTGTTTCCATCGTTTGACCTCTTCCGGAATGTCATGTAGTTGAAATCATGCACTGCGTGGCTCTTCCAGACTGGCTTCTTTCACTTAGCAGTGTCTTTTAAGATTCCTCCATGCCTTTTCATGACTCGATAGTAGATTTCTTTTTAGCCCTAAATAGGATTCCATTGTCTAGATATACCAGTTTATTTACCATTCACCTACTGAAGGATACCTTAGTGTTTCCAAGGATTGGCAGTTATCAATAAAGCTGCTATAAACATCCATGTACTAATGATATGGAACATCTTTTCGTGTATTTACTAACTGTATATGTTCTTTAATGAAGTTTTGTGTTTTTTTTTTTTTTTGTAGAAGTCAAAGTGTAAATTAGGTAACAGGGACAAATCTAAACCAGGCTCCAGAGCCAAGAGTGTGACTTCCACTGCCCACCTGTTTGGGTTTCTGAGTTTATGATTTACATTTAATGTGCTTGCTGCCTTGCCAATCTGACTGGTTTTCTTCTGCTTTCAGTCGCATTTAGTTAAAATGAGGTGCAGGCAGGCAGTCTTATGTTCTGGGGTTGCTGGAGGAACAGAGGGAGCAACTCCTGCCCAGCAGAGTGTTCCCTGGGCTGCTGGCAGGCAGACTCTCCAACCCAGCTCCGTCCTGGAGGGGAAAACAGCACAGCCAACATCTCTGTGGAGCAACAGGGCCCTGAACAAGCTGGTGGTGTCACCTTTTAAATGTGGCACAGGCCAAGGACCCTCTTTGCCCCAGGCAGTCAGAGGCTGGGCAGGCCCTTGGGGTCAGAGGTCTCGGACTGACCCGAGGCTGAGGCAAGAACGCAGTAGCCTCCATCCTGATAGCACTTCTGTTGCCCTTTTCTCCGTCCTCTGCCCCCACCGCTCAGAACGGAAGCAAAGACCCTTGTGTCGCACATGAAGAAATACTTTTTGAGAATCCAGGCGCTGAATATGATGTCAGAGTCTGTGATAACAGTATACCTCATCCCCCTGGGGCCCTAATGATTATTCAAATGTTTATTAATTCAAATGTTTTGCTCCTATTTTAAAGTTAGGTTGTTTATTTTCTTATTATTGAGTGGTAAAACTTTCGGCTTTTAAAAATTCTAGATATATGTCCCTTACAGGGTGATATGTTTTAGAAATGCTATCTCCCAATCTGACTCGTCATTTTATTTTCTTATCATTGTCTCTTTTTGAGGGGTATCGTCCAAATGAATTTGCATGTACGTATTTGTCGGGTTTTTGTCTGTCTGTGTGTGAGGTCTGGTGCTTCTTTTCTTTTCTTATTTTTATTACTGAAGTATAATCGACCTAGAGACTGTGGTAGCTCCAGGTGCGCCACAGTGGTTCAGTATTTCTACACACCACAAAATGATCACCACTCATTGCCTTTTTTTTTCTCATTGTCTTTTGAAAAGCAAACACTTAAAATTTTTATGAAGTCCAATTTACCAGTTTATTCTAAGTTTTTTTTCTTTTGTATATTGCTTTTTAATCCCACTTAATAAATCTCTGCCAAATCTAAGGTCATTAAGATTTTTTGTTGTTTTCTTCTCGAAGCTTTATAGGCTTAGATCTTACATTTAGATATAAGATCCATTTTTAAATGTTTTTTAAAATTTTATTGGATTATAGTTGATTTACAATGTGGTGTTGGTTTCAGGTGTATAGCAAAATGACTCAGTTGTACATATGCATATATCTGTTCTTTTTCACATTCTTTTCTCACACAGGTTATCACAGAATATTGAGTTTCCTGTGCTATACAGTAGGTCTTTGTTGGTTATCTCTCTTATATATGCATTCTCGCTAAGTCACTTCAGTCACGTGTAACTTTGCGACCCTGTGGACCATAGCCCACCAGTCTCCTCTGTCCATGGGATTCTCCAGGCAAGAATACTGGAGTGGGTTGTCATACCCTCCTCCAGGGGATCTTCCCCACCCAGGGATCAAACCCACATCTCCTGTGTCTCCTGCATTGGCAGGAGGGTTCTTTACCACTAGCACCTCCTGGGAAGCCCAGCTTATATATAGTAGTTTGTGTATGTTAATCCCATGCTCCTGATTTATTCCTCCCTACCCCTACATTCTCTTTTGGTAACCATAAGTTTGCTTTTAGGATCCATTTTAAGTACATTTTATATATAGTGTGAGTTAAGGACAAAGGTTTAATTTTCACATTGGTTATCAATTGTTCCAGCACCATTTGTTGAAAAGATTATACTTTCCTCATTGAATTGCTTTGGCATCTTTATCAAAAATAAATCAGCCATATGTTTATGATGATATGTCTGCACTCTCTTTAACTTTGTTCTCTGTTTTCAAAATTTCAAAAGCTCTTCCACATAGATTTTGCATTTCCATGCAAATATTGCTACACTTCCGTATAAATTTAGAAACAGCATGTCAACGTTTTTTCAAAAAAGCCTGCTGGGACTTTGATTCCATAGATCAGTTTGGAGAGAATTGACATCTTAACAATTCCACGTCTTTGATCTATGAACACATGCGCTCTCTGTTTAAGTCTTCTTGAATTTCCCTTAGCAGTTTTCAGTATATGTGTCTTGCACATCTTTTGTCAAATGTATCCCTAAATATGTCATATTCTTCATGCTATTGTAAGTGACACTTTAAAAAAATAAAGTTCTGATGGTTCAGTTAGTATATAGAAATACGGACAGTTTTGTACATTGAATTTGTAAACTTGTTAAAGTCACTCATTAGCTATAGGAGTTTTGAAATATAGATTCCCTGGGATTTTTTTTATACAAACCATCCAGTCATTTTCAAATACAAAAAATTTTATTTCTTCATTTTCATCTGTACATTTAAATTGTTTCCTTTATCGCCTTATTTCACTAGCTAGGACTTCCAGCACTATGCTAAAAGAGCGGTACGAGCAGACTCTTCAGCTTGCTTCTGGCCTTGGGGAGAAAGCATGCAGGCTTTCTCTATTAATGCTGTTGAATGTGGGTTCTTTACATTGCCCTTTATCAGGGTGAGAGAGTTTTCTTCTGCTCCTTCTTGTCCGTGCTTCGCCATTCAGTCGTGAAGGACTGTAGCCTTCCAGGCTCCTCTGTCCATGGGAATATCCCAGCAAGAATACTGGAGTGGGTTACCATTTCCTCCTCCAGGGGATCCTCCCTCACCCAGGGATCAAACCCACATTTCCCGCAGCTACTGCATTGACAGGCAAATTCTTTACCATTGAGCCACCTGGGAAGCCCACCTGTTCCCACTTACTATTTTTTAAAAATAATTAATGGGTGTTGATTCTGTCAAGTGGTTTTTCTGCCTCTACTGAGATAATCATATTTTTGGCTCTATTAATACAGTGAATTACATTAACTGGTTTTCAAATATAAATTCAATCTTGCATTAGTCGAGATGTCTGTCTATAGCTACACTGTGGCTATTGAGTGCTCGTGTGACTTTGCAAACCTATAGAACACATAGTAAGGCCATCTATCTTATTCCTAAGACTTGAAAATGTATTGCAGTACACAAGTTATTCCTCACTTCTTGACTGGCTTGTTTTTATATTTCTTCAAAGAGAGAGAAGGAACAAAGGAAGGGGGGCGAGATGAGAAAGACAGGGAGGGAGGAAGGAAAAAAAGAGAGACTACACTCAGGTCCAGTTTCATATTGCTCAAGTAGAAGCTAGAAGTCTCCAGGCGTGCCAGATATGAACTGACACGTCTGTCTTTGGATGCCTGTTACACCTACAGCTCGGGTTTTAGAGCACAGATTCAGAGAGCATTTACAAAGATGCTCTGAGCTCTCCAATGCACGAGACCAATGACCCTATTGTTTCTCTTCCAGGGGACAGTTCCCCATTTCCAAACAAAGCCAATTCCTTACCTCTGGGAGACTAGAAGTATGAGGAAACACACTCTGCTGCCAGGTGGACCTCATTTTCATAGAGAAAACTCACATATTCTGGGAAGATAGCGCTCAGAGCTATTCCTTTAACTTGATTGCTGGCAGCAAATGAAAGAATTAATATTTCATAGAGGACAGTGCCCTGGGCCCTTTCTTGAGAGATTGAATCTGCCTGAAGTTCTTGGACCACAGAGGATTAAACAATATATTTGTGTATATTTTTTCTTACTCTCTTTGTGTTGGCTTTGCAGCTTAGTTCAGCAAAACAGTTATTCTGAGCTGCAAGAAGTACAACAGAGACAAGCAGGCTCTTGCTCAGGCCCAGAATGATGGTCTATCTCCCTTTCCTTTGTTGCTGTGTTTGGGTCTGTCAGCACAGAGAACAGCCTTCAGCTTTCAGCCCCACATGGGTTTTTTAATGTCATTTATTAATCAATTGAAATAAATCTCTCAGTGTCTTTGTTGAAGGAGACTATCTAGCAGACCACAGGCTTCTTTCCCCCAAACACACGCCTGAGAAAGCGAAAGTGGCAGGAACCGCTTCTTATTTGACAGAGCAGTTTTACAGGTATTTACTCTGTACAGGAATACAGAGGTGTCAATTACATTATTGCTCAAGTAACACATTATGCGGAGAAGGCAATGGCACCCCACTCCAGTACTCTTGCCTGGAAAATCCCATGGATGGAGGAGCCTGGTAGGCTATAGTCCATGGGGTCGCTAAGAGTTGGACACGACTGAGCGACTTCATTTTTACTTTTCACTTTCTTGCATTGGAGAAGGAAATGGCAACCCACTCCAGTGTTCTTGCCTGGAGAATCCCAGGGACGGGGATGTCTGGTGGGCTGCCGTCTATGGGGTCGCACAGAGTCGGACACGACTGAAGCGACTTAGCAGCAGCAGCAGCAACACATTATGAAATAAGATAACCAAATCGAATTATGAATTTTAGATCTTTTGATATTCTCATCAAAGTCTTCAATTTAACAACAAATCAGACTAGGTTCTTTGAGCCAGCTTCATCATGCAGAAGGATAATGCCCCTTGTGTTCATGCAGGAGAGAGGGGACATCTCTTTCATCTCTTTCTGAGACTTACGAAAGTGCATTTTTCAGATTAGAACGTGCCATTTTATTGTTATCATTGTGAGCAAAAAGAAGGCCTATAAAATTCTATTTTGCTGGTAGAAATGATGTACAAATGAACAGGGTTTTATTACTTCATAATAGTAACATAAGGTGCACAGAACATTGTGCTTTCAAATGTTATTTATAATGATACATGCTACTTATAGAAAGTGTAGAAAACATAGAAAAAGGAAATAAATGAAAAAAAAATCACACACATAGAGACTTTTCCTATGGAGGTTCTGGTCAGGTGTTTTTCCCTCCAACATTTCAGGAGGAAACTACAGACTGTGATTAACTCTATGTTTCAATAGAAAGTATAAGTTTAAATATGTATATTAAAAATATAAAGTTTCAGACATCTTCTGAGAATATGGGTAAAAGGTACTTGTCCCTATTTCTCCTGTTGCATACAACTAAAAATCCTGGACATTGTATATAAAACAAAAATAAGATCCTTAAAAACTGGAGAGAAAAAAGTAGACCAATTAGAGATCTTAGGCTCTGAGGGATGACACAATGGTGTGTTCCCTGGATTTTCTTTTGGCGTTACATATCTCAAATTTTGAGTGAAAAACCAGTGACCCAGAAATATCGATATCACAGCCCAAAACGAAGCCCTGACAGAACTATGTTCTCTCTAGCCAAAGGACTAGAAAGGACCAGCTTAGCATGACCCAAAACAGTCAGATAATAAATGTTCCACTCCAGCAACATCACAGGAAAAACCTCACACTACCCACAAAAGCATCAGATAAAGTAAACTTCAGAGCTAAGAAAGTTACCAGAGACAGAGAGGGATATGATATAATGACAAAAGGATCAATCCACCAAAAAGACCCTACATTAATATATAGCAAGCAACAGAGCTGCAAAAGGTGAAGCAACAGTGAGAGAACAGGAGAACTTGATAAATCCACAATTACAGTTGAAGGCTTCAACATCTCTCAACAACTGATAAATCAACCAGACAGAAAATCAACATGGATATGGAAGGGCTCAATGACACATTAACCAGCAGGATCTATGGAATGAAGCAGGGCAAAGACTAATAGAGTTTTGCCAAGAAAATGCACTGGTCATAGCAAACACCCTCTTCCAACAACACAAGAGAAGACTCTACACATGGACATCACCAGATGATCAACACCGAAATCAGATTGATTATATTCTTTGCAGCCAAAGATGGAGAAGCTCTATACAGTCAGCAAAAACAAGACCAGGAGCTGACTGGGGCTCAGATCATAAACTCCTTATTGCCAAATTCAGACTGAAATTTAAGAAAGTAGGGAAAACCACTAGACCATTCAGGTATGACCTAAATCAAATCCCTTATGATTATACAGTGGAAGTGAGAAATAGATTTAAGGGCCTAGATCTGGTAGATTGAGTGCCTGATGAACTATGGAATGAGGTTCATGACATTGTACAGGAGACAGGGATCAAGACCATTCCCATGGAAAAGAAATGCGAAAAAGCAAAATTGCTGTCTGGGGAGGCCTTACAAATAGCTGTGAAAAGAAGAGAAGCAAAAAAGCAAAGGAGAAAAGGAAAGATATAAGCATCTGAATGCAGAGTTCCAAAGAATAGCAAGAAGAGATAAGAAAGCCTTCTTCAGTGATCAATGCAAAGAAATAGAGGAAAACAAAAGAATGGGAAAGACTAGAGATCTCTTTAAGAAAATTAGAGATACCAAGGGAACATTTCATGCAAAGATGGGCTCGATAAAGGACAGAAATGGTATGGACCTAACAGAAGCAAAAGATATTAAGAAGAGGTGGCAAGAATACACAGAAGAACTGTACAAAAAAGATCTTCATGACCCAGATAATCACGATGGTGTGATCACTGACCTAGAGCCAGACACCCTGGAATGTGAAGTCAAGTGGGCCTTAGAAAGCATCACTACAAACAAAGCTAGTGGAGGTGATGGAATTCCAGTTGAGCTATTTCAAATCCTGAAAGATGATGCTGTGAAACTGCTGCACTCAATATGCCAGCAAATTTGGAAAACTCAGCAGTGGCCACAGGACTGGAAAAGGTCAGTTTTCATTCCAATCCCAAAGAAAGGCAATGCCAAAGAATGCTCAAACTACTGCACAATTGCACTCATCTCACATGCTAGTAAAGTAATGCTCAAAATTTTGCAAGCCAGGCTTCAGCAATAGGTGAACCGTGAACTTCCTGATGCTCAAGCTGGTTTTAGAAAAGGCAGAGGAACCAAAGATCAAATTGCCAATATCTGCTGGATCATGGAAAAAGCAAGAGAGTTCCAGAAAAGCATCTATTTCTGCTTTATTGACTATGCCAAAGCCTTTGACTGTGTGGATCACAATAAACTGTGGAAAATTCTGAAAGAGATGGGAATCCCAGACTACCTGACCTGCCTCTTGAGAAATTTGTATGCAGGTCAGGAAGCAACAGTTCGAACTGGACATGGAACAACAGACTGATTCCAAATAGGAAAAGGAGTACGTCAAGGCTGTATATTGTCACCCTGCTTATTTAACTTCTATGCAGAGTACATCATGAGAAACGCTGGACTGGAAGAAACACAAGCTGGAATCAAGATTGCCGGGAGAAATATCAATAACCTCAGATATGCAGATGACACCACCCTTATGGCAGAAAATGAAGAGGAACTCAAAAGCCTCTTGATGAAAGTGAAAGAGGAGAGTGAAAAAGTTGGCTTAAAGCTCAACATTCAGAAAACGAAGATCATGGCATCCGGTCCCATCACTTCATGGGAAATAGATGGGGAAACAGTGGAAACAGTGTCAGACTTTATTTTGGGGGGCTCCAAAATCACTGCAGATGGTGACTGCAGCCATGAAATTAAAAGACGCTTACTCCTTGGAAGGAAAGTTACGACCAACCTAGATAGCATATTGAAAAGCAGAGACATTACTTTGCCAACAAAGGTCCATCTAGTCAAGGCTATAGTTTTTCCTGTGGTCATGTATGGGTGTGAGAGTTGGACTGTGAAGAAGGCTGAGCGCCAAAGAATTGATGCTTTTGAACTGTGGTGTTGGAGAAGACTCTTGAGAGTCCCTTGGACTGCAAGGAGATCCAACCAGTCCATTCTGAAGGAGATCAGCCCTGGGATTTCTTTGGAAGGAATGATGCTAAAGCTGAAACTCCAATACTTTGGCCACCTCATGCGAAGAGTTGACTCATTGGAAAAGACTCTGATGCTGGGAGGGATTGGGGGCAGGAGGAGAAGGGGACGACAGAGGATGAGATGGCTGGATGGCATCACTGACTTGATGGATGTGAGTCTCAGTGAACTCCGGGAGTTGGTGATGCCAGGGAGGCCTGGCATGCTGCGATTCATGGGGTCACAAAGAGTCGGACACGACTGAGCGACTGACCTGAATTGAACTTAATCAGTATTTATAGAACACACCACTCAGTAACAATGGAACACACATTTCTTTTCAACTCTCCATTGAATATACACCAAACTGGACCATAACATGAGCAAAAACAAAACAAAAACAAATAAACAAAAACTCAACAAACCTGAAAGAATTGAAATCATAAAGAGTATGTTTTCCAGACACAATGAAATAAAACCAAAAGAAAACAGAAAAAAAGTCTCTAAACACTTGGAAAGTAAAAAAGATATTTCCAAACAATACATGGGCCAAAGAGGAAACCTTAAGAGAAATTAAAAATACATTGCAATGAATGAAAATAAAAATGCAACATATCAAAATTTATGGGACACAGTTAAAATACTACTGAGAAAGAAATTTACCACTGGATTAAAAAAATGAAAAAAATCTCAAATCAGTCATCTAAACTCCTACTTCAGGAACCTAGAGAAAGAAGAGCAAAATAAATCCAAAGCAAGCAGAAGAAATTAAATAATAATAAGAGCAGAAAACAATGAAAACAGAGAAAATCAGTGAAACAAAAAAATAGTGAAAATTGATCTTTATTGAGAATATTAAAAAAAAATTGACAAACCTCTAGCAAGACTGATCAAAAAGGAAGACACAAATCACCAATATCTGAGTGAAACAAGAGCTATCACTACAGAACTTGCATAAATCAGAAGGAAAATTTTTAAGTACTACAAACAATTTTATACACATAAATTTGACAACTTAGATAAAATGAAACAATTCCTTGAAAAGTACAAACTATCACAATTCACTTAAAATAGATACCTGAATAACCCTATAATTCTAAAGGAAATTGCATTCATAATTTTATTTATTTATTTATTTATTAAATATATGTATTTATTTTTGGATTCAGCGGGTCTTAGTTGTGGCATGGCATTGGGGCTCTAGTTGCAGCTCATAGGCTCAGATGCCTTGAAGCACGTGGGATCTTAGTTCCCTGACCAGGGATTGAACCTGCATCCCCGGCATTGAAGGGCAGATTCTCAACCACTGGACCACCAGGGAAGTCCCTGCATTCATAATTTTAAACCTCCCCCCAAAGAAATCTCCAGGCCTGTATGATTTCACTGGAGAATTCTGCTGAACATTTAAAGAAGAATTAACACCAATTTTTTACAACCCCTTCCAGAATACGGACAGTGAGGGAACACATCCCAGTTCATTTTAGAAAGTTAGTATCACCCTAACATCATGCTTAACAGTTCAAACTCCATGATTTCCCACTAAGAGAGGAAACAAGGCAAAGATGTCTGCTCTCACCCCTCTTAACATAATGCTAAAAGTTCTAGCCAGTTTAATAAAGAAAATAAAATTAAAAGGCTTTCAGGTTGGGATGAGAGAAATAAAAATATCCCTATTTGTACATGGTATGATCACCTATTTGGAAAATCTGAAGAATTCATAAAAAATTCCTGGAAGCTACTAAATGAATATCCAGCAAGTTTGCAGAACACAGGTAAAGAGTAAAAAAATTATTCTTTCTATATATTTAGCAATGAACATGTGGAGCCTGGAATTAAAAATGCAACTTCATTTATAATCACTGAAAAGAAATAACAGGTGCAAATCTAACAAAATATGTTCAGGACTTATATGATGAAAATTATATAATACTAGTGAAACTATTTTAATATAAATAAATGGGGAGGTACACCATGTTTTAAGGATTAGAAAATTTAACATCTTTAAAAAGCCATTTCTCCTCAAACTATTATATTGGTTTAACACAATTCCTCTCAAAATCCTAGCAAGGAATTTTTGTAGGTATAGACAGTCCATATTATTCTAAAATGTACATGGACAGACAAAGGAACAATAATAGATTCATGTTGAGGTTTGACAGAAAAGAGCAAAGTTCTGTAAAGCAATTCAGTTCAGTTAGTTCAGTTCAGTTGCTCAGTGGTGTCCGACTCTTTGCGACCCCATGAACCGCAGCACGCCAGGCCTCCCTGTCCATCACCAGCTCCCGGAGTTCACCCAAACCCATGTCCATTGAGTCGATGATGCCATCCAACCATCTCATCTTCTGTCATCCCCTTCTCCTCCTGCCTTCAATCTTTCCCAAAAGATAAATAAATACAAAAAAACATAATGTTGAAAAAGAATAAAGTGAGAAAAATAAATCTACAGTAAGACTTGATTGGCAGAGGAGTACACACAAAGACTAATGGAATAGAACAGAAAATCAGGCATCAGATCAGATCAGTCGCTCAGTCGTGTCCGACTCTTTGTGACCCCATGAATCGCAGCACGCCAGGCCTCCCTGTCCATCACCAACTCCCGGAGTTCACTCAGACTCACGTCCATCGAGTCAGTGATGCCATCCAGCCATCTCATTCTCTGTCGTCCCCTTCTCCTCCTGCCCCCAATCCCTCCCAGCATCAGAGTCTTTTCCAATGAGTCAACTCTTCGCATGAGGTGGCCAAAGTACTGGAGTTTCAGCTTTAGCATCATTCCTTCCAAAGAAATCCCAGGGCTGATCTCCTTCAGAATGGCACAAATATGCCCAACAGATTTCGACAAAGGTGCAAAAGTAATTCAACGGTGAAAGACTTTTTTATTAGATAGTTGGTAATTCATAGCAAAAAAAAAAAAACAACCCTCAATTTAAGCCTCATACCTCAAAAAAAATGAACTCAAAATGGATGATGGACTTCAAAACATGAAAAAATAAAACTTTTACAAAAATACAGAAGAAATGTCTTTTGGGCCTACTGCTAAGCAAAGAATTCTTAGACTTGATACCAAAGGTGTGCTCTATTAAAAGACAGAGATTTTCATTGGATATGTGAAAATCATAAATTGAAGGGTTTAACTTATTTGACTAATAGTTGTCTTACATAATTTTATTGATATAAATACTTGTATAATTTAAATAATCTGATGAAATTATGCTTTTTCAGCAAATGAAAAAGAATATTTAATCACAGTAGCCACCGGAAAACAGTAAACCAGAGACTAGTGGGGCAAATATCATAGATGATTTTAAATCTATACATATTCTTTATTTTTTAAAAAATATGAAAATCTATATATATTATTTTTTTTTAAAATATGAAAAAATTTTAATATGAAAATATGATAATACATTTATAGGAGACTTGGAAAATGCAGAACAAGTTTTCATATAGTTCTACTGTTTATTACAATTATTTTTGAAGTACACAAATTAAGATTTTTAGTAGGAGTTTCAATATCATACTCTCAAAAATTAATAGAATCAACCACAATCCTGATCTTGTATTTATCACTTCCTTTATTTTATTTTTTGTTTTTAAAATTTTATTATTTATACAATGTTGTGTTCAGTCTCTGGTGCACAGCATAGTGTCACCCCTTTATTTTATAGTTGTAATCATTTCGCACTTGGAACTTTTATTAAATTGATTAATATTGTATGCATTGTTTTGAGATTTACTTTCTTCTCTTCTTTTTTTTGTGTGAATTCTTTATTAGCCTTGTGCTGGGCTTGGACAAAAAGTTCTTAATACCTTTTCTAGAACCCTTCAGGTCAGGTGTATGTGTGTGTGTTTCATGTTTAAAAACTCTTTTGCACAGTGGTTTTAGGCTCGCAGCAAAGGGTAAGGTGCAGGGAGCCCGCGTACCCCTCCCGCCCCCGCGCACGCGCGGCCTCGCTCACTGCTGCCGTCCCCTGCTGGTCCGTTTGTTAAAACTGACAAGCCTGATGCACCATAATCACCCCAAATCCCAGGTTTGTCTTAGACTGCATTCTTGGTGCTGTACATTCTACAGCTTTAGACAAATGTATCCATCAATATAGTAACATACAGATATTTTCGCTGCCCTACAAATCCTCGCTGCTCTGCCTATTCATCAGTCCACTTCTGCAACACCTGATGACCGCTAATATTTTTACTGTTTCCATCGTTTGACCTCTTCCGGAATGTCATGTAGTTGAAATCATGCACTGCGTGGCTCTTCCAGACTGGCTTCTTTCACTTAGCAGTGTCTTTTAAGATTCCTCCATGCCTTTTCATGACTCGATAGTAGATTTCTTTTTAGCCCTAAATAGGATTCCATTGTCTAGATATACCAGTTTATTTACCATTCACCTACTGAAGGATACCTTAGTGTTTCCAAGGATTGGCAGTTATCAATAAAGCTGCTATAAACATCCATGTACTAATGATATGGAACATCTTTTCGTGTATTTACTAACTGTATATGTTCTTTAATGAAGTTTTGTGTTTTTTTTTTGTAGAAGTCAAAGTGTAAATTAGGTAACAGGATGGGTTCCATCCCTGGGTGAAGAGCCCCTGAGGAGGGTACGGCAACCCACTCCAGTATTCTTGCCTGGAGAATCCCATGGACAGAGGAGCCTGGTGGGCTACTGTCCATAGGGTTGCAAAGAGTCGGACACGACTCAAGCAACTTAGATTGCATGCACACAGTATTAAAAAATACAGAGTTACCCTGGAGAAGGAAATGGCAACCCACTCAAGTATTTGTGCCTGGGAAATCCCATGGACAAAGGAGCCTGGTGAGCTACAGTCCACGGCATCCCCAAAAGAGTAGGACACGACTTAACGACTAACACAAACAATGTAAAATACTTTTTTTTTAATGTGTGATGATTTTTTAAAATTTAATTTTTTTAACTGGAGGAAAATTGCTTTACTGTGTTAAAATATTTTTAAACAGCTAATTTTCTCCTTCAGAATTCTAAATCACTTCTTCTGACTTCCCTTTTGTGTTTGTTAAGAAGCAACTTTAACCTGTTCGCTGGTAATGATAAGGTTGATGCTTCCTGTGTTTCTGATAGATGCTCTCATTAACATCACTCATACATAACCTTAAACAACAAGCACAAAACATCACTCAAAAGACAAAATGGAGATTGAAAAAATGAAAAATATGAGATTTATAAAATACATACATACAAAACCTGTTAGCCAGCCCCAAGTGATGATACCAATTACCCAATGCAAATTATATACATTCAAGCTTTATTTTTTAGAGTAGCCTTGTAAAAAAGGTGTTATTGCTCTTTTATGAAAATCTTGTTCTTTACTTCTATGTGTGCTACTTTTTTATGTCATAGCTTACTGGTTTTATGTACGTAGGTTTAAAACATTTTATATTGAATGTTTGTTGAGCTCTTATAGAGGTTCTTAAATTGATGGGTCAAATTAAAATATACAGTTTATTATAATCACCATGTTACAAAAATAAGAGAGATTTATTTTATTATTTAACTTATCCATAAATTATTCCCCAAAGGGTTTTCTAAGTGTTTTTTGAGGAGGGGGATGAGGATTGATAAGGTTGTTCAGTTGATAAAATAATAAACTTATTATTGCAGGTATAAAAAAATACAAACTTAGAAATAAGAAAGAGAATATTCTTCACGGCTAAAAATCATTACAAATATAAAGGAGATTTCAATGTACAAAATAAAAAGCAAACAAAAGAAAACACTTGATCAAACAATCAAAAGCTAACTCTGTGAAAAGATCAATGAACTAGAACTTGGACAAGTCTGATTAAGATAAACAGAGGTACAAAGGTCTCTTTTTAGTATTCAACAATTTAATAGCAGTATTTTGTTTAGTATCTCTGATGTAACGTGGGGATGACCACAACATATGTGGGGATGCCCACAAATCTTGGTCACGTTGTTATAAAGAATCGAGTTACAGGGAACTGATCTTATTTCCATAATGAGACGAATGCTATTGAGTAGCAAAACAATTTTCCTGAAAGTTCCTGGAAGAGTTCAAGAATTGGGAGAACTAGGTACTACACAAGATGTGGGATGGAACCCATGCCTTTTACGCCTCCTGCAGGGTTCTTTACCACTAGCGCCACCTGGGAAGCCCATTTTTTAAATACCAAAGAACATGCATATTGCACTTGAAAATATGTGGGTTCCTTTCAAATATCTTTTGATACTGCTTTCTAACATGATTCCACAATGATAAGAAGACGGACTGTGTGTGAATACCTTTACAGTATGAAACTTCTGTGCCTTGTTCCATCTTCCTGGATATGTTCCAAGGTCCCTTAGTTTATACTATACGGGAGATGGAATAGAATTTGTATGCTACTCTTGTGTGAAAATTGTATAAATCTTCATTATGTTGAGTTGGTTCACAGAGCTTTTCAGGTTTTCTATATTCTTCTACTTTTCTATATATTCATTCTATTAATTTTTGAGAGTTTGATATTGAAACTGCTACTGAAAATATTAATTTGTCTACTTAAAACATAATTGTAATGAACAGTGGAATTATATGCAACCTTGTTCTGCATTTTCTAAGTCTCCTATAAATGTATTATCATATTTTCATAATTAAAAAAATAAAGAATATGTATAGATTTAAAATCATCTATGATATTTGCCCCACTAGTCTCTGGTTTACTGTTTACTGTTTTCCTGTGGCTACTATGATTAAATATTTAAAGAATATTTTTCATTTGCTGAAAAAGCATAATTTCATCAGATTATTTAAATTATACAAATATTTATATCAATAAAATTATGTAGGACAACTATTAGTCAAATAAGTTAAACCCTTCAATTTATGAAGCTTACTAGCTTTTCCCAATTTTTCAAAAAGTTTCTGAGGCAACTTAATGCTATTTCTTACACAGGCAAATGCTCCAAATAATTTTTCTCTTTCTTTTGTTTTTTTTCCTTTAACAAGAAGTCCTTCCTGGAAATCGCTGTTCTTCAACACTAGTCTGGATTGTTTGCACTCTAGGCTCCCTGCATGGCTGTTGTGTTAAGGCCTCCTTCCCCTGAATTTTCTGTATTCCCATTTCTTGATTGACTTGGCTGGAGCAAGTTTGCCAGGGCGTCTGAGAAAGGGTGTGCAGGTGGAATAGCAGATGCCCCTGGTGCTCCACCTCAAATTCACTTGGTTCACCTGAATTCACTCATACTTGCTGACTAGTTCAGTTTCTCCTGAGAATTAAACAAAGGAAAACTAGTGACCTGGAAACATCTACTCCCCTTGGGTATGAGAGAGGCTCTAAGAGTCTAACTTCTCCTTTTACAGATTTTTCCAGTTATCCCCTTATTTTCAAAATCATACCTGATCCACATCTTGTGTAGTACCTAGTTCTTATGTAGTACCTAGTTCTTGTGTAGTACCTAGTTCTTATGTAGTACCTAGTTCTTGTGTAGTACCTAGTTCTTGTGTAGTACCTAGTTCTTGTGCAGTACCTAGTAAGCAATAAGCACATAGAAAACTAAACACACGATGAAAATGAAGCCGTAATTATCTCTAGAGGGAAAAAAAAGATTGTTCAGGAGGAGAAATGTAATCAGAAAATACTATTTGTCTCAATAATGAACAGTAGTCATACAATGGTGATAAAATTATATTGGAGCACTGGATAAGGAGAATGAGAACTGAGTGACCATGGTATAGTAAAAATAGTCTTCTTATCCTATAGGAGGAAATCAAGTGAATAATATCTGACATTTAAAATCAAGAAATAGTTACAAATGTATTATTTGGAAATATGGAGATAAATTAACAGATGATACAGTTGAAACTGTTGAAAATGATTGCCTCTGGGGGACAGGACTGAGGAGATGCAAGGGAAGGGACAAGAATCAGCTATTTCTTGTTATATGCCTTGTGTTCTGTTATATAATTCAAATTATGTCTTATTACTTTAACAGAACATTAAAATTTTATTTAAAAACAGAAGAAAGCATTGTCTTCACATATACATTTAAGACATTCACATGAGAAAAACTCACGCAGACCACACTGTGCAATATAAGTGGGAAATAACAACAAAAAAAGATAGTGCTCATTCCCTTTGGAAATAAAGCAAGCAAATAGCGTGAAACACTCATCTAAATAAACCTTGAGCTAAGAAGAAAATAGAACAAAAGTTATAGATTATTTAAAGACAAATAGCAATGACAAAAATACATATCAAAATCTAACGGATGTGGCTAAAATAGCAATAAGAGGAAATGTTATAGCCTTTTGTGAATTTGTTTAAAAACAAATCCTTAGAACTTTGTAAATAAATGAACAATACAGTAAGTCTAAATAAAGTAGCAGAAAGAAATAATCCATCAGAAACAAATAGCAAAGTCTTGATCATGACATCAAAAGTCATGACAAGACAAACAAAAAACTAGACAAACATTTGGGAAGCCTGATTAAGATAAACAGATATGACAGTCAAGGTGGTTCACTCTCCAAAAATCATTCCACCTCCAAATGATTAAGCTAAAGTAAGTTACTCCCTTTTCTAGTGATTGATTTAGGAATGGGCATGTGACCCAGGCCTGACCAATAATGATGTGATGGGAAGATTGCTGGAGAAACATTTTCTCACTCTTAAGAAAGAGACACATAGAAGAGGTAGTTAGCCGTTTTCTTTGTCTAGATCTTTGGAAGTGATGCCTGGAACTGCTGTGGTCGTCATGCTGCTAGGCCAAGGGATCGCTGCACAGCACACCCAGAGTTCTGATGCACAGGAGACACCCTGTCTCTGAACTTTCTGTTGTGTAAGATAATACATTTCCCTATCCTTTAAGCCAAATTGAATCTGATTTCCTGTTATTTCCAGCTGAAGTCATCTGACAAAAGAAAGCAAGCCCAAAAGCTAGGTATGAGAGAGAGAATATAAATGCAGACACACAGCAATAGTCACTCAGTCGTGTCCAACTCCTTTGTGACACCGTGGACTGTAGCCTGCCACGCTCCTCTGTCCATGGGATTTCCAGGCAAGAATACTGGAGTGGGTTGTCATGCCCTCCTCCAGGGGATCTTCCCTCCCCAGGAATCGAACCCGGGTCCCCTGTATTGCAGGCAGATTCTTTACTGTCTGAGCCACCAGGGAAGGCTACAGATACATAGATTATTACCAAAAGATAGAAGAAGATACAGTGTATAGCTGCATATCAATAAACTGGATGGTTTCTAGGAAAGTAACATTTTTTCAAAATTGACTCCAGTGAGATAGAAAAGCCTTATTAAACCAGTAATGACAGGGGAAAAAAAAAGTTTGTCAAAGATCTAGCCTAAAAAAAGTATCAAGCCCACAGGATATGTTCAGTATCTATTTATTTTTGGTTGTGCTGGATCTTCATTGCTGTGTGTGGACTTTCTCTAGCTGTGGCGAGCAGGGGCGGCGCTCAGGCTTCCTACTGCAGCGGCTTCTCTATTGCGAAGCACAGGCTCTTGGTGAGTGCGCTTCAGCAGTCATGGCCCATGGGCTTAGTTGCTCTGCAGTATGTGGGATTTTCCCAAACCAGGGATCAAACCAGTGTCCTTTGAACTGCAAGTCAGATTCTTATCTACTAGATCACCTGGGAAGTCTTCCTGCCCCCGCCAGGATATTATAGGAGAATTCTATCAAATCTAAATTAACTGATATAAAAGGAAGTTGAAGGATCCTAGAAACATAAAAAACAGGGCAGATTCAGGCATGTAGGAAGTTAGTCTAATCTGGGCTATTGGGATGGCCACTGGGATGAATGAACTTCACTTGTTTGCAGGCACAGTGTCACTTTGATCAAGATTTAAATTCCAGGGAAACAGCTCCTGGTTGAGCCAGCTTGGGGTGCACGTTCTCCTCTGGAACTAGGGATGAGGTCAGCCCACCTACCTGCATGGAATGAGACAGGGAATAGAGTTATTTAGTCAAAGGGAAGTCGGGCTCTGTTACTATTAACAGAATCAGGGAAAATCAATGCTGGGTAAGAAAATAGTCCATTATAATCAGATTGGAAAAGTTAAAAATACTCAGCATTGACAAAGGGGTCAGGAACTGGTTTCCCTAGTATACTTTGGGAGGATATGTAGACTGCTTTTTTAAAGATGAGAGCATCCTTTGAGCCAATGATTCTACTTCTAGGAATTTATCCTGAAGAAATACTCACATATGTAGTCAAAAACATCATTCAAGAATGTTGTTCACCACAGTATTGCATATCAGATCAGTTCAGTTCAGTCGCTCAGTCATGTCCGACTCTTTGTGACCCCATGAATCGCAGCACGCCAGGCCTCCCTGTCCATCACCAACTCCCAGAGTTCACTCAGACTCACGTCCATCGAGTCAGTGACGCCATCCAGCCATCTCATCCTCTGTCGTCCCCTTCTCCTCCTGCCCCCAATCCCTCCCAGCATCAGAGTCTTTTCCAATGAGTCAACTTTTCGCATGAGGTGGCCAAAGTACTGGAGTTTCAGCTTTAGTATCGTTGCTTCCAAAGAAATCCCAGGGCGGATCTCCTTCAGAATGGACTGGGTGGATCTCCTTGCAGTCCAAGGGACTCTCAAGAGTCTTCTCCAACACCACAGTTCAAAAGCATCAATTCTTTGGCGCTCAGCCTTCTTCACAGTCCAATTCTCACATCCATACATGACCACAGGAAAAACCATAGCCTTGATTAAACGAACCTTTGTTGGCAAAGTAATGTCTCTGCTTTTGAATATGCTATCTAGGTTGGTCATAACTTTCCGAAAAATTGGTAACATTTAAGATATCAGTTAAATGAAATATAGCACAGCATTTGTACTATGGAATACTATACAATCCTTAAAAAGAAAATACTTCCATGGAAGAGCTCCATAATATACTATTCATCAAAATAAACTGCTTAAGTATATGATCCCATTTATGGTCTTAAAAAACTGTGTGCATACTCAGTTGCTCGGTTGTGTCTGACTCAAAAAACCTAAAAATATGCATTAGGTGTGTATTAAAAAATCCAGAAATATACTCCAAAATTCAACAGTAGTTACCCACAGAAAAGGAAATAGGATTAGGGGGTGAGAACAAAATGGAACTCTCACTTTTCCTCTTTATATTTCAGTATTATTTGAGTCTTCATGCTCACAGTGAGCATGAGTTTTGGCCTATGTGTATTTGTAAACAGGCAAAAATATAACGTGATTTAATTTTAAAAACCCATATGCTTATACATACTATTATAGACAGAAACGTGGATTGAAATTTTTTAAACATTAGCATTGATTGTTTCTATTTTGTGAATTTATAGGTGATCTTAATTATCTTTTTTGCTTACCTGTATTTTAATTTAATCTTAGAAATTAGCATAGTAAACTAATTTACATATAAATAAAATAAACTGCTACTATGTAATGTATTGGAGAAGGCAATGGCACCCCACTCCAGTACTCTTGCCTGGAAAATCCCATGGATGCAGGAGCCTGGTGGGCTATAGTCCATGGGGTCGCTAAGAGTCGGACACGACTGAGCGACTTCCCTTTCACTTTTCACTTTCATGCATTGGAGAAGGAAATGGCAACCCACTCCAGTGTTCTAGCCTGCAGAATCCCAGGGACAGGGGAGCCTGGTGGGCTGCCATCTATGGGGTCGCACAGAGTCAGACATGACTGAAGCGACTTAGCAGCAGCAGCAGCATGTAATGTATGAATAGAGGGACATACATTGTTACTGTAAAAAGGGCACGAGTATGTGAACAAGAAAACCACAACAGAAGAACTATGAACGGCTAATACTCTTAAACGCTCTCATTCTAAAGGCACATGTTTTGCCATAAAGTAAGCCCTCAATAACCCAATAATTGCAATTACTGTTCCTTATTGTACAGCAATATGTGAATATGAAACCTCATGAAAACTACTCAACAAAGGAAGCTGCTAAATTCTGAATGCAAAAATGTTGCACAACGTTCCTGTTAGAGTCCCAGGAAAATGAGGCCTCGCTAAGGACATCTCCTGAGGAAGCTGTCAGTCCTGTTTCTAACCTCCCGGAACCTTCTCTGAGAAGTTCACATCCTTCTGATAACTCTGATAGGGGAAGAGCAGAAGAGAAAGAGTCAGTAAATCTCCGTTCAGGACTCATCTGAAGTTTGGCTTCCTGAGAACTGGTGTTTATTTACCATGGGAGGAAGAGAAAGAAGACATGGAAACAAGAACACAAATTCATTGGAAGAAGAGTATATGGTTTTAAGATGAGGGATACTTGTCCTACACTCCAAACATTTTCTTGCCCCCACCTTCTGCCCATTACCACCTCCCCAAGATTCTTACCACTGAAAAGAAACCGACCCCAGATCAGTCTATATTCTAATTGGTTCAGTGATTAAAAGATAAGGGGACTGTTGTTTGTGTAGTATTTTATTATAAAAGTAATAAATGGTCTGTACAGAAGAATTAACAAAGCAAATGAAAAGCACCAATAATTCCATCCCCAGAAACAATCACTTTTAATATATTGGCATACGTTAGTCTATTTCAACATTTCTGAAATCATCCATGGTTATCTAATTTTTCTCATATAACCTGTAACGTATTTCTGTGTTGCTGCAATTTCTTAATAAAAGTAATTTACACTGGCTGTGTGAATGTATAATAGAAGAGTCCTACTGATGAACGTGCTGAGGCAAGGAAGAAATCAGCGGTCAGTTATCTGAGGCTATATCACCTGTGAATGTCAGAACAGGGAGCTTCAGGATTCAGAGGACTGAAAAAGTCATTCTCCTTCTTTAGAACTGCAGTATCCTCTTCTACCCAAGAGGAGTTCAGGCCAGAAGACACCAGATCCTGGCCTCTCCGATTCACTGCCCCGAGTCCCAGGCAAGACAATGAAAACTAAAGGCGTTTCTGGTAATCGGACTCTGAGTCTTCCTCTGCAACATCCGGGTGCGAGAGGAGTGAATAGGTGACTGTGTTCTCAGCCTGGAGAAAACAGAAGGGAGCAGTGAGGATCCGCGGAGAGGCCGCAGGAAGGAGGCCGCACCAGAGGCAGCAGGGTGGAGGAGGGGGAGAAGGAAGATCAGGCGGCGGAGGGCTCACCTCAGTTCTGGCAGCATCATTTTCAGCATCAGTGAGACCGGCTGTGGGCAAAGAGAGCAGAGGTGAGCAGGCGCACGGCTATAGCCTGGGGCCGCCCCACACTGAGGCGGGGCCCAAACCAGGCTTGAGGGAGGACCACTGACCCCAACTCAGCCCTGTGGGCCGAAAGCTTGGTTCCCAGCCCACCCTCAGTATCCCAGACATGGCGCCCCCACCAGCTACATTAGCAAAGGGAGACAGTCATCTGTACTACACTCTTTTCAGAAAACCACTATTTTCTTCGAAGCTACTAGGCAGCTTTTGGGATTGGAGATACTGAGTAAGAGGTGTGTGTGGACTGGGGTGGGGACCTTTCCAGGTTAGCCAGATGTATTGGGTTGGCCAAAAAGTTCATCCAGATTCCTCTGGAAGCTGGTACAGAAAAACCTGAACTAACTTTTTGGCCAGCCCAATAGTATGTCTTTGTCGGAGCTCTGGAGAATCTCCTACTCCCTCACATCAAAAAGAAAGAAAGCGTGAGAGTGAACAAGGGAGGCTGAAGAGAAGGAAAGAAGGAAGCAAGCAAGCCAGCCAGCACTCTCCTTGGTGAAGATCTAAAACACATCCAAATTTCCTCATGTTTTTGCCAACAAACTCACTTTGCCAGTGCGGAAAGCAGCTCAGTATCTGCAAAGCAGCATTCCTCAGGAAGTGGGGAAGGAGTCTGAGACAATGCATCTAGTGTCTTCATTCATCTCCAGGACACAAGGAATCCCTGTATGCCATGCTCCAACTTCTGGAACAAACCACGTCCTGAATCCTCCTTCTAATGCATCCCTCTACAATCCCAGCAACCTAGATGAGCCTTTGGGGAAACCATCAGCCCCAGTGCCTTCCTGTGAAATAAACACCTTGTGAAATATATTTATGCCAATGGTAGAACCAAACATCAAAATGGCTAACCCACTTGTGTTCGGACGTTTTATCCTACGTCAGCTTGGCCCCAGTGCAGACTCAGGTCCATATCCCCACTTGGCCTGGCCATGGGACCTAGGGATCTTGCTCAAAGTGCCGCTGGACAGCTGGGCCATTTTGCTCAAGCTCTCAAATCTGTTGGCTCTGCTCTGAGTCATACTCCAGCCATCAGAGGTGGGGTCCTCAAGGGCTTCTTTTTCCTGTCTGTTTCTGCTGTCTGGGAGCCCCCAGAGAAAGCTCCAGGTCCCTCCAAGCTCTGGCTTTAACTACAGTCAGGAAATCACCTGGGATAGTCCTGCTCCTTTAACATATCCCCACTTGGGCCAGAGTTGATGGGCACTGACTCTCAGAATGTCAGACCGGGAAGGCTTCGAGGTCCTCCAGGCCAATGCACTCATTTCCTCAGTGAGGTGATTAAACCCCAAGAGAGGAAACGACACTCAAGATTCCATTTTATGATAGCGACCAGGCTAGTGCCAGGTTCACATTTAACAAACCTACAGGAGTGGGCATTAGATCCAGGCTTTGTCGACAGAGGAAAGCCCGCTAATGTAGCTAGTACACAGAACTTTCTCAGCCTAAAATCTTCTCTTCATGTTCCACCAAGAGTTGAGCCCTTACCCCATCGCTCACCCCATCTACTCTTACCCCATCTCTCCACAGACACGGACTACAGCAAATCTAGGCTTTATTCCCTTGGCCTCTTTCCCCTTTCCTCTAGAGTTTTCTCTCTTTAATTCTATTTGCCTTAGTCTTACAACATCTAACCCCCACCCTGTGCCAGCTCTTCCAAAGCTCCACAGAAAGACCTAAATATCTCTGATGTCCTGCTCTGGAAATACCCCTAGAAGTTCTAGCCCCAGAAACTCAGACAGGGCCATTGTCTCTCTATCTAGGATAGGTATTCATCTCCTCATCCCCAGTGAGGTCCTCTTCAGGCCCAGGAGTTAGTCTCAGAACTGACCAAGAGATTTGAGCCCCTGCCCTCCTCCCACTGCCCCCTCCCTCTCCTGTGCTCACAAGCCGCCTCTTGATACACATGGCAAGCCGCTTCTTGACGCACACGGCAAGCCGCTTCTTGACGCACACGGCAAGCCGCCTCTTGACGCACACGACAGGGTGTCACTGAGCCCACAGAAGGGAGCTGCACTCACCTGGTTCCTCAGGGAGGGTCTCTCCCATTTCCCTGCGCTCAGGGCTTCCTGGGAGAGCTAGGAGGGGCACATGGAGGTTAGTAGGATTACGGGGTAGAACCTAAGTCTTCAGGACCACGGACCAGAGGCAAGACTGGGTTAGAACCAATACATACCCTTCTCCCACAGACACGCCTCTCCTCCCCACTTCCCAGAGACTACCTTAGCCTATAAAAGGGCTGGTCTAGAGAGGTAGAAGTTGGCTAGGTTAATAGTAGGGACTCATGGGACTGTCAGAAAGGCCATTCCATTGCACCTTTCTTAAGCTTGCTCTGCCTTTTAAAAGCATCTCTTTCTCCCTCTCAGTTTTTCTCACTGAGTCTCTACATTTACTTACCATCGGTAACTGAGGTCTTGGCTATGAACCAATTGCAAAGTGCTTTGTGAGGTATAAGTAGTATTTTTTCTCTTTGTCAGTGGCTCTGAGTCTTTTTTTCCCTTTTACTTTCTCTGTGTCTGGATAACTCTGGCACTTTCTCTCACCAGTAAGCTAGCTTTACAGTGTTAAGAATTGTGATGATCTGCTTACTAGATTTCTATAGCACCTTCCCTTCTCTCTCAGCAATTTTACATTAATATTAATACTATGGGAGGAAGGAGCCTGCTTTCCAAGAGCTGAAGTTCTTCAGCTGATCAGTGAAGAGATGTTTATTAATCATCTTACTGTGTGGCAAGCACTGTGCTAGGTGCTGATGGGAAGAGGAAAGAAGCATAAAACAAAGAGACATGCTTACTGCCCTCCTGTGCCCTTTAGAATACAGATTAGTTGTTTAAAGGTACCCTATGTCAATTCCATGAACTTTCTGCCCTGCTTCACCTTCTTTTTTTCTGCTTCACCGTTTGTGGCTTCGATGGCATCAAATTGCTCCCAGCACCCTCCTTACTCTTTCCCGAGCTCCATCCCAGCCACAGTGTTTCTCATTTCCATGTCTCAGCCCCCACGCCTGTAATGCTCATCTACCCTCTTTGCCTGGTTAACTGCTAGCCTCAAACATCACCTCCTCCATAATGTTAACAGCCCGTACTATATGGTGCTAGCTGCCTGCTAGGCACTGTTGTAAGAGCTGCAGGCTCATTCATTCTCATAACCTTATGAGGTAGGTTCTATTTGTGTCCTCATTTTTCAGATGAAGAAACTGAGGCACATAGAAGTTGAATATGATGAGGAAAAACAACTGTTTTCCTGAAAACAACAACAACAACTTTGTTTCCCTGAGTTGCCACCTAAGAATTTTACAGTATGATCACCTTGCTTACTCCCAGAGTATGGACATTTAAGATAAGGACTTGAGTTTAGGATTCCCGCTGTTAAGTTCTCACTTTGATTTTCCTGGGGCATCTTTCAAAACAACCACTTAGATGTTAAGCCCACAAATATGTTGGTGTCCTCCACCTCAACCACTTCATAAATAGTGGCTTGACACTGTCCTCTCTGCTCACCCATGACCTGGGGCAAAGGGTTGCCACCCCTTCTCATTTCTGGGATCTCTGAGTGGCAAATCTTGTGACTCTACTTCCTTTATGAGAATGTATTGAAACTGTATTTTCAATGAAAACGACCCAGAGCTTTCACTTCCCCAGTCTAGGAGTTCAGATGCTGAAGGAGCCGCCAGCCCCGTGTGGGTGGCTCGTGCCTCCTTGTTCAGCTGGTCGTGATGTGAACATTCTTAACACGCCAGCTCCATCTTCTCAACACACAGAGAATAACTCACCCCCACGTTACTCAGCCGGTGAGCAGAGGTGCTTAGATTTGAACTGAGGCAGTCTGACCCCCCAGTTGAGCTTCAATCACCATGCAACACTACCTCCCTATGACGTTTTCTCTAACTGGCCCAGCCCGTGCTGGGTCATTCAGGCTCTTCTATCCCTGTCGTAGCCTATGCATTCTCTAATACTGGTCTTATCCCCTCCAGTTACTATCTGTGCTATTGTACTATTTGTATTTCAGTCTTCTCGACAATATTATGGACTCCCTAAGGGCAGAGGCTGAACTTTTCTTTAACTTGGCATCATCCACAGAGTCTATCACAGTGCTTGACACATAAGCCAATTTGTTCAGGCCTGTTAAATGAATGAATGAATAAATAAAATATGGGACTATACATGAATGCTAAGGATTCTCTAGCCCAAAGATAAGGGTTCTAGCCATGGTTGGGGTTAGGGCCTTGGCTAAAAAGGAACTGATAACAAGAGGGACCAAGAGGAACCACAAACCTGAGATCGGCTTTCTCCTGAGGCGGAACCAGGTTATTATGGCCGCAACAATAGCCACTGCAGCAAAACAGGTGCCTATAGCCACAGCTGTCATCGATGAGGGGCCGCTCGAGCTGGACTCTGGGGAAGACAGACCTCAGGACCCTCCCTATGCCACTTCACCCTCCCTGCCCTCCTCCAGTGCAGCACTTGCTTCCTCCCCCAGCCTCACCTGCACAGGAGTTCTGTGAGTGGGTTTGTGCCTCCCCCACACCCTTTCGATTTCTCTGCTAATCAAATGAAGGCACACTGCTGAGTGTATAAGGTGGAGGGAAGGGTTCCTTTTAGCCCGTGGGGATAGCAGGAAGCGTGAACCTGAAGCCTCCAACACTGGACCCCTAAACTGTTTAAGAACATGCTATACCTTTGGGAGTGAATGGACATATCATGAAACATGAGAAAAAATTAGGAAAACTTCAGTTCTTAGGAATGTCCAGGAGCTTTGGGAACTTCTACACCAACGAGAAAGCTCTGCCTCACTGCTGTGCTTGGTGTGATGGGCTTATATTTCAAAGTGGAATAAGAGCCTCATCACCTGTCACTTGGGTTCCAAGCTCTGGACAGCATTTATCAAGTGGCCCATACCCCCTGCCCTTGGCCCCAGAGCCGAGGTTTGCTACTATGGCATTTCTCAAATCTCCATTTAAGACCATGTGACTTTATTCCTAACTATCCATCTCCTCTTCTCCCATCCTTTCATCTTGAGAGAGTCCCCACCTTGGACAGTGATGTTCACTGGCTGTGACGAGTGTAGCATCTTCCCAATAAACGCTGTGCAGTGGTACTGGCCGCTGTGACTGAGGTTGGCGCGTGGGATAGAGAAGTTGGTGCGCTGATAGGAAAATATCTTGGATTTCCTATCCTGGTAGAATGTGATCTTATTCAGAGGCTGGTTTCTCCAGCTGTGGCACCTCAGCATGATGGGCTCCCCTTCCTGGAACACGAGGCTGGGGGTCTGGAGCAACAGCCAGTCTGAAAGACACAAAGGGACCGCAGGACCCAGAAGGTCTTGACTCAGATCTGAGACCCAGACCATCCCTCCGGGGGCCAGTGTGTGTCGGGGGGAGTTTAAATGTGGACTCACACACCCCTGGTCTCTAATTCTGGCTCCTTCGTGTATGCACCCTGTGATCCTGGGTAAATAATGAATTCTTCTGGGCCTCAGTTTCCTCGTATGTGGAACTAGTCACAATAGTACCATTAGCTGTGCTGTTTACAGTAGTTGCTGGCACACAGTAGGTGTTCAGATATGCTTGTCTTCTCGTTCCCATCCTGGGAGACACAGCTGCAGCCCTGTCTGGCCCAAGAGGCCTCTGCAGGTGGATACAGGGGACCCAGAGTGCAGTCCCTTCCCCGAGGAAGGAGGGAGGTGGGGGAGAAGCCAGTCTGAGAGAGAAGACAGCATGTGAGGGGGACAAGCAGAGACCTGTGTCCTTGGGGAGAGTCACAGGCACCCAACAAATATTGGTTTACTTGGTGCATGTTAGTAAACAAACGTGGAATTTCACTTCAGCGGGGACTTTGTCTCAAGCCAGCAGTGACATGGGTGGGCCATTCATTAGCCAGCTGTGTACTTTCCCTCAGTCATTTTAATCCTTTTGCTGAGGAAATATTTTTAATTTCTTTATAGTTTAAGGAATAGAGGCTTAGGTAGGTACTTATAATCCTGACCTCAGCCCATGCCTTCTGTTTTCCTGAAGCTGTAGGACAGATCAGAGTTGGAATTGGAAAGAAAGGGTAGAAAACAACAGATACATTGGAAGGGAGAAGGCGAATGAAAAAAAAAAAGCCACACGTGTGCCAGTCAACCACACTTAGTCCCTTCAGCAGATCAGAATGATGCCAACCAAGCCCCTACATTGGCTGGTGAGCCGGCCACATACGTGGAAGGAAATGTTCACAGCAGAGGGAGTGAGTGACAGGGAAGAGAAAACCACGGGCCACAGCTACAGTGGGACAGTGCAGAGAGAAGGTGGGGCGCCCGGCCTTTGCTCTGTCACACAGGCTGGAAACCCACGCCTAACACTGGGGGCAGTCCTGTGTTCCACCCTCTTCCTCCCCCATCACCCTCCTCGTGAAGAGCTCAGACCCTGGCTAGACGTTCTACTCCAGGATTAGGTGAGCAGTCCTCGGTCTCTAGTCTGCTTCTTTTATACAGGTTGGATTAAGCTAGATGGGAATGCTGAGAACTGTAGAGATTTTTTAAAATGAAGTAGAACTCAGAGAAAATGTCAAAGCTGCTTCCATGTAGCACCTGCAACCAATTACTTCTCCTCCCTGTCTGGGGAATCCCCTCTACAGAAGGTGTACAGCCTTAGAACAGCACTTGCTTCTCGGCAAAGTCTCCGCTGGTGCCAAATTTTAACCTGTACAGTGGAAGCCTCAGCCTTAGGGTGGTTTGTCCAAGAGGGCCATCTGAGGTCTCCTTGAGGACAGTTCCTTGGTGCAGATCATGAGGGCAGGGCCCAGTTTCATGTTCATGGCACTCATGAGGTGTTGTTTAAGTCATAAAAGGGCATTTCCGTCAAACTCCTGGGAACAAAACTCCTCTGCAATCTCCTGGAAGCCTTGTAGAGAAGCAATAAACCTACATAAGACTCCAAAGGCTAAGATTACTAGACAGGAACACAGGGTCGGTGCCATGAATCCTGGCATAGGCAGAGCCGAATGGAAGTTTCCCGGGCCTCATTCCCCATGCCCAGCTCTCACTGATAAAGGCCCAAGGATGTTGGAGAGAGTGCTTTCATCATAACTGGAATCTCTGAACCCCAGCTAGAGTGATCCCGACCCCTGCCGCACGTGCCCTGGATGATGGCATGGATGGTGTCAGAGGAGCAGCAGGGTCCACACTGGTGACCACAACATGGTGAGCCTCCCGAAACTCTTTCATTTTCTCCCTCTTCAGCCAGAACTGGCAGCTACAGCTCACACAGTACCTCTTAGTGGAACTCATGAAGCAGAAAACTCTTGGAGTCGTAGAACTGTTCTGCGGGAGTATACTTCCCACAGTGCTGGAACTTTGGGAGATTTGCCTTCTTTACTGCTGAGTAGATGGGTTGTCCCCTTCACTGGAGCCACCTGACTGATTCTTATTCAGCCCTGTCGGGAGGCCGGTCTACAGTGGCTTATCAAACTCTTTCAGTAATGGAGAACACTGGGAATGCTTCTGCTCAGTCCTGGGTACCAAAGCCCTCAGTTACGTGAGTGAGCATCTGGGGCTTCATAGTGCTTCGCCAAGCTTTGAGTCTCCATTTGTCTGGATACCATGGCTAAGGTAGAAGGTGGTGCTGATGGGCAGGGGCCTCAGCTGCCAACTCATCGCTTGGTGAATTACCATTCCCATTGGTCACTAGTTCAGCTTCTTCTCCAAGACTGTTCTCCTCATCTATGGTCTTGGGCTCTCTGCTGCCTGAGAACCCTCGGCAGGAGCACTGAACGCAATGTGGAGACGTCATCTCCCTCCTCCTTGCATTGGACAGCCGATGTCTGGGCTTGTCCGGTCAGTGCACAGACTGCATGAGGAGAACAACAGGGACCTGTGCTGTGGTGGCTGAGGCGCAGTGAGGCTCGTGGGTACTGCTGCTGCTGGACCACCTGGAGGTGCGCAGCTGGGCGGGGGGTACTGGGACTGACGGTGCTGGAGCTGCAGCCAGTGGTCAAGAACAATCTGCAGTCGGATAACCACTTGTTTCTTCAACAGCTGGATCTGTGCTGTTGCTAAATCAGTGAACGGGGCTTGACGGGAGTGACTAAACCCATTAGGGTCTGGGTGGGAGCAGGTGTGGCTGTCCGTGTCAGGCTCATGCCCTGCTGACCACTCCCATCTGCTTCTGCCTTCTTGGCCACTGCACTTTCTGCCTCTGGCTAACACCCCGGGTCAGTCACTGCCTGGATGTAGGCAAGGGCTCCACCTCTCCAGTGCCTTTCCTTGGGCAGCTCCTACCACCACCTATTCCTCACGAGGGCAACTCACCCAAAGGCCCAGGTGTGTGGCCACTTCTTCCTGGACCCATGAGCCTATGTCCACTGCCTCCAACAGCTGGACTAACGTTAGCAAATGGACCTGAAGTCCTAGAGGGAGTCTGAGCCACAGCTAGGGCCTGGCAAAAGGCCTGGGGTAGGCCAGAAAAGAGGTATTAAAAAGCAAAAACATCACTTTGCCAACAAAGATCCATACAGTCAAAGAGATAGATTTTCCGGTAGTCATGTATGGATGTTAGAGTCGGACCATAAGGAAGGCAGAGCACTGAAGAATAGATGCTTTCAAATTGCGGTGCTGGAGAAGACTTTTGAGGGTCCCTTAGACAGCAAGGAGATCAAACCAGTCAATCCTAAAGGAAATCAACTCATTGGAAGGACTGATACTGAAGCTCCAATACTTTGGCCACCTGATGAGAAGAGCTGACTCACTGGAAAAGACTCCAATGCTGGGAAAGATTGAAGGCAAGAGAAGGGGATGACAGAAAATAAGATGGTTGGATGGCATCACTGACTCAGTGGACATGAGTGTGAGAAACTCCAGGAGATAGAGGACAGGGAAGCCTGGCATGCTGCAGTCCATGGGGTCACAAAGAGTTGAACATGATCTAGTGATTGAACAGGAACAAAATGGGGAATAGCATTCTGGGTGGAGCCTTGGGCTGAGACCTGTTGTTGCTCATTGCCAAGTTCTGTACTCAACCGTATCTGCATGGACTCCAGGATCCTGAGCAGATGGTACCTCCTGCTGGACTACAGCCACTAACAAGCATCAGGATGAGTTGAAAACTAGAGGCCAGGGTCTGCTGGGCCAGGGTCTGCTTTACCTAGGATTGTTTTCCCAGAAGCAGTCTTGGATCCATCTAGGGCTGGGATAGGTTGAGGGAGAAGGATGTCGTGATCCCCAGTAGCAAAGATTGGGTCAGAGTTGTAACACGGGAAGAGTTCACTCTGGGATTGGCTGGTGAATGGGGAGGCTGATGCTGTGGCCTGACTGGGGCCTGGGTGGTGCTCAGCTGCTGTGTCTTGCTGGCATTTGGGGTGCTGATCTGCTGCCTGGCAGCAGTTGTGGCCAGCTGGACCACAGCCAGCCCACGCAGCTGGGCCTGCTGAGCTGCTGCTGGCACAAATTGGTGTAAATACTGAGGCCCACAGAGCTGCCCCAGCAGTGTCTACAGAGCCTGCCCCGCCTCTTGTTTATAGAGAGCCTTTGCCTTGGACTGAGAGTGCCTTGCCTTCTGTTGGCACTGGTCTCCATGGTAGTGGTCCAAGGTCACCCAGGCTGCTGTTGGGCTCAAGGACGTCATATCTAGCTCTGCACCTAGGTCCCCCAGGGTGGTGCCCACCTCATGTGCCAGTCGTTCCATCATCAGTCACAGTGGCGGGGGTGTCTCCCATAGTCCTGAGGAGAGGAAGCCCCTCAGCTCCACCCCTTCCTGGAGGGCCAGAGCACTAAGGCCAGGGCCCTGCCAGGCCACTGAGGCTTCCCTCCATGACTGTCTTTTCCTGCTAAGCCCAGAGGCTAAAGATGGCAGGACTGGGACTGGAGCCCACTGGGCCTATTAGATACTTAAAATGTGGGTATTCAGGGAGGGAAGGGGACTAAATGAACAGTAACAATGACAATATTTATCATAATCACATTGCAGCTTTTTTTTTTAATGGAGAAACTATTTCTTGCCAAGAGCTTTGGAAAATCATTGATCTGTTCAACAAACATTTATTAAGCCCTGCCCTGTGCCTGTGCTGGAAATATAAGGAGATGAAGACACAAGTTTCACCTCAGTTGCACAGAGAGAGGGCAGGGATTAGGGAAATGTTGATTCTCAACAGAACCTCATGTGGGAGGCAGTGGTATCTCCACTAGCAAGTGAGGAAACTGAGGCTCAAAGGTGAATGAAATCATCATGTTTAGATGGCTAGTAATTCCCTGTGCATTTGACTCTGCCACGAATATGGGAAGATTTCTATGATTTAGAGGTTTTCTTCTGCTTCTCTCACACCCAGATGCCTGTTGGTGGCCTGGTCACCTTCTTGCTCAATCGGCACCAAGACAAAGGAGCCCAACATATTCTGAGAAATCTCTTAGGAACTTCCACCTCACCACTCATACTAAGCCGAGGAGGTGGGTTGAGAAGGGAAATGAGTAGACCAAAACCACTTCAAACAACTCACAGCCGTGCTTTCCAGTAAGTAGGCGACTGCCCTTTGCTAAAAACCTCTGCATGGAAGCAGATTTCATCTCCCCTTGTTCTCCCAGACTCTCCAGGGCCTCCTCCACTGACCGGAAATCACATCCAGATGCACAGGGTCGCTGAGGCTGGTCTGCTCCCTCTGGCACCTGTAGGACCCACTGTCGTTGCTGCCGGCCCTAAAGCTGTAGCTGGGCTGCTTCTGGGTGTGGATGGAGCTCCCATTATGGAACCACGTGGTGAGGTTGCCTGCAGAGAAGCTGGTCCCCTGGCACGTCAGCGTCACGTGATCCTCCCTGAGCACATTGATCCACGCAGGCTGGATGCTCACCACAGCTTTTGGGAGATCTGCTGAGGGGCAGAGAGAGGAGGCAGCATGAGGAAAAGGGACCCCAAGGGCCTAAGCAGACCCCAAATCTCAGATGATGGAAAACTGTGGCCATGCTGCAGAGATCAAGAGAAGAACCCAACCCAGAACAGGTCCGCACCTGAAGGCAATTCCTCCAACTCATGTAGCCACACAGGGGCCCCCAGGAACCCAGATTCTCTCAGGGAGGAGAGGAGGAAGGGTAGGGAAATGGGAGAGGGGGCAAGCACACAGTCGAGAAACACAAGTACACCTCGCCCAAGGAGCTCTGCCCAGTTCCTTCTCTGTCTCTATTTCTCTTTCTCTCTCGAACTCACACTCACAGACACACACACACACTACACATACATCCTTTGGGGAATCACTTCCCCCACCCTCATAAACTGAGGCATTTGGACACTAGTGGATAAACTGTCTTCCCAGCTGGATGAAGACAAGTGGGGCCACCTGGTGGAGGTGCCAGGCTGAGAGTCAGAGGTCACATTTCTCTTCTGACCTGCTTCATTCCTTATCCTGTAGAATAGACCTGTCCTGACACCAAAGCACAGATGAGTCTCTATGGCCTCAGGAGAATCAGAAAGAGTGAGAAAGGCCAGAAGGCCAGTCTAGGAGCTCTGGATTCAGTGACCCAGGAGAGCCCCACCCCCTACCAGTCCTGGGTGGTGGAGAGGTTAGTGGTGCTGAGAAAGGAGTGCCCAGCAGTGTTCACCCCACCCAGCCGCAGCCAGTAATACGGCCTCCTAGTTCTCTCCAGGGTAACAGGCCCTGAGAGCTTCAGATACATGCAAAGTAGATGATTTATCAACCCATGGGGATAACCTAAGCAGATCATGTGATTCTGCATGGTCTGGGCTCGTGGTTTAGTTTGGAGAGAAGAAGGCAATTGATACAGAGGACAGTTATTTTCCGTGACAGAATCTGTGAGGTATCATCATAACAGAAGCAGGAGGGCTGAGGCATCTGTGTCCCTTGGCTGCCCACCTCTGGTGGCTTCAGTGGAAGGGAAGCAGGAAGGAGAAGCGGGTGCAGGGCTTCTTGTGGGCACAATTCCTCTTTCCTGGCTCTACCTCAATCTTGGATTGCTGGTGCCTCCAGAGTTCCTCCATACAGGGTGCAGGGAGCAGAGAGAGCTGGGGGACAGAGGGGATGTGGTGGAGCACTTACCAGGTTTCCCAGAAACAGGAGCTGCAAGAGAGAAAGCAAAGATCAGCCTGGTGTTTGGATATGATGATTCATCATTACAAATAATCATCAGTCCCAGGTCAAATTCCCTTCACCTGCACAGATTTCCCTCTCTGTGTTATTCCCTTTCTCTTTTGCATCACCCATTTCTCCTTCTCATCTGGGTCTTTCCTACCAACATAAATATGCTCCAGGATGTTTCATTAAAAGGATAAAAATCTCACTTGACCCTGCATAGAATTCCAAAAGTATTTCCCTGCTCCCTTTCCCAGCCTGATTTCTCAGTTCTTTTTCTACATAGGCTATCCTCATTTCTTCTCTTTCCAATCACTGAACCTCTCTAGTCCACTAAAACTTTTGTCAAAATCACCAATGACCTCAATGACAAATTAAATGGATATATTCTATTCCTCTCCCAGATTCCCCCCATATAAGGGTATCTCTTTACCATCTACCCAGGTATTCATGCCAGAAAACTGCAAATTTTCTTTTATTCCTCTCTCTCCCAAACCATCTACCTTTGCACCAGTAAATTCTTGTTCACCCTGCTTCCAGTTAGTCCTTAAGTGCATCGACTTTATCCATGTCCAAACTACTTTAGGCTACCATCAGCTTTCTTCCATCTCCTAACTTAGCTTTTCCCTTCTTCTGTTCCCCCTGCAATTCATTCCCCACAGAGAAGCTAGAATCATTTTTAAAATAACAAATCAGATATCACCCCCCTGCTTACAAGCTTTCTGGTTTCCTCCTTTGCTCTTAAAGTAAAATGTAAATATTTACAAGGCCACACCTGATACAGTCCTTGCTCACCTCTCCAGCCTCATCTCAAGCTCCACTTTCCCTATTCACTGAATTCCAATAATACCAGCCCTCTTTAAATTCTTCAAACTTGGGGCTTTTCTGTATGCTGAACTCTCTGAACCCACTTCCTTTGTATCTTCAAATGGCTTAATTCTTATCTTGCTTCAGGTCCTAGCCTAAAAGTCACTTCCTCAGAAAATTCTTTCCATATCGTCCTGTTAACACAGGCTATTCTCTCATCTCCCCCACAACAACTGTTCTTATCAGAGTATCCTGTTTACAGCTTCATAGACACTTCCCAATTTATGCATTTGTGCTTTTTTATTTATTGTTTGTGTCCCTCAGTAGAATGTAAACTCAAAGAGGGCAATAGCCATGTTAATTTTATTTACCAATACTCTGAAAATCGTCCATTGAGTGTTACCTAGGTGAGAGATAAGACAGCCCAAAGTTGTGATGACAGTAGAAAGTGAAGATGGGGACATAGGCATGAGGGAAATGTAACAGGCAGCAAGAGAGTGCCACTTGATGAAGTATGGGGTTTTGTGAATGGGTGACCAGGAAAATAGTTAATTGTGCTCACACAAATATAAATGTTAGGAGGAGAAGAACATTTGTGAGGGGAAGATGATAGAGTTTGAATGTGTTTTGTTTCTGAGCTGACAAATCAATTTGCAGGTTTCCAACCGGGAAAATGGAAATATAAAATTGTATCTGACACAGACAAGAAAGACAGGTTTGGAAATTATTGACATAGAAGTTAGCTAAAAACCAGAGTGTGCAGAAGTGACAGGTGACAGTACAGGAAATGGGTAAAGAAGCAGGACCAAGAGGAGGAGGAGAAACAAGAGATGAGAAAACTAGAGAGAAGTCATCTTCCACTCATTCACTAAACAAATATTCAGTTCAGTTCAGTCGCTCATGTGAATATTAAATGTGTTCATGCTCTGTATCGTCACTGTAAGGGAGACAGAAGGCCGTCTCTCTCGTTCCCTGATAAATCCCCAGAGTCTGCACATAGCATTTATTTAATGTGTAAACAAGGCAGTCTGTGGACTCTGGAAAGCGGAGAGTCCTTGGACACATTGCCTGGCTCTAGAGGAACATCTACCTGTAAGAGTAGGGTCGGAGCTTCATTAGGTAGGCAGTGGAGCAGCGCTGAAGGCATTTATGGAGTACAGTGGCTCTCCCCCAGCCATAGCTGAAGAAGCCATGGCCTCGGTGTGCAGCGTGGATCCAGACAAGAGGAGACAGGAGCAGTCAAGACTAGACCAGAATGTGTTGTAATAAAATGAGCTACAGAGCAATGAAGACCTAAATCCTTGGTGACACCAAAGAGGCAAGTGGACAAAAATGCCGGAAGTCTCTCCCAGGAATCTTGCCTAGGGCTCACACTGATATCGCCACGGCAGGGGCAGGGAAGTGTACACCTCTCCAGGCCTGAGCTCCTCCATGTGAAAGAGGGAGGACGTTCCGTGTGCTCCTTTTCCATGCTATTCTACTTCACTCCATCTCACCTTGCTCGTGGGGGAATACTCTGTCTTCCTCATCTCCACCCCCTGTCCCAGCATCATCCAGCACCAAGGGCCAGGGCTCCCAGCACTGACCAGATTTTACTACCCATCATAGTATGTAACTTGGAAAATGGCTGGCTGCATGTCTTCCTCTGGAACCATCCTGAAGTGGATTTGATGGTCATACTCCAGAAATTAAGTTTGGGAGGACATTCCTGGTGATACGACTCCTCTACTTGGCCTTCCCTAGACTCTCCCACCAGCATAATCAGTCCATGGTCCCTAGCCCAGGGCTGAGAACGTGGTCAGAAGGCAGTGCTCAATCACAGCCCAAGATCCTCTCCTTCTCTTTCATCAGTGATAGGACACCTCTCCCTGTCTGTACAGTGCAAACAGACATGCATGATGTCTCTGGTCTCACAAGTGATGATTCTAGAATTGCCTGGCTTATGCATTCTCTGGTTCCTATTCCCTGCATAACTGAGACCCTCCTGTGCTTTTTCCCAGGTAGATCTCCTTTCTCATAAAGAGAACAAGTTTCTGCTGTCTGAAGTGGTTTCAGGGGCACAGAGAGCAGCCACTGCCCCCCACTACAATGTGCTGTCTTGCTTCCCCACATCGCCATGGTATCACTGACTCAATAGACATGAGTTTGAACAAACTCTAGGAGATGGTAAGGGTCAGGGAAGCCTGGCATGCTGCAGTCCACGGGGTCACAAAGAGTCAGACACAACTTAGCAACTGAACAGCAACAACATCTCCTATTTGCCTAAGACATCATCAGCCCTCTGGCCTAAGATTTGGTCCCAGTGAAACATGCATTTCTAAGGAAGATAAACACCTTGGCCATCATTAATCCTTCAGGTCTAGCTCATTGGACTTTCCTCAGAGCTGGTTCTGCGTGGGAAGTGGTAGATTACCAGGGACCTTGGTGCCCAGTGACTTTGGGCAAAACACATTAAAAAAAAAAAAAACCTGACTTCTGCCAATTGCACAATTTCCCAAGGCCAGCAAGGTTGTCAGCCTGTGATTTTCATCAGCCTGCCTTCACCCTCCTGACTTTCCTGATGTGCTGCCCACTGTGGCCCTCGTCCTTGTCCCAGCTCAGCCCCAACCCAGGTGGCAGCAGCTGACTTAGAGAAGCCCACCTGCCCATGGTCCTGATCCACTGTCCCTGCTGTGCCCCCCACTCACCCAGGAAGAGCAGAGCTGTCCACAGTAGCATGTGGCCCCAAGGATGCCAGGGCGTGCAGTGAGCTCGGTTCCTCCCGGCAGCAGGGAAGGCTAGGAATGAGGGGATCCCCATCACCTCCTGGAGCGAGCAGGTTGCTCTGACAGCCCAGCACGACAGGCACTGGCTTCTTTTGAGGCTTGATAGATTCCACCCAGAGGGCAAATTCAGGAGTCCAAAAGAGGAAGTGAAAAGAAGTGTTGCTTTATCATTGGCTCCTCCCCTTCCACCCTCTTTCATCTAGAGAGTTCCCTCCCAGAAGATTCAGGGCTTCCTAGAATGAATCTGGCTCAGTCCCACTCCAAATTCACAGAAAATGTAGGAACTGGGAAACAAATTCTCCTCCTTCTCTGGGGCCACAGCTGGGCTCAGCCCCAGGGAGGAAGAGGGGAATGGTCACCCCTACTCAGCTCAGGACTCCCTGTCTGTCTCTGTCTGTTTGGAAAAGGCGATGGAGGAGAGTGTGCCAGGGGACTCCCCATCTTCTAGATCCATTTAGAGGTGCAGACACTGGCGTCAGACTCCTCCTGAGACTGAGCAGAGGGGCTTGAGGCCACCTTTCCCCATCATTTGATTGCCTTTATTATCATAATCCAGACTCCATTTTGGATTGTGGAACCAGGACAGAGAAGTGTGTCAAGGTGGCGATAGAATGATCATTCCCATCTTTTATCACCCCTTGACTTCCATTCTTTTTAAAAAAGATATTTAGTCATTTATGTATTTGACCACCCCGGGTCTTAGTTGCAGCATGTGGGATCTTTTGCTGTGGCATGCAGACTCTTAGTTGTGATATGTGGGATCTAGTTCCCTGACCATGGATGGAACGCTAGGGCCCCTGCATTGAGCGTGTGGAGTCTTAGTCACTAGACCAGAAGGGAAGTCCGTCATTCATTCTTGTACTCATCCCTCCAACAAATATCTTTTGAGGAGCAACTAGTGCCCTGGTTCTTTGTTTCTCACCCTCATTCCCATCACTGTTCCCATCACTATGGCGTGGTGAAGAGCAGGGCTTTGGAGCCATATTGGTCTAATTTTGAATGACAGGTAGCGTCTCAGAACTACAGATTCCTCATCTGTATAAATGAAGATTAACTTGTCTATCCTTCAAGCGGAATTTCTCAGCCTCAGTGTTACTGACATTTGGGGCCAAATAATTCTTGATGTTAGGACCTATCTCATACGCTGTAGAGTGTTTAGCAGTATCCCTGACCTCTCCCCACTAGATGCCAGGGGCAACCCCTAACTGTGAAAATAGAAATGTCTCTAGACATTGGCAAATTTGCTCTTGGGGGCAACCTTGTTGCTGACTAAGAATCACAGTGGTCATGGTATTTGAAAATTAAAAGAGAATGTGTGTGCTAGCACAGGCCCTGGTGCGTTGTGGGTATCCAGTCAATGCTAGTTTCCTTTTTCTGCTCTCTATCATCGTCCTCATCCCGTGTGTTCACCCTCAACATCCCCAGAACATGAGATGCTCTGGGATCTCTCTTGGGACCCTCTGCTGGGACCTCTCTCCCAAATGCTCTCTCAGGAAACAAGCTGTAATATTCAAGGAAATGATACTGTAAAACCTGTTCTTACACTCTGTGGTCTTCAGAAACCTCAGCAGCACCCCCGCCCCTCCGCCCCATTGGACAAGGCTTTACTACTGGCCCCATTCTACCCCATCCCCCACTCCCAATCCTCCTCCAGCCCTTATCTGATGTTTAGGTGAAAAAGTTTCCTTAACCAATGTCAAGACTCCAGTGAGCTATTATCAACACTTTAAAAGTTAATTTATATAATGTGACTCACAAATTGGAGCCACCCCAGTAGAGCAGCCCACATCATGAATTTAAGCCCAGGTAAGCCTGCACTTACAGGAAACAGCTGTCCAGGAACTTAGCATGCACCAATCACAGTCTTCCAACTCAGCTTTAGCTATCAGGATCTTCTAGCCTTGTAAGTAAACTCCCAACTCCTAGCCAATGAGGCCCTGTTTCCACATGGCCTCCTGTAAAGCTCTGTAACACTTGGCCTTGCCCAAATCCCTTGGAAAGAGTTCTGCTTATGAGGAACTGTACTGCCTCAATCCATGGCTTGCTTTCCCTTGAATAAAGGATATCAGTCTTATAACTAAATCACTTTAGCTTTGTCGTTGGACAGGTAGGGTATATCTCATTTTATTGTGCTAACTTTATTGAGCTTTGCAAATGCATTTTTCACAATCAGAAGGCTTGTGGCAACCTTCACTGAAGAAGTCTGTTAGTACCATTCTTTTTTTTCAACTGCATTTGGCACACTTTGTGTCCCTGTGTCATATTTTGGTAATTCTCACAAGAGTTCAAACCTTTTCATTATTATTATGTGTTATGGTGATCTGTGATCAGTGATCTTTGATGTTCCTACTGAAATTGTTTTGGAACTTTTAGCAATAAGGCCATCATAAATTAAGGTGTGTACATGATGCTATTGCACACTTTATAGACTATGGTATAGTGTACACATAACTTTCATATGCACTGGGAAACCAAAAAGAATTGTGTGACTCATTCAATTGCAATATTGGCTCTACTGCAGGGGTTTGGAACCAAACCCGCTCTGTCTCTGAGGTACAGCGAGTAATGTCAGTGAAGTGTAGTATGAGGACAGCTACTGAGGTTCTAAGGTTGGCTCTGAGATGAAAGTGAAGGTTCCTGCAGAGCCACTTTACTTTGCTGCCTCTTCAGCATCTCCGGTAAAATTCTCTTAAATCAAGCTCCACCTATTTGCCATTTGGAGATCAAGTTTGTCTGTTCTAACCCTTTTAGGTGGAAATTTGGGGTGTGAGCCACTCCAGATATTTCGTGGTGAGACCTAGTAGGCCACAACATTTGAGTTTATGCCCAATCTCAGCTACAGTGTAAGCATCTACAGGAGGTACAAAAAGATCTCAGGAACATGCTCAGGCAGCCAGAAACAGTAAGTCTGGTTGAACTAAGGAGGATTATTTAAACAAGGGAAAATAGTAAGAGCCCCTTATGCAAAAGACTGGAAAAGGGAATGGCAACCCACTGCAGTATTCTTGCCTAAGAAATCCCATAGACAGAGAATCTTGGCAGGCTACAGTCCATCGGGTTGCAAAGAGTCAGACATGACTGATCGACTAACACACACACACAATGCAAAAGAAAGATGGTGGCAGGCATTAGGAAACTCCAAAAGCTTGAGGTGAGTCCACAGAACAAACTGCTGAGGGACTTGGGGAATGGAATTAAGACTATAAATTTGGACTTTTTTGACCAAAAGCACATCAAAATCTAAGTAGGCACAAGTCAAACTCTTGAAAGCCATCAGAGCATCTGCCACTATAAAAACATATGGGAATCTTAGAAACCAAAGCAGCAAAATTGGTGGCCACAGACTAAGCATTTAAAAGCTGTTAGAGGGCTTACCACCTCTGTCTCAGACTCCTGGACTAGGATAAGTTGGTAGAGGAATGGGTTAGACTGACAGTAAGTCATGTGCCAACCTCACAAAAATGTCCAAATAACCAGCTACACTGTTGAATACCATATAATCCCCAACCTGGAGGCACTTCCCTATTAGGCATTAACTTGGCTCTGAGGAAGGCTTTCTTATCTCTCCTTGCTATTCTTTGGAACTCTGCATTCAGATGGGTATATCTTTCCTTTTCTCCTTTGCCTTTGGCTTCTCTTCTTTTCACAGCTATTTGTAACGCCTCCTCAGACAACCATTTTGCCTTTTTGCCTTTCTTTTTCTTGGGGATGGTCTTGATCACTGCCTCCTGTACAATGTCACGAACCTCTGTCCATAGTTCTTCAGGAACTCTATCAGATCTAATCCCTTGAAAGAACTGACTCATTTGAAAAGACCCTGAGGCTAGGAAAGATTGAAGGCAGGAGGAGAAGGGGACGACAGAAAATGAGATGGTTGGATGGCATCACTGACTCAGTGGACATGAGTTTGGGTAAATTCCGGGAGTTGGTGATGGACAGGGAGGCCTGGTGTGCTGTGGTCCATGGGGTCGCAAAGAGTCGGACATGACTGAGTGACTGAACTGAACTGTATATAATCGTAGGATTTGATTTAGGTCATACCTGAATGGTCTGGTGGTTTTCCCTACTTTCTTCAATTTATATCTGAATTTGGCAATAAGGAGTTCATGGTCTGGGCCATAGCCTGCTCCCGGTCCTGTTTTTGCTGACTGTATAGAGCTTCTCCATCTTTGGCTGTGAAGAATATAAGCAATCTGATTTCAGTATTGACCATCTGGTGATGTCCACGTGTAGAGTCTTCTCTTGTGTTGTTGGAAGAGGGTGTTTGCTATGACCAGTGCGTTCTCTTGGCAAAACTGTATTAGCCTTAGCCCTGCTTCATTCTGTACTCCAAGGTCAAACTTGTCTGTTACTCCAGATATCACTTGACTTCCTACTTTTGCATTCCAGTCCCCTATAATGAAAAGGACATCTGTTTGGGGTCTTAGTTCTAGAAGGTCTTGTAGGTCTTCATAGAACCGTTCAATTTCAGCTTCTTCAGCATAGACTTGGATTACTGTGATATTGAATAGTTTGCCTTGGAAATGAACAGAGATTATGCTGTCGTTTTTGAGATTGCATCCAAGTACTGCATTTTGGACTCTTTTGTTGACCATGATGTTTACTCCATTTCTTCTAAAGGATTCTTGCCCACAGTAGGAGATATAATGGTCATCTGAGTTAAATTCACCCATTCCAGTTCATTTTAGTTTGCTGATTCCTAAAATGTCGATGTTCACTTTTGCCATCTCCTGTTTGACCACTTCCAATTTACCTTGATTCATGGACCTAAAATTCCAGGTTCCAATGCAATATTGCTCTTAAGTATCTTCATTATTTGGAAAAGCATAGCTGCCTATTTGTAATTCATTGTGAAAGGGAGCAGAGTATGTCATCCCAAAATATGATTCTTTGGCATAAGAATTGTCTTGATCTGGTTATATTTAAGAAACAGAAGACACTGGGAGAGTTCTGAAAACTGAAAAGTTAGTCTTTGTAAGGGAAATCTACATCTATAAGGGAGAAATATCAATAACCTGAGATATGCAGATGACACCACCCTTATGGCAGAAAGTGAAGAAGAACTAAAGAGCCTCCTGGTGAAAGTGAAACAAGAGAGTGACATGACTGAGCGACTGAACTGAACTGAAGGGAAATTTCCACTTATAAATGTGTCAGTATAAGGGAAAACCACTAGACCATTCAGGTATGACCTAAATCAAATCCCTTATGATTATACAGTGGAAGTGAGAAATATATTTAAGGGCCTAGATCTGATAGATAGAGTGCCTGATGAACTATGGAATGAGGTTCGTGACATTGTACAGGAGACAGGGATCAAGACCATTCCCATAGAAAAGAAATGCAAAAAAGCAAAATGGCTGTCTGGGGAGGCCTTACAAATAGCTGTGAAAAGAAGAGAAGTGAAAAGCAAAGGAGAAAAGGAAAGATACAAACATCTGAATGCAGAGTTCAAAAGAATAGCAAGAAGAGATAAGAAAGCCTTCTTCAGCGATCAATGCAAAGAAATAGAGGAAAAAAACAGAATGGGAAAAGCTAGGGATCTCTTCAAGAAAATAAGAGATACCAAAGGAACATTTCATGAAAAGATGAGCTCAATAAAGGGCAGAAATGGTATGGACCTAACAGAAGCAGAAGATATAACGAAGAGATGGCAAGAATACACAGAAGAACTGTACAAAAAAGATCTTCATGACCCAGATAATCACGATAGTGTGATCACTCATCTAGAGCCAGACATCCTGGAATGTGAAGTCAAGTGGGCCTTAGAAAGTATCACTACGAACAAAGCTAGTGGAGGTGATGGAACTCCAGTTGAGCTATTCCAAATCTTGAAAGATGATGCTGTGAAAGTGCTGCACTCAGTATGCCAGCAAATTTGGAAAACTCAGCAGTAGCCACAGGACTGGAAAAGGTCAGTTTTCATCCCAATCCCAAAGAAAGGCAATGCCAAAGAATGCTCAAACTACCACACAATTGCACTCATCTCACATAGTAGTAAAGTAATGCTCAAAATTCTCCAAGCCAGCCTTCAGCAATATGTGAACCGTGAACTTCCTGATGTTCAAGCTGGTTTTAGAAAAGGCAGAGGAACCAGAGATCAAATAGCCAACATCTGCTGGATCGTGGAAAAAGCAGGAGAGTTCCAGAAAAACATCTATTTCTGCTTTATTGACTATGCCAAAGCCTTTGACTGTGTGGATCACAATAAACTGTGGAAAATTCTGAAAGAGATGGGAATATCAGACCACTTGACCTGCCTCTTGAGAAACCTATATGCAGGTCAGGAAGCAACAGTTAGAACTGGACATGGAACAACAGACTGGTTCCAAATAGGAAAAGGAGTACATCAAGGCTGGATATTGTCACCCTGCTTATTTAACTTCTATGCAGAGTACATCATGAGAAATGCTGGATTGGAAGAAGCATAAGCTGGAATCAAGATTGCCGGGAGAAATATCAATAACCTCAGATATGCAGATGACACCACCCTTATGGCAGAAGTGAAGAGGAACTGAAAAGCCTCTTGATGAAAGTGAAAGTGGAGAGTGAACAAGGTGGCTTAAAGCTCAACATTCAGAAAACGAAGATCATGGCATCTGGTCCCATCACTTCATGGGAAATAGATGGGGAAACAGTGGAAAGAGTGTCAGACTTTATTTTTCTGGGCTCCAAAATCACTGCAGATGGTGACTGTAGCCATGAAATTAAAAGATGCTTACTCCTTGGAAGGAAAGTTATGACCAACCTAGATAGCATATTCAAAAGCAGAGACATTACTTTGCCAACAAAGGTCCGTCTAGTCAAGGCTATGGTTTTTCCTGTAGTCATATATGGATGTGAGAGTTGGACTGTGAAGAAGGCTGAGCACCGAAGAATTGATGCTTTTGAACTGTGGTGTTGGAGAAGACTCTTGAGAGTCCCTTGGACTGCAAGGAGATCCAACCAGTCCATTCTGAAGGAGATCAGCCCTGGGATTTCTTTGGAAGGAATGATGCTAAAGCTGAAAGTCCAGTACTTTGGCCACCTCATGCGAAGAGTTGACTCATTGGAAAAGACTCTGATGCTGGGAGGGATTGAGGCAGGAGAAGTAGGGGACGACAGAGGATGAGATGGCTGGATGGCATCACTGACTCGATGGACGTGAGTCTGAGTGAACTCCGGGAGTTGGTGATGGACAGGGAGGCCTGGTGTGCTGCGATTCATGGGGTGGCAAGGAGTCGGACACGACTGTGCGACTCAACTGAACTGAACTGAACTGAGGGGTCTGCTATCTAGGTAGATTATCCAACTGGTGCTTATTAGACAATTACTGACTGATCAGTCTAAGATTGCATTTCTGGGAGAGCCTAAACTGCAATAAAATCTCAATTTCATAATGTGGTGTTTAGCACAAGTGACTCCATTTTGGGCTCTTTGTTTTAACAATGTTTAATATGGAACCTGGCGCACAAACTTAATCTTCACCATTATTATTGTTATTAAAAGACTAGAAGATGAAAGAAATTGAAGATTACACAAACCAACAGAAAGATATACCATTCTCAGGGATTGGAAGATTCAATATGCTTAAATAGTTCATACTACCCAAGACAATCTATAATTTCAATGCCATCCCTATCAATATAGTGATGGCATTTTCCACAAAACTAGAGCAAATAATTCTAAAACTTGAATGGAAACACAAAAGATCCTGAACAGCCAAAACTATCTAGAAAGAAGAACAAAACAGGAGGTATCAGATTCCCTGATTTCAAACTTTACTACAAATCTATTGTTGTCAAAACAGTATGGTACTGGCACAAAAACAAACACATAAATCAATGAAACAGAGTAGAGAGCCCAGAAATGAACTTATACTTCTATGGTCAATTAATCTATGACAAAGCATGCAAGGATATACTATAGGAAAAAGTCTCTTCAATAAACAGTGTTGAGAAAACTAGACATCAACAAGAATCAAACTGGATGACTTTTCACACCGTCTACAACAATGAATACAAGATGGGTTAAAGAATTATTGCAAGACATGAACCATAAACATTCTAGAATAAAACACAGGCAGTATTGCTCTTTAACATTGGTCTTCACAATATATTTTTTGGATATGTTTCCTCAGTCAAGAAAAACAAAAGGAAAAATAAACAAATGGGACTACATCAAACTAAAAAGCTTTTGCACAGCAAAGGGAACTATCACCAAAATGAAATGGCTATCTACAGAATGGGGGGAGATTTTGCAAACAATATAACTGACAAGGGGTGAATATCCAAAGTATGTAAATAACTCATACAACCACACAACAAAAACCAAAATCAAAAGATAAATCAATTAAAATGGCAGAAGACCTGAATAGACATTTTTGCCAAGAAGACTTACAGATGGTCAGCAGGCACATGAAAAGATGCTCAACATCACTAATCACCAGGGAAAAGCAAATCAAAACCACAATGAAATGTCGCCACACATCTATCAGAATGGTTATTATCAAAAGACAAAAAATAATAAGAGTTGCTAAGAATGAGGAGAAAAGGAAACCCTCGCTCATGCTTGGTGAGGATGTAAATTGGTTAGCCATTATGGAAAACAGTATTTGAGGAGATTCCTCAAAAAATTGAAAATAGAGCTACCATATGATCCAGCAATTCCACTCCTGGGTATTTGTCTGAAGAAAATGAAAACACTAATTGGAAAAGTTATATGCACCCCTACATTAACTGCAGCATTATTTACAAACCCCAAATATGAAAGCAACATTAGTGTCCATCTATAAATGAATGGACAAAGAAGGCCAGTGGTGTATACACACTATGGGATATTGTTCAGTCATAGAAAAAGAAATCTTGCATTTGTGACAGCATGAATAGACCTTGAGAGTATTATGCTAAGTGAAATGAGTCAGAGGAAGACAAATACTGTATAATTTCACATATGTGTAGAATCTAAAAAACAAGACAAGACTTCCCTGGTGGCCCAGTGGTTAAGAATCCACCTGCCAATGCAGGGAACACAGGTTCAATCCTTGGTTTGGAAAGGTTCCACATACCACACGGCAGCTAAGCCCACGTGCTGCAACTGCTGAAGCTGATACATACTTTTAAAGCCCATGCTCCGCAACCAGAGAAGCCGCAGCGATGAGAAGCCCGTGTACTGTAACTAAAGAGTAGCCCTCACTTGCTGTAGCTAGAGAAGCCCTTGCACAGCAGAAAGGACTCAGTGCAGCCAAAGATAAATAAATTTTTTTTTTTAAATTATAAAATGAGCAAACATAGTAGAGTCATAGACACAGAGAACAAACCGGTGTTTGCCAGGGGAAAGGGGTTGCCAGAGAGAAATAAGTGAAGGAGAATAACTTCATTCATAACTTCAGTTGTGAAATAAATGAGTCATGAGGACTTCCTGGTGGTCCAGTGGTTAAGAATCCACCTTCCAATGCAGCGGACATGGATTTGATCTCTAGTTGGGGAACTAAGATCCCACACGTCACAGGGAAACTACCTATGGGCGGCACCTCGTGAGCCCACACAAAGCTAGAGACAGAAGGCCGTGAACGGCAGGGAACAGCCCACACACCACAACAAAAGATACAGCGTGCCACCACAAGGATCTTGCACCCCGCAACTAGGACCTGACGCAGCCTAATGAATGAGTAAAATGAAAGAGACCAGTGTCATTAAAGAATAATAGATGAGTCACGGAGATGAAATGTACAGAGGGGGAAATACAGTCCGTAAAAAAATAAAAAAAAAAAGACTAGGAGAGTCTGGTCCACTGCTTCCAGTGAGGGATGGTGTTTATGGACCCACATAGGAAAGGACAGATAAATGACTCCAGCTCTAGACACACTTGGATTCCAGCCGCTTGATTCAGAAGATGTTTTTTTCTTTCCTTCCTCTGCTTGGTTGGGTTTTGTTTCTCTTCCTGTTAATACAACGACCACTCTTTCACTGGATGCCTGTAATCCCTTTATTAGTCCTTCTATGGTTTCCTTCTTACAGTGACTTCCTCAAGAGCTGAGAAACTACTGACCCCAAAGGAGGAGGAAGTCTGGAAGGAAAGGCAACCACAGAAGGAGAAGAAAGGATACAGAATGATGGAGTTACAGAAGCTCTGGCTTCAAGGGGCTCAGCCAGCTCCATATACCAGTATCAACAGCCCAGCCTGAAAACTTTCAAACTTATGTCTTTGCATTAAAACATTGTCACCTCAGAGGGATAGTATGGGGAGGGAGGAGGGAGGAGGGTTCAGGATGGGGAACACATGTATATCTATGGCAGATTCATTTTGATATATGGCAAAACCAATACAATATTGTAAAGTTAAATAAAATTAAATATAAAAAATAAAATAAAATAAATAAAAAATAAAACATTGTCACCTTTAACACCGTTTTAGAAATGCAAATACTCTAAGCTGTGTGGATCATTAACTACAAGTGTGGCTTTGCTCACCAGTCACTCATTTTCATGGAGAAGGCAATGGCACCCCACTCCAGTACTCTTGCCTGGAAAATTCCATGGATGAAGGAGCCTAGTGGGCTGCTGTCTACGGGGCCGCACAGAGTCGGACACAACTGAGCGACTTCACTTTCACTTTTCACTTTCATGCATTGGAGAAGGAAATGGCAACCCACTCCAGTGTTCTTGCCTGGAGAATCCCAAGGACGGGGGAGCCTGGTGGGCTGCCGTCTATGGGGTCGCACAGAGTCTGACACGACTGAAGCGACTTAGCAGCAGCAGCGCTCATTTTCAGCACAATAGAGTGCTGAAGAATTATCACGAGAGGATAGAAAAGTAATATAAGACAAGGAAAGGCTATTTCTCAGGAAGCAAAGATCCATGACAAAGTGAGGGTCTTAGACAACAGAGGGCTATTTTTCTCTGGGGGCATAGATTAGGAAGGGAGAGATGAGATCAGATTTCAGAGAGAGCTTTGCCATTTTGCAGACCTCAATGAAGTGAGGGAAATGGACAGGATGCTCTTTATCCAAAATTACTTTTGTAAATATTTTCTCCCAGTTTCTGGCTTTTCTTATTTTCCTGACAGTACCTTTTGCAGAACAGAAGTTCTACATTTTAATAAAGTGAAGTATCAATTATTTCTTTTCATGAATCATACTTTTGATATTGTATCTAAAAAGTCATTGTCGTACCTGAGGTCATCTAGATTTTTCTCCTTTTTATCTTCTAGGAGTCTTATAGTTTTGCATTTTACATTTAAGTCTATGATCCATTTTGAGTTAATTTTTGTGACGTGTGTAAGGTTTGTGTCTAGATTTTTTTTGGCTTGCAATCGCCCAGTTGTTCCAGTACCATTTGTTGAAAGGACTGTCTTTTCTCTGTTGTATTACCTTTGCTTCTTTGTTGAAGATCAGTTGACTGTATTTACGACGGTCAGTTTCTGGGCTCTCTATTGTATTCCAGTGATTTATTTGTCTATTCTTCTGCCAATAACAGGATGTTCTTTGAGAACTCTTCCTGATCTACTCACTTCTTCCTGGTCATTAAACTATGTTAATGAAGATAGACATTGATTCATTTCCAGTTTTATCCAGTTCAGGCTCCATACTCTGCTTTCTCTTCAACAGTGATCCCAAGGCTGAAAGTGACCGATCTTTCACAACCTGCCAGGGACAACAGTGTTGGAATCTTAGGTCACATCCAGGTAGGCTGCTCTAAGGAGCCACACACAGGAGGGTGGGACATAGAGATAGCTTATCATGACTCCTATCCTAAGCAGATGCTGTGCCATGAGGAAGGAGGTATGTCATCACCCAGGGAGAAAAACGGAAGAGTGAGGAGCCAGAGAGGTCCATTAACCAAGTATTCAGAGAGGATGTGCTGGGGGATGAGAAGTCAAAACAGATGAAGGTGTGATGGGTCCAGATTCAGTTTGGAACAAACCTTGTCAAAATCGAGTTCCATTCACTCATTCCTTTTCTACATTGGCAGATTGCTAAGAGAAGACAGGTTGTAAAAGGATAAGAATATAAATAAAGGAGATCTCCATGTAACTATGGAGATGGTTGATGGCTGAGGAGGCTTATAGAAAAGCCCCTCCATGGTGGGGGAGGGAGGGGTGCTGGGAGGTCACTTTATCATTCTAGAAACTGGGAAAAGTTGTTTTGTACAAGAAGATAGTGGGAGTTCCCAGTTTAGCATCTGTTCTATCCTGTGGTCCCTAGTCTCAGTAGAGGACCCCAGAAGAGTTTCCTCTGGCAAAGGTACAGAGAAGGTGGGCAAGCTGGAGTAAACTTGAACCCTGGCAGAATTGCAGAAGTGAAGCTAACGCCTTCTGGGACACCTAGAGGGCAATGACGCTGAGGCTGGCAATAGCACCAAAGGCTGAGCAAGGGAGAGCTTGCCCAAGGGGAAGTGATTACCTAGAGACTGAGTGACTCAGTGACTCAGTCAACATCCAGTGCTTTAACCCTATATTCACTCTATACTCATAAATGGGGTGATTAAACCCCGTTTTAAAGCAAGGTCCTACTGTAATAAATATCCTATCGTATATCATAATATGTATATAATCTTTGCTATACAGCAAAAATTAACACAACATTGTAAATTAACTATACTTCAATTAGAAAATAAAATAGAGTGATGGTGGGAGGATGAAGAAATAAATAGAGGCAAGAAGCTGTGTCCTGAGAAACATTCACTATAATGGGGAATACAGGCTGTCATGGTCCGGGCGCAGGTTGGAAAAGAATTTCCAAACACAAGGCAGGATGAAAGAAGAATAAAGTTTATGTGAGTGGGGAGGGGAGAGGCTGCCAGCACAGCGGGCCGGCTTCCTGATAGTCAGGGAGAGCCGACAGTGAACAGGGGTTCTTGATTCATTTTTATACCCTGGTTGTAAGGAGTGGGATACGGGTCTTACGGGCCATTTGCTGATTGGGTGAGGAAGGTATATTGGTGGGGGGTTGCGGGGGGCGAGTAAGGCAAATACCTTCTCCCTATATGAGGAAGGAGGGGAGACAGGATATACTGGTCAGGAGGACCTGAAATTCATTAATAGTTACATCACTGGGGATGGGAGGGAAAGTCAATAAGTGTCTGCTTTTTCCATTCCTGCATTCCAAGACCCTCCTTGGTTTCATCTGCTCTTTTGTCCTTGGGTCAGCACATTCCACCCTCTCTTTATTTTTAGGGCCAATTCTTTGGCCCCTTTTCATACCCTGCTAATGTCTATCTACCTATTTCCCTTCTCAGGCATTTGGGAACCCAGTCTCAAGGGAAAAGGGGCAATGATGCTCTGGCTTCTTCAGGCTGTACAGGGGTGTCATGGGGCTCTGGGTTCCCTTTGCCTGCATGGTATACTTAGGGAGGAAGGTGGGGTTCCATGGAACAGTATGGCAGCTTGTTCTAAGGTTGTCCGAGTATCCACTGGCTGGTATCCTTTTTGTAAGACCATTTGGAATTGGAGCTTCTGAACCTGTCAGGAGATGAACTTAGGTGTTAATAATACATGGGCCAAACAGTAATATCAGGAGGAAGGTGATGGCAGGTCCAAGGAGAGGTAAAAACCATGTTATATTAGGTAGGCCCCTTTGATAGTTTGCCAAATAGTATTTGCATCTGGGGCCCCTTTTTCCAAAGTAATGTAGCCATTTAGCTTGTTCATGTATTTTCTTAATACTCTCTTCTACTAGACCACTGCTGTTAATATATGTGCAACAAGTTTCGTTGATGACTGCACAAATTCCCTCTTGCTCGGCTAGGAAATAATCTAAGGCCCTCCTGAGGTCCATTACCACCTCTGCTAAAGAATTTAAAGACTGGGAAAGTCTTTCCATTGATCTTCCCGTGACTCAGCGGAGGTCATACAAAGTGTCTGATAAATTACTTATAGTTGCTTCATGGTAGATGAAGCCTCCCCAGGGAGCAGCTAATCCAATGGCAGCTCCAGTGCCTGCTAAGATGAGTCCTGTAGCTCTTTTAGATCTGGGCTGCGTGGCTTGGTAAATAGTCACTCCTACAGAGCTGTTTTGCATAATCCCCAAGGTGCATTGTCCTTTACACCATGCATTATTAAGACATTTGAGTGCAATTTGCTTTACCTGGATAAGGTGATGAGGGTTGTATGTGCCCATCATATGGCAGTGGATTAGTAGGGAGACCACAAATGAAGACCTGTCCAGCTGGGGCACAAATGTGTCTCACCTGGGAGGAGTTAAACCGGTGTATTATCTGGTTTCCCCAAGCAGGGGTATCATTACAATGGTAAGATAGATGACCAAAGGAAAAAGGGGCATGGGGATTTGGATCTTTCCCATATGCCTTGTGCTAAGTCACTTCAGTCATTTCCGACTCTGTGCGACCCCATAGACGGCAGCCCACCAGGCTCCCCCGTCCCTGGGATTCTCCAGGCAAGAACCCTGGAGTGGGTTGCCATTTCCTTCTCCAATGCATGAAAGTGAAAAGTGAAAGTGAAGTCGCTCAGTCGTGTCCGACTCTTAGCGACCCCATGGACTGCAGCCTACCAGACTCCTCCATCCATGGGATTTTCCAAGCAAGAGGTACTGGAGTGGGGTGCCATTGCCTTCTCCACCCATATGCCTTAGGAGCACTACATACTAGGCACCAGGTGACCCCGAGTGCCCCTCCCCCATGAGCACATTGATTGTAACCGGTGGAGGACAGTGGTGTGGAGGTCATAGATATTGGGCACCAATGTGGAAGGTTACCATAGCCTAAACCATTTTTGCAGCTTGGATGGTTAAAAGTCAGAGGTGAAATCTGGGAGGCATCAAATCCTCATATATTAGGGAGCAGTTGTGTTGCAGGAAGGCGGACCCCTTCCAGGGCCCAAAACTGGGCTCTTGTCTAACCCTCGGAAATGAATTGTCCAAGGAGACACATGTGCTGACAAAGAGATTTTATTGGGAAAGGCCAGCCGGGTGGAGAGCAGTAGGGTAAGGGAACCCAGGAGAACTGCTCTGCCGCGTGGCTCGCAGTCTCGGGTTTTATGGTGATGGTATTAGTTTCCAGGTGGTCTTTGGCCAATCATTCTAATTCAGAGTCTTTCCTGGTGGCGCACGCATCGCTCAGCCAAGATGGATGCTGGCGAGAGGAATTCTGGGAAGTGGACGGACACGTGGTGTCTCCTTTAGACCTTTCCCGAACTCTTCCGGTTGGTGGTGGCTTATTAGTTCCGTATTCCTTATCAGGATCTCCTGTCATAAAACAACTCATGCAAATGGTTACTATGGTGCCTGGCCAGGGTGAGTGGTTTCAATCAGTGTGCTTCCCCTAACAGTTGCAGGGGCCTCCTCTGGGCCCTGAGCCACAGCAGTGACAACAGCTCCCCCGCTGGATACAGTGCAATGGATCTGGCTTTTGTTTCTTGTCAGGTTAAGGTGGGGAGGTAATTGTAGACATGGGAGTGTCTGGGGACAGGCCAGATGAAAAACTTAGATTGTAATCTTGGATCTCCTGTGAAAGAGGGTGGTAGGGGAGAAACTGTAGGCCTCTTTCCCGGTGTTGGTGATATATCCAGCAGTCCCTAAGGTTCTCCCCTTATGCTGTAATAGTGGAGATATTTACTAAAGAATTGGTTGTCCATTCCCCTGACATTTTCTGCCATATACTAACTAGGCTTCCAAGAAGGAAAACTAAGAGTCTCATGGCTCCAGGTTTAAGAGGAGACAGACTTGTTTGGTGAATAGTCTTGGAAGTCTCGAAGGATCTTGTCCCATGCTAACTGTAATATGAACTGTCTTTGGTAATTTGAAGGCCGTAAGGATAGCTGAGGCTCTTGGAAATTTATATCTTCCAGTAATGCCCAGTAGAAGTCAAATTCAAAAGGGGCGATGGAAAGCTGGTGTAAGAGCAGATTTAGTAATTGTCATAAAGTGTACATTAGTATTAAGAAGAACTAAGATTATTGGGGTCAGTTGTAAGGAGTAGTGATCAAGATATCTCAAGGCTCAGAACTCAAGGAGGGGTCACCACCTGATTTCCTTTCGAAAAGAAAGCAAAGGCCATCCAGAGGTTTTCAGTCATAAGAGATGTCTGTGGAATCTTCTGCTGGCTGGGGATCTTCTTCTGGAGGAGGAGCTGTCTTCAGTCTTGACGCACGGATCCAGGGGGTGAAGCCTTGGACCTTGGCAGCTGTGGGAGTGACCAGGAGGACTTGGTGTGGTCCTGTCCACACTGCTTCGAGTGGGTTTCAATCCTGTGGAAGGGTCTTAACATATACCCAATCACCAGGGTCAGGTGGGGAGAAGTTTCTGAAAAGTTAGGATCTGGCTTGGGGCTGTTTTGATCCTAGTATTCCCAGATGTTTTTAAGAGTTAGTCCCAAAGTTTGAAGATTCTGCGCTAAGTAATGGGTTTCTGGATCAGCCAGGTGGTCTTAAGAATGGTCTCCCATAAAGGACTTCATAAGGGCTTAGATGAGACCGATTTTGGGGTGATCTGAACTCTTAAAAGAGCGATAAGAAGAAGAGTGTTGGGACAAGCCCAACAACAAACCAACCTGAGGGAGCGGTGCCGCAGAAGAATAAGGAAGAATGAGACTCAGAAATAAGGTGGGGATCAGGCGCTGATGCTATTCACAAGCAAAAGCCCAGATCCTAATCCTAGCATGCCTTTTATTGTTAACATCTACTTCCTTGTACCTGCTCTGGAGATATCTGTTCTTTACAATCCCAGATCGGGGATAAAGATATACAATGCACAGTCCTCAACCTTCAGGCCTTTCATGACTTTGTTTAGCCCTTCAGCTAGTGATGCCCTTTCTCAGCAACTCCCTCAAGGTTCTGATTATGGGAACAGTCACTAATAGTTTTCCATCAGTCACATCAGTACTTCAACATCTTGTTTTCAAGATATCTTTCCACTATGTACTTTTGACTGCTCCTAGCCCTTTGCCTGGGTGTGATGAGAAAGTCATTCTTATTTTTCAAAGAGGCCCTGGTAATTATAGCACAGGCCTGTGCATAGCATATTCCCTACAGAAGAGTGACCCATGTTTGGTGAGTTTCAGTTGCTAGCTTGGTTAAATACTTTTGAGGGTTTGATTGGCTCTTCCTACCTTTCCGCATGCCTGGGGATGCCAAGCCGGGTGAAGATAGTAATTAATTTGTAGGGCTTCACGGACTCCTTGGGTCAAACTGGAAATAAATGCAGGGCCATTATCTGATTGTAAAGAGCGTGGGAGTTCAAACCTAGGTATAATATATTCCACAAGGGCCATAGTGACCTCAGATGCCCTCTCAGTCTTAGTGGGGTAGGCTTCACCCCATCCCATAAAGGTGTCTACCATTACCAGGAGATATTTATAGTCTTTGCAAGGTGACATGTGAGTATAATCTACTTGCCAGTCTTCTGGTTGGTCTCCTTTCCTCTGGATTGGGTGGAGCAATGGAGGAGGTTTTACGGCCCACTCTGGGTTAACCTGACGAGAAATAGGACAGGCTTGGGATATAGATCGAAGGGTTGAGAGGATTCCTTTTCCAGTGAATATTGTCCCCATTAGTTTAAAAAGGATTTGGCCCCTAAGTGGGTGGCCTGATGTAGGTGGTTTAATATCTTCCATTGGGAAGCTTCTGGTAGGAGACGTTTGTTGTCTGGGCTCAGTAGCCATCTTTCAGGGGATTAAAGTAAACCCACAGTTCTGTCCTTCTTTGAGTTCAGAGGGTGAGTAATGAGGCAGAGAGAGATCTAGACATGGGATGGGAGGAGCCTGTAGCGTGCTTAGGGCAGCCCTCTAGACTTCTTTATCTGCTTTATTATTTCCTTAACTTATGTCCAATGAATCCTTTTGATGTGCCCTGCAGTGCGTGATGGCCACTTCCTTAGATTTTATAGCTTCTGATAAGTCTAGAATCTCTGGCCCATGCTTAATTGGGGTATTATGAGTGGTTAATGGCCTCTTTACTTCCAAATGGCTACGTGGTCATGTTCTACATGGAAGGTGTGTGCTGAATCTGTGTAAATATTGACTTGCTGTTCCTCTCCTAGTTTGAGTACCCTGGTTAGAGCTATGAGTTCTGCCTTTTGGGCTGAAGTATTGCCCCATGGAGTGGGCCTGACTCTATTACTTCTGTTAGGCTAACTATTGCATGCCCCGAGACCCTTGGGCCCTCCTGAATGGAACTGCTGCCAACGGTAAACCATTCCACATCTGGGTTGGGTAAAGCGGTATCTCGCAAGTCTGGCCTAGCGTTGTAGGCCTGGTTATTTATTTCTAAACAAGAATGTGGAAGTGGAGAAGCTTTAGGATTTGGATCAAGCAAAAAGGTGGCAGGATGTAGAGTGGTACAAGGTTTGATGGATATCTCTGGCCCCTCTAAAAGCCTGATACTTGTGAATTCTGCTATCTGAAATCCAACGGAATGTCTTGGAATTGGGAACATCTAAGACCTGGTGAGGAGTGTAGACTGTAAGTGAGTTTGGAAGCTTCTTCTGTTAGATGTGCAGTAGCAGCTAATGCCCTTAGACAAGGAGGCCATCCCTGAGACATTACGTCCAGTGTTTTAGATAGATATGCTACTGGGCATTGTGATGGGCCCAGGGACTGTGTTAGTACACCCAGAGCCATACCTTTTCTCTCATGAGGCCCAGGTTAGTACACCCAGAGCCATACCTTTTCTCTCATGAGCAAAGAGAGAGAAGGGCTTTGCTAAATCAGGTAGGCCTAAGACTGGTGCTGTGATTAGGGCCTTCTTTATTTGTTTAAAAGCTGTCTCCATTTCTGCAGTCCATTCAAAGGGCAGCTCCTCTTGTCCTTTAAGGGCATCGTGAAGGGGTTTAGCTAATAAGGCATAAGTGGGGATCTAGGATTTGGCAAAAGTTCGTCATTCCTAAAAAGATTCTAAGCTGTTGTTTAGTGGCTGGCATGGCCATGTCTGAGATTAACTTCCTTCGATCAGGGCGATACTTCTTTTTCCTGGGGTTAATATCAGCCCCAAGAAAGTGACTTGTTATGAGGTAATCTGTGCCTTGGCTGGGGATACCCAGTACCCTCGTTCTGCTAAATGTTTAAGAACGAGAATAGTGTTATTATCTGAGGTTAGTATATCTGGGCTACAGATTAAAAGATCCTCAACATATTGGAGTAAGCAGCTTTCACCCTCCAATGTTAGAGATGAAAGGTCCTTTGCTAATGCTTAGCTGAACAAATGAGGACTATCTCTGAGGCAGAACTGTCCAGGTGAGTTGTAGGGTAAATTTAGTAATTGGGTCTTTCCATGCAAAGGCAAATAAAAATTCGGAGTCAGGGTGGGCTGGAATGCAGAAGAAGGCATCTTTGAGGTCAAGGACAGAGTAATATTGGGTTTGGGAAGGAATTTGACTTAAAAGGTTATATGGCTTCGGTACTATTGGGTGAGTAGGGATCACTGCTTGATTAACAGCCCTCAGCTCTTGGACTAAGAGCTGTCAGGTTTCTTTATTGCCAGGATCTGGGTATTGCTGGGAAAATTACATGGGATTAGAAGTCCAGTTTGGAAGAATTTGGAGATTAGAGGCATTGATCCTATTAATACTTCCTCCCTTAAGAGGATATTGAGGTACGTACTCTAGGGAAAGAGCTGGGATCCTTTAGATGGATAACTACTGGAGTGGCTGTAACAGACCCGCCAGGAGTAGAAGTATCCCATACCTCTGGAGGAACTTGCCTGAGGATATTGGGTGGAATTTTAGGTAGGACTGGTTCCATGGTGGTTGTTAAAGCCATGTAAATGATAAGATGGCTTTAAGTTTAGCTAATAGATCTCGGCCTAGCAGGGGTAGGGGGCAGGTTGGGACGACTAAGAAGGAGTGGGTGAACAGAGTGTTTTCGCAGGAACAAGGGGAGAGAAACAGGCATAGGAAGGCTGTCCATCTGTCCCTGTTAGGAGGGTTGAGGAATAGTAAGTGGGCCCAGAGAAGGAAGTTAGGGCTGAAGAAGTAGCCTTGGTGTCAATCAGAAAGGTTACAGTGGCCCCCACCACATTCAGGGTTACCCGGGGCTCCTCCGGTTTTGTAGGGAATTTGGGAGCCTGTAGACTAAGCCCCGGGCACCTTCAGCCATCTGCCTCCAGGAAGTCAAGACCCAAAATGAAGTCTGGCTCCTGTTCTTGATAGTCGACTACCACCGACAGTTGAAGCTGACTTCAACTTTGGTTTTTTTTTGTTTGTTTGTTTGTTTGTTTAAAAGGATTTTTATACTATATTAAAAAACCACAAAATAAAAAAGGGATCAGTCAACATATATCTTAGAAGTCTTACAGAGTCTCTGCACCCATAGCCATGAAGGCCCCCTGACGCCTTGTTCTCCTCTGCTCAGTCTGCAGCTCGCTAAAGGATCGCTGGAGATGACTCAGGCTCTAGTTTTTAAAATCAAACTTGTTCTGCCAAATCCAGGACCCTGAATTTATCCAAATTGTAGAAACATGCTTTGACCACCCGTCCACCAAAATACCTCCCATTCAGATCAACAACAGCTTTAATTGCTGACTCAACCCTCTCGAATTCTAAAAATATTCGTACTGCTTCATCATCAGGGGCACCAGGAATTTCAAATATCACACATTTTCCAACTTTGCCATATTTTTCACACTCTTCCTTGGTTTCTACTTCCAAGTCTTCATCCACCTCTCCTGCACCAACCATGTTCCTGAGTAGGACCACTTTGGTAGGACACTTAAGTATTTCAGTTAATGGATTTGAATCTGACTTCTTGGCTGCGTCTTTCTCGGTGGCGTCGCCCACGATGATCTTGCCGCCCCGCTTGCTGGTCTTCTCCACCGACAGCGCTGTGCTCAGGCCCTGCTCATGCTTCCCGAGACCCTGGCCTTCCCGGAAGCCATACTTCTGCATGATTTTATGTGCTACCGTGCCCCCCATGTTGGCGAGGAAGGAGTTGCCAGGGCCGGTTGGGGATCGGGGTCTGTCTTATTCCTCGTACACTGGGAGAGGAATAGCAGCTTTGGAAGACTGTGAGCGAGGTCGTGAATCCTCTTCATAAGGGAAGTCTCGGGGTAATTCTTTGTCCTTCTCCACAAGAGACGTGGGAGGTGCAATGGCAGCTCCGCCCATACTTCTTTTCCTCCTCTCTCGCTCATAATCTTCATCTTCATCAGAATCTGGATCAGGTCGCCTGGAAAACCGACTAGCTTCATGTCTGTCTTTACGCCGCTTTTCTCTCTCTTCTATTTCCTTCTGTCTTTCCAGCTCCCGCTGCCTCTGTCGCTCCTCTCTTTGGCGCTTCACTACTTTCTCATAATCGTTAGGAAACATGGGATCATATTCATCAGCTAAGGGGATCAAAACTTCTCCTGCAGAAAACCCGCTGGGAACAGGGTCCTTGAGGCCTGCAGCCACGTGCGGTGGAGTGTCCACGATCTGCCGCTCATCCGAAGAGCCGCCTCGCTTTAGGTCGATTACTGGAGCAAGGACTGTACTTTGTTTTGTCCTCTGGCTCTTGGCCTGAGTGAGAGCTGCCTTCTTCACCTGGAGCTGAGACTGCAGGAGTTTGAAGTTTTTGGACCAGCCTTCTGTTTTTGAGTCACTGGTCTCCACTCCCAGGTCATCGTACAAGGACATCTTCTCAGTTCAGTGCAACACAGCTTGTTGCATCCATTCCTTAAAAAGTATATGTATCTTCACTTTAGCTGCCTCGAGTACTTGTAAATATGTCACAGTTGATTCGTGCATCCTCTCTGCGGCAAACACCGGCCCGCCCGGCCGACGCTCCCGGGCCGCGGCGGCGCACCGAGGCCGACGCGCCGCCGACACCGCGGGCTGGGCGCTCGACGTCAGCCCCCGACTGCAGCACCGCTCCGGCGCCAACCCCTACGCAGACTCCGCGGCCTGACTTCAACTTTGACTCTGATTGCCAAGTTCCGAAGTACCCCTGGTTTTGGTTGGCAGTGCTGTTGGCATGAGGGACAAATCCTCTTCCAGTGGCCCTTCTGGTGACAGTAAGGGCAAGAGGTAGGAGTGATGGAGCATGGCAGTTCCTGACAGCGTGCCCTGACTGACTGCACTGGAAGCAAGTCATCAGAGACTTCTGAGAAGGGGGAGGAGCACCCTTTGATCCCTGCCCTGGGAGGGACTGACTAATGGCAAGAGCCATGTACTGAGCATGTCACTTTAATTTTTCTTCCTCCTTCTGTTCCTGCCCATTCCTAGAAGGTTCCTCCCTATTTTTAAAGGCCATATCAAGCAAAACAGAGGATGAGATTTGTGGGGTTTTTGTAACTTTTGTCTACTGTCCAGGGATGCCTGACTTATAAAGTGGACTGTAAGAATGGCCTGTCCTTTGGGGGTCTCTAGGTCTAGATTGGTGTATTTTCTCATAGCTTCTACTAATTGGGCCTGGAAAAGGGCTGGGTTCTCAGAAGGTTCCTGCATAACTTCCCTAAGGTTATTATAATTAACAGGTTTGATAATTGCCTATTTTCATGCCTTCTAGTAGACAAGTAATCATGTAATTTCTCCTAGTAAGTCCACCTGCTGGCCCACTTTCATTTGCTTGGTATTTGCATCCTGGGTCTGCCTGAGGGACTGCCTCTGTCCCTGCCCTTTTTGCATTAGGGTTTCGGGCATGTGCCTCATCTGCCCAAGTCTGAGCTAAAGCCCAGATCCTGCTCTTTTCTTCATGGGTGCAACAAGTAGTTAGAATTATGTGAACATCTTGCCAAGTTAGTTCAAAGGCTATGGTGAGGGCCTGAAATTCTCTGGTAAAGGTGATAGGGTCCTGACTAAAAGAACCTATTTGCCCTGTATATGAGAGAGGTCAGACACAGGGAAGGGGACATGGACTCTGATAGTGCCTGAGTCTCCATTAGCAACTTCCCTTGGGGGAGCATATTAGGACTTGGCTCCAAGCATTGGGCTGTCCAAGATCGAGTACGGGGAGGAGAAAGAAAATCTGCCACTGGATAGGGAGGTGGGGATTGTGGGGCAAAAGGTTGAGAAGAAGGATGAAATCAGGGATAGGAAGGGTCATCTAGAATATCTGGTGTAAGAGGAGGTGGAGGACAGATGCGAGGCAGTAGAGCTGTAGTGGATAGGCACACACAACATGTCTTCCTCAAGCCCAGATTCTGGCTTGAAGGGCCATGAAGTCCTGAATATAAGGAACCTCAGAATCTTTTCCATGTCTCCAACAATAGAGGTCAAGTTGGTGGATTGTATTAACAGTTTAATGTCCTATTAAAAGGCCATTGTTCTTGATTTCCTAATTTGTATTGTGGTCAGGACGAGCTACAGAAATAGACAAGTCTCTTTTTTCATGAGATTGTCTGGGTCAAACATCTTCCAATTCCTGAGGATACAGCCGAGGGGTGCGTCTGAGGAAGGCGCCCAAGATGTACCAGAACCCATCCTTAGCTTATATGCTGTAGAATGGGGGTACTGAGAATCACCAACTAGCAAAAGGCTTCCCTGCGACTGAGGCAAAATGTCAACCATCCCGACAGTCGCATCCGACTGAGAGGTGGCCAGTGTAAACCGTAAGACCGTGCTACTAAGGCACCAGGAGCAGACGGGGAGATCCTGGCCACCAGCTAATTGACTCACCGTTAGAAGATCCTCAGGGACGTGGAGGCAGTTTCCAGGATGACTTGGGGTCTGTGAGGTCCTTTGGAGCCAATCCAGGCCAAGGAAGAGGAGGCGAGAGTAGACAGAAAGAGAACTGAGGATTCCCCCTTAAAATCCTATCGGGGAGGCAGTGGCCAGGGGACAATGATCTCTGTTTTGCTTCAAACACTGTGTCTGACACGGTGCACAGAAGTTGTCTTGCTGGGCGCGGATGCCCTTGTGGCCCGATCCATTCCGTGTCCCCCTCATCCTCACACGGGAGTCTTCGTGTGGCAGGCACCCTAATGGCTTTTAAGTGCATGACCCATGCGCACACAGTATTGGTTGGCCTAGTCCTCAGTTGGAAAGGAGAAAAAGGAGAGACCCTCACCCATTCAGGCAGCAGCTACTGGGGCACAGTGAGCAGTGGGGCCTTTGGAACATACCAGAAGGTAACCCTGGCCTGAGTTCCTCAGTTGCTTCCACAGCCCTTGCCTATTTGCAGAGGGTCCCTATGAGAAAGGAGAAGCAAGGAGGTGGGGGAAGAGACCCCAAGGTCCACGTATGGGTCACCAAAAATGTTGTGGTCTGGGTGCGGGTTGGAAAAGAATTTTCAGACACGAGGCGGGATGAAAGAAGAATAAAGTTTATGAGAGTAGGGAGGGGAGAATGGCTGCCAGCACAGCGGGCTGGCTTCCTGATAGTCAGGGAGAGCCTACAGTGAGCAGGGGTTCTTGATTCATTTTTATACCCTGGGTGTAAGGAGTGGGATAGGGGTCTTACGGGTCATTTGCTGATTGGGTGAGGTAGGTATATTGGTTGGGGGGGGGCGGGGTGCGGAGAATAAGGCAAATACCTTCTCCCTATATGAGGAAGGAGAGGAGACAGGTTATACTGGTCAGGAGGACCTGAAATTCATTAACAGTTACATCACTGGGGATGGGAGGGAAGGTCAACAAGAGTCTGGTTTTCCATTCCTGCATTCCAAGACCCTCCTTGGTTTTATCTGCTTTTTCAACCTTGGGTCACCACACAGGCTACATGCAAGAGACAGTATAAAAACAGCACAAACACATTCACTCATATGAGCATAGTATTAAGTTGGCTAAAAATTTGTTTGGGTTTTAAACTTTTTGGCCAACCTAATAGAAAAAGAGCTTTGAGGTTGTGACTGGAATTAAAAGTTGAGAAAAAATATGAGTGTTAGAGTGTTAGTATAGTTAAAATTATTAATTGTAGAGCCAAAGCATTTAATCAAAAAAAGTTTTGGTTTCAAACACATCTGAAGGTTAGCTGCAAGGTATGTCTGAATAGAAAGCAGACCTACATTTATGTAATCACATAAAAGTGAGAAAACACTGAAGAACATGCAAGGTTTGTACCATAAATGGATATGATAGTCATAAAACTGAAATCATGTTTGTGTTGCAAACAGTATATCCTCAGGAAAAGCAAATGCCAGTATCACCTGTGGTGAAAATTTAGCACAAAGAAAGACTACAAATTGAACTAGTGATGAGAAGAACATATGGAAATCATGCCATCATGGCATGGTTCTGGCTTGTGTAAAACCCTAGTCATAGTTAGGGTCTAACTCTCAGTCATTTTTGATGAGGAGCTTTAAAACAACCATTCTGAGATAGAAAGAGAAAGGGAAAAAATGGTACAAAAAATACCAGAAGGCAAATGATAAGATAGTCGTAGTAGTGTCAGTCACTCCGTCATGTCCAACTCCACACCTCCATGGAGTATAGTCTGCAAGGCTCTTCCATCCATGGAATTCTCCAGGCAAGACTATTGGAGTGGAAATGATCAGATGGCAATAGTAAATCACTATATATCGATAGTCATGCTAAAGACAAATGGATTTAATTCACCAATCACAAAATATAAAGTGGCTGAATGGATTTTAAAAATAAAGAAAAAGAACAAGACCCACTTATGTACTGCCTACAAGAGATTTGTTTCAGCTCTAAAGACACACATGGGTTCAAAGTGCAGGGATGAACAAGATTTAACTCAATCCAACTATCTTTTCTGACTACAGTGGTATGAAAATAGAAGTCAACAGCTGAGTAAAGCCGGAAAATTTACAAATTTATGGAAACTAAACGCATTTCTAAATAACCAATTGGTCTAAGAAGAAGTCAAAGGGGGGAAAAATGATCTCTAAACAAATGAAAATAGAAACACACCATATCAACACTTATGGGATGCAGCAAAAGTAGTTCTGAGAAGAAAATGAATAGCTATAAGTTCATTTATTAAGAAATTATAAAGATCTAAAATAACCTAAATTTACACTTCAGGGAACTAGAAAAAGAAGAACTAGCTAGGGCTTACTTCCCTGCTGGTTCAGTGGTAAAGAGTTCATGCCAAGGAGGAGATGTGAGTTTTATCCCTGGGTTAGGGAGATCCCCCAGAGAAGGAAACTGGCAACCTATTCTTCCCAGTATTCTTGCCTGGGAAAAATCACATTGACAGAGGAGCCTGGCAGGCTACAGTCCATGGGGTCACAAAAGAATCAGACACATCTTGGCAACTAAACAAAATTAAACTCAAAGTTTGCAGAGGGAAGGAAATAATAAAGATCAGAATGGAAGTAAATAAAATAGACAACAGAAAAATAATACAAAGGATTGACAAAACCAAGATCTGGTTCTTCAAAAAGTTAAAGTTGACAAGCATTTAGCATTTTTCTTACAAAAAAGGAGAAAAGATTCAAGTATATAAAATTAGAAATGAAAAAGGAGACATTACAACTAACTACAGAATCATAAAAGACTATTATGAACAAAGATATGCCAAAAAATTAGATAACCTAAGAAGTGGATAAATTTCTAGACGCACACAACCTACCAAGACTGAATCATGAAGTAATAGAAAAGCTGAATAAACCAACAACAAGAGGTTTAATCAATAATCAAAAACCTCCCCACATAGAAAACCCAGAAACATATGAGTTCACTGAAAAACTTCACCAAACATTCAAAGAACAAGTAATACCAATCCTTCTTAAGATCTTCCCAAAAATTGAGGGGGAGGGAATACTTTCAAACTCATTCTACAAGGCCAGGATTACCTTATACACCACAGCCATTTAGGATTTATCCATGAGATGCAAGGGTGGTACAGCATACGTAAATCAATAAACGCAATATGATTTATTATTAAAATAAAAGATAAAAATCACCTGACGACTCAATAGATGCAGGAAAAGCACCAGACAAAACATTCTTTCATGATTAAAAAAAAGAGAAAAGCTCAGAAAATTGGGTATAGAAGGATTACAGCTCAACATAATGAAGGTCATATATGACAAGTTCACAGCTAACATTATACTCAGTGAAGAAAAGTTGAAAATCAGGAACATGAAAAGGATGCCCATTCCCACCATTCTTATTCAATATAATACCAGAAATCCTAGCTAGGACAATTAGTCGAGACAAGTAAATGGTATCCAGGTCAGGAAGGAAGAAGTAAAATTTTCACTACCTGCAGATGATATAATTTAGTATAGAGAAAATCCCAAAGACTCAACTAAAAAACTTTTGGAACTAATTAACAATTTGAGTAAAGTTGTAGGCTACAAAATCAACATACAGAAATCAGTTGCTTTTCTATATAATAATGATGGAACATATGAAAAAGAAATTTTAAAAAACTGTTCCATTCACATAGCTTCAAAAATAGTAAAATACTTAGGTATAAATTTAACCAAGAAACTGAAACTACACGACTTTGCTGAAAGAAATTGAAGATGATATAAACAAATTGAAGGACATTCTGTGTTCATGGATCAGAACAATTAATGTTGTTAAAAATGCCTATATACTATTGAATCATCTATAGATTCAATCCCCATCAACTTACAGTGGTATTCTTCATAGAAATAGAAAGAAAAATCCTAAAATTTGTATAAGATAACAAAAGATCCCCAGTAGCCAAAACAACTCTTAGGAAAAAAGAACAAAGTCAGAGGTATCACATTTCCTGCTCAAACTATACTACAAAGATACAATAATAGAAAGAGTATGGCATTGGCACAAAAACAGATTCATAGAACAATGGAATAGAATAGAGAGCCCAGATAGTAAACTCTTGCTTATACAGTAAATTAATATTTAACAAGGGAGTCTAGAGTACCCAGTGGAGAAAGGATAGGCACTTCAACAAATGGTATTGGGAAAACTGAGCAAACACATGTAGAGCAATGAAATTGGATCCCTGTCTTACAAAACCCATGAAAAATCACTCAAAATGGATAAAAGATTTACACATGAGACTTGATACTGTAAAACTCCTAGGAGAAAATGTAGAGTGGAAGCTTGTCAACATTGGTCTTGGCAATGATTTTTTTTGGATATGACAACAGAATCACAAACAACAGAGGCAAAAATTGACAAATGGGACTACATCAAATTTAAAAGCCTTTGCACAGCACAAGAAACAATGAAGGAAATGAAAAGACAACTTACAGAATGGAAAATAAAGTTTTTAAACCATGTATCACAAACCATGTATCAGATAAGGAGTTAATATACAAAATATGCAAACAATTCAGAATTCAATCGCAAAAAACAGTCTGATTAAAACCTGGGTAGACTAACTAAATAGATGCTTTTCTAAAGAAGACATGGTAAAAACAGGTACATGAAAAATGGCCAACAGGTACACGGAAAATAATGGTTAGCACTGATAATCATCAAGGAAATGCAAACCAAACCCATAATGAGATATTGCATCACACATGTTAGAATAGCTATTATCAAGAAGACAAAATATCTTCTCAGTGCTATTGACAATGTGGAGAAAAGGGAATGCAAATGTGTTGGGGGGAAAGTAAATTGGTTCAACCACTATGGAAAACATCATAGAATTTTCCTCAAAAAATTAAAAACAGTACTACCTTATGAACAGAAATCCCATTTCTGGGTACATACCCAAAGGAAATGAAGACAGGATTTTGAAGAGATAAATGCAGGCCCATGTTTGCTGCAGCATTATTCACAAAAGCTGAGATATGGAAACAACCTAGATGCCTATCAATGCATGGATGGATGAAGAAGATGTGAGATATCTTCAGGTTTTAGATTATCAAGTCATGTGAGAAACCTGATTCTTGTGCCTAAATTTATCCTGACATGATTTCTGGTGATTTTTTACTTTGAACTTGACTTGCCCATTTTGGAGAAGCTCTATACAGACAGAGAGCTCTCTACAGTCAGCAAAACAAGGAGGAGCTGACTGTGGCTCAGACCATGAACTCCTTATTGCCAAATTCAGACTTAAATTGAAGAAAGTGGGGAAAACCACTAGACCATTCATGTATGACCTAAATCAAATCCCTTATGATTATACAGTGGAAGTTACAAATAGATTCAAGGGATTAGATCTGATAGACAGAGTGCCTGAAGAACTATGGACAGAGGTTCCTGACATGGTACAGGGGGCAGTGATCAAGACCATCCCCAAGAAAAAGAAATGCAAAAAGGTAAAATGGTTGTCTGAGGAGGCCTTACAAATAGCTGTGAAAAGAAGAGAAGCAAAGGAGAAACGGAAAGATATACCCATTTTAATACAGAGTTCCAAAGAATAGCACAGAGAGATAAAGGCTTCCTCAGTGATCAATGCAAAGAAATAGAGGAAAACAATAGAATGGGAAAGACTAGAGATCTCTTCAAAAAAACTAGTGATACCAAGGGAACATTTCATGCAAAGATGGGCATAATAAAGAACAGAAATGGTATGGACCTAACAGAAGCAGAAGCTATTAAGAAGAGGTGGCAAGAATACACAGAAGAACTAGACAAAAAAGATCTTCACGACCCAGATAACCACAATGTGTGATCACTCACCTAGAGCCAGACATCCTGGAATGTGAAGTAAAGAGGGACTTAGGAAGCATCACCACGAACAAAGCTAGTGGAGGGGATGGAATTCCACTTGAGCTATTTCAAATCCTAAAAGATGGTGTTTTGAAAGTGCTGCACTCAATATACCAGCAAATTTGGAAAACTCAGCAGTGGCCACAGCACTGGAAAAGGTCAGTTTTCATTCCAGTCCCCAAAAAAAGGCAACGCCAAAGAATGTTCAAACTACCACACAATTGCACTCATCTCACACTCTAGCAAAGTAATGCTCCAAATTCTCCAAGCCAGGCTTGAACAGTATGTGAACCAATAACTTCCATATGTTCAAGCTGAATTTAGAAAAGACAGAGGAACCAGAGATCAAATTGCCAATACCCGTTGGATCATCAAAAAAGCAAGAGTTCCGGAAAAATATCTATTTCTATATCTGGACTACTCCAAAGCCTTTGACAGTGTGGACCACCACAAACTGTGGAAAATTTTTCAAGAAATGGGAATACCCATCTGACCTGCCTCCTGAGAATGCAGGTCCTGTATGCAATACCTCCTGTATGCAGGTCAAGAAGCAACAGTTAGAACTGGACATAGAACAACAGACTGGTTCCATCCAAACTGGGAAAGGAGTCCATCAAGGTTGTATATTGTCACCCTGCTCCTTTAACTTAAATGCAGAGTATATCACGCAAAATACCAGGCTGGATGAAGCACAAGCTGGAATCAAGGTTGCCAGGAGAAATATCAATAACCTCAGATATGCAGATGACACCAGCCTTATGGCAGAAATAAACTAAAGAGCTTCTTGATGAAAGTGAAAGAGGAGAGTGAAAAAGTTGGCTTAAAACTCAACATTCAAAAAACTAAGATCATGGCATCTGGTCCCATTACTTCATGGCAAATAGATGGGGAAACAATGGAAACAGTGACAGACTTTATTTTCTGGGCTCCAAAATCACTGCAGATGGTGACTGCAGCCATGATATTAAAAGACACTTGCTCTTTGGAAGAAAAGCTATGACAAACATAGATAGCATATTTAAAAGCAGAGACATTACTTTGCCAACAAAGGTCCATCTAGTCAAAGCTATGGTTTTTTCAGTAGACAGGTATGGATGTGAGAGTTGGACTATAAACAAAGTTGAGCACTGAATAATTGATGCTTTTGAACTCCAGTGTTTGAGAATACTCTTGAGAGTCCCTTGGACTGCAAGGAGATCCAACAGTCAGCCCTAAAGGAAATTATTCCTGAATATTCATTGGAAGGACTGATGCTAAAGCTGAAGCTCCAGTACTTTGACCACCTGATGCAAAGAACTGACTCTTTGGAAAAGACCCTGATGCTGGGAAAAACTGAAGGAAGGGGGAGAAGGGGACAATAGAGGATAAGGTGGTTAGATGGCATCACTGACATGATGGACATGAGTTTGAGCAAGCTTTGGGAGTTGGTGATGGACAGAGAAGCCTGGCATTCTGTAGTCCATGAGGTCACAAAGAGTCAGACAGGACTGAGCAACTGAACTGAACTGAAAATTCAAAGGAAAAATGTGAAAAAAGAAAGAAAATAGAACAGAATATCTAAGTGATAAATAATTATAAAATAGTTAAATGTATGTGTAATAGATACATCAAAGAGGAGAGAAAGAATGGAGCAAAAGAAACATTTAAAGAGATAATGGCCAAGAATTTTTCAAAAATAATAGAAGCTGTCAAACCACAGATCCAAGAAACTGAGAGAACAGTACACAGACTAAATACATGCGTGCACGCATGCACATACACACACCCCACATAAACACATGGGGCTTCCCTGGTAGCTCAGCTGGTAAAGAATAGGCCGGCAGTGCAGGAGACCCTGGTTTGATTCCTTGGTCAGGAAGAGCCCCTGGACAAGGGATAGGCCACCCATTCCATTATTCTTGGCTTCCTTGGTGGCTCAGATGGAAAAGAATGTGCCTATAATGTGGGAGACCTGGATTCTATCCCTGGGTTGGGAAGATCCCCTGGAGAAGGAAACAACTACCCACGTCAGTATTCTTACCTGGAGAATTCCATGGACAGAGGAGCCATGGCAAGCTACAGTCCATGGGGTCACAAAGAGCTGATTTTCAGAGAGAAGAAACACTTCATACTCAAACTCTTGAAAACCAAAGATAAAGGGAAAAATCATCAAAACACCAATAGATCTTAATTTTTAAAAATCTTAGAGAGTTAGGATATCAGTGCCACCACCATAGTCAGACCAAAAAAGGTATAATCACTCCAGAGAATATTTTAGCAGAAATGTAAAGACATTTAAATCTGTCTCTTGGCCAACTCACAATTGTCTAGAAGGTTTAAAAAAGAAATTTTTCTAAGAAATGGAAATGAGAAAAAGAAAGTCAGAACTCCTTTTCTAAAGCATGCCACATAACAATGTCCTTTTGGAGCAGATGGAAAACCCAGCTGTGTCTAGACCTTGTTTTCTAGTCTTCCCTGCAAGATGAAAATTTTAGGTCATCTCAGACTCCAGATGGCTGCCCTGCAGTCTTCCTTATTACTTGTCTTGAAGAGGAAGTCCATTTTCTTTTTGAATCTCAAATATTCCTCCCCTGAGTTGTCCTAGATGTTGCTTTGGGTCCTGCCACATGAAAGTTTCCCTTCATTCCAAGCCCAAGGAATACTCGAAATCCTCTCACTTCTCTAAGAAATAACCTGTGAACTCATCACAGCTTGCAGGACCAAAATAGTTTGATGTTCAGTATCTCTTTCATCAAGACTTGGGTGTCTCCTGCCCCTCTGATGACTCTTACTACTTTCTGTGAAGGCTCCTGTCTTCACCCACTCATTAAACATTGGTGCTTGTTCATCTCTCTATCCTCAGCATACTTTTCTCTTTTCCAGTGATTTTCTAAATGGGGAGAGAGTGCCCCAGGGTGAGTATCAGAATGGGAAGGGGAAAGAGAGGAAGAAGTGTAACTTGAAAAGATTATTCAGCATTGTAATATAATGTTATACTTGCAATTTGACAGATAAGTTTTGAAATTTGAGATAAAATTAAAGGAAGATGAAAAGTTTTATATTTACATTTAAAGGAGTGGAGAATAGACTTCAAAAAGTTGGGAAACATGATTTTCCACCTTTGTCACTTCTAAATGATTTTACCCACACCCATAATTTCTACTAGACTAATACTCAAAGTGATTCCTCCATCCCCACCTCTGGGGATATTTGCCAATGTCTGAAGATATTTTGGGTTGTTAAAACTGGGGAGAATTCCCCCTTACATTTACTGGGAAGAAGCCAAGAATGCTGCTGAGTATCCTCCAATGGACAGAACAGCCTCCCATGACAAAGAATTTTCTGATCCTAAATGTCAATAGTGCTAAGGTTTAAAAAACTCTGTTCTGGAGGGAGGAGCCAAGATGGCGGAAGAGTAGGATGGGGAGAACACTTTCTCCCCCACAAATTCATCAAAAGACCATTTAAACGTCGAGTAAATTCCACAAAACAACTTCTGAATGCCAGCAGAGGACATCAGGCACCCAGAAAAGCAATCCAACTCTTCGAAAGGAGGTAGGAAAAAATATAAAAGACAAAGAAAGAGACAAAAGAGGGAGGGACGGAGTTCCGTCCCGGGAAGGGAGTCTTAAAAAGAGAGAAGTTTCCAAACACCAGGAAACCTTCTCACTGCCAAATCTGTGCCGAGCTTTGGAAGCACAGAGGGCAACATAACAGGGAGAAAAAATAAATAAACAATTAAAACTCGAAGATTGCGAGTCCTACGGTAACTCCCCCAGCGGAGAAGCAGCGCAGACGCCTGCAAGCGCCATTAGCAAGCGGGGGCTGGGCAGGGAGGCGCAGCGCGGGCTGCATCGCTTAGAGTAAGAATCTGGCCTGAATACCATGAGCACTATCTGAGCGAAATAATTTGGGCTAGCAAACCAGACTGTGGGATATCTACCACGCGAAAAGCCAGCCCCAACCTAAGACACCGCCAGGCCCGCGCACGGAACAAAGAATTGAACAGAGATAGCTGGCTGCAGATCTTCCCCCTCCGGTGATAGGCAGCCAGAGCCGGAAGGGGGCAATCGCAGCCCCAGAGAGACATTATCTATAAAACTGTAAGCAGGCTTCTTTGCTAACTAAAACTTCTTGGGGGGTCTGGACGGTTAACATCTGCCTGAGAAGGTGCGCCGGTTTTACACCCAGATAACCAAGTGGCGGGGAGGCGATAAGTCGCAGCATTGGCGCTCGCCAAACACCTCATCACTTGAGCTGCTCGGACCTGGGAAGAGCACAAAACTCAGGCCCAACTGAGTCTGCGCCTCTGAGGACTACCCGAGTGCCTGAACCTGAGCGGCTTGGACCTGGGAGGTACATGCAACCCAGGGCCAGCCTCGGATTGTTCCCGGCGGAACAACCTAGAGCCCGAGCAGTGTGGGCAGGGAGGCTACACGCGCCATGAGCGGGGGCAGACCCAGTGTGGCTGAGGCACTGCGAGCGCACGCCAGTGTTATTTGTTTGCAGCATCCCTCCCTCCCTCCCCACAGCGCGACTGAACAAAGAGAAGAAATACAGCTCCACCCATCAGAACACCAACACAAGCTTCCCTAACCAGGAAACCTTGACAAGCCACCTGTACAAACCCACACACAGCGAGGAAAAGCCACAATAAAGAGAACTCCACAAACTGCCAGAATACAGAAAGGACACCCCAAACTCAGCAATTTAAACAAGATGAAGAGACAGAGGAATAGCCAGCAGATAAAGGAACAGGATAAATGCCCACCAAACCAAACAAAAGAGGAAGAGATAGGGAATCTACCTGATAAAGAATTCCGAATAATGATAGTGAAATTGATCCAAAATCTTGAAATTAAAATGGAATCACAGATAAATAGCTTGGAGACAAGGATCGAGAAGATGCAAGAAAGGTTTAACAAGGACCTAGAAGAAATAAAAAAGAGTCAATATATAATGAATAATGCAATAAATGAAATTAAAAACATTCTGGAGGCAACAAATAGTAGAATAACAGAGGCAGAAGATAGGATTAGTGAATTAGAAGATAGAATGGTAGAAATAAATGAATCAGAGAGAATAAAAGAAAAATGAATTAAAAGAAATGAGGACAATCTCAGAGACCTCCAGGACAATATTAAACGCTACAACATTCGAATCATAGGGGTTCCAGAAGAAGAAGACAAAAAGAAAGACCATGAGAAAATACTTGAGGAGATAATAGTTGAAAACTTCCCTAAACTGGGGAAGGAAATAATCACCCAAGTCCAAGAAACCCAGAGAATCCCAAACAGGATAAACCCAAGGCAAAACACCCCAAGACACATATTAATCAAATTAACAAAGATCAAACACAAAGAACAAATATTAAAAGCAGCAAGGGGAAAACAACAAATAACACACAAGGGAATTCCCATAAGGATAACAGCTGATCTTTTAATAGAAACTCTTCAAGCCAGGAGGGAATGGCAAGACATACTTAAAATGATGAAAGAAAATAACCTACAGCCCAGATTATTGTACCCAGCAAGGATTTCATTCAAGTATGAAGGAGAAATCAAAAGCTTCTCAGACAAGCAAAAGCTGAGAGAATTCTGCACCACCAAACCAGCTCTCCAACAAATACTAAAGGATATTCTCTAGACAGGAAACACAAAAATGGTGTATAAATTCGAACCCCAAACAATAAAGTAAATGGCAACGGGATCATACTTATCAGTAATTACCTTAAACGTAAACGGGTTGAATGCCCCAACCAAAAGACAAAGACTGGCTGAATGGATACAAAAACAAGACCCCTACATATGTTGTCTACAGGAGACCCACCTCAAAACAGGGGACACATACAGACTGAAAGTGAAGGGCTGGAAAAAGATTTTCCATGCAAATAGGGACCAAAAGAAAGCAGGAGTAGCAATACTCATATCAGATAAAATAGACTTTAAAACAAAGGCTGTGAAAAGAGACAAAGAAGGTCACTACATAATGATCAAAGGATCAATCCAAGAAGAAGATATAACAATTATAAATATATATGCACCCAACACGGGAGCACCGCAGTATGTAAGACAAATGCTAACAAGTATGAAAGGAGAAATTAACAATAACACAATAATAGTGGGAGACTTTAATACCCCACTCACACCTATGGATAGATCAACTAAACAGAAAATTAACAAGGAAACACAAACTTTAAACGATACAATAGACCAGTTAGACCTAATTGATATCTATAGGACATTTCATCCCAAAACAATGAATTTCACCTTTTTCTCAAGCACACATGGAACCTTCTCCAGGATAGATCACATCCTGGGCCATAAAGCTAGCCTTGGTAAATTCAAAAAAATAGAAATCATTCCAAGCATCTTTTCTGACCACAATGCAGTAAGATTAGATCTCAATTACAGGAGAAAAACTATTAAAAATTCCAACATATGGAGGCTGAACAACATGCTGCTGAATAACCAACAAATCACAGAAGAAATCAAAAAAGAAATCAAAATTTGCATAGAAACGAATGAAAATGAAAACACAACAACCCAAAACCTGTGGGACACAGTAAAAGCAGTTCTAAGGGGAAAGTTCATAGCAATACAGGCACACCTCAAGAAACAAGAAAAAAGTCAAATAAATAACCTAACTCTACACCTAAAGCAACTAGAAAAGGAAGAAATGAAGAACCCCAGGGTTAGTAGAAGAAAAGAAATCTTAAAAATTAGAGCAGAAATAAATGCAAAAGAAACAAAAGAGACCATAGCAAAAATCAACAAAGCCAAAAGCTGGTTCTTTGAAAGGATAAATAAAATTGACAAACCATTAGCCAGACTCATCAAGAAACAAAGGGAGAAAAATCAAATCAATAAAATTAGAAACGAAAATGGAGAGATCACAACAGACAACACAGAAATACAAAGGATCATAAGAGACTACTATCAACAATTATATGCCAATAAAATGGACAACGAGGAAGAAATGGACAAATTCTTAGAAAAGTACAACTTTCCAAAACTCGACCAGAAAGAAATAGAAAACCTTAACAGACCCATCACAAGCACGGAAATTGAAACTGTAATCAAAAATCTTCCAGCAAACAAAAGCCCAGGTCCAGACGGCTTCACAGCTGAATTCTACCAAAAATTTAGAGAAGAGCTAACACCTATCCTGCTCAAACTCTTCCAGAAAATTGCAGAGGAAGGTAAGCTTCCAAACTCATTCTATGAGGCCACCATCACCCTAATACCAAAACCTGACAAAGATCCCACAAAAAAAGAAAACTACAGGCCAATATCACTGATGAACATAGATGCAAAAATCCTAAACAAAATTCTAGCAATCAGAATCCAACAACACATTAAAAAGATCATACACCATGACCAAGTGGGCTTTATCCCAGGGATGCAAGGATTCTTCAATATCCGCAAATCAATCAATGTAATACACCACATTAACAAATTGAAAAATAAAAACCATATGATTATCTCAATAGATGCAGAGAAAGCCTTTGACAAAATTCAACACACATTTATGATAAAAAAAAAACTCTCCAGAAAGCAGGAATAGAAGGAACATACCTCAACATAATAAAAGCTATATATGACAAACCCACAGCAAACATTATCCTCAATGGTGAAAAATTGAAAGCATTTCCTCTAAAGTCAGGAACAAGACAAGGGTGCCCACTTTCACCATTACTATTCAACATAGTTTTGGAAGTTTTGGCCACAGCAATCAAAGCAGAAAAAGAAATAAAAGGAATCCAAATTGGAAAAGAAGAAATAAAACTCTCACTATTTGCAGATGACATGATCCTCTACATAGAAAACCCTAAAGACTCCACCAGAAAATTACTAAAACTAATCAATGATTATAGTAAAGTTGCAGGATATAAAATCAACACACAGAAATCCCTTGCATTCCTATACACTAATAATGAGAAAACAGAAAGAGAAATTAAGGAAACAATTCCATTCACCATTGCAACGAAAAGAATAAAATACTTAGGAATATATCTACCTAAAGAAACTAAAGACCTATATATAGAAAACTATAAAACACTGGTGAAAGAAATCAGAGAGGACACTAATAGATGGAGAAATATACCATGTTCATGGATTGGAAGAATCAATATTGTGAAAATGAGTATACTACCCAAAGCAATTTATAGATTCAATGCAATCCCTATCAAGCTACCAACAGTATTCTTCACAGAGCTAGAACAAATAATTTCACAATTTGTATGGAAATACAAAAAACCTCGAATAGCCAAAGCGATCTTGAGAAAGAAAAATGGAACTGGAGGAATCAACCTACTTGACTTCAGGCTCTACTACAAAGCCACAGTTATCAAGACAGTATGGTACTGGCACAAAGACAGAAATATAGATCAATGGAACAAAATAGAAAGCCCAGAGATAAATCCACGCACATATGGACACCTTATCTTTGACAAAGGAGGCAAGAATATACAATGGATTAAAGACAATCTCTTTAACAAGTGGTGCTGGGAAATCTGGTCAACCACTTGTAAAAGAATGAAACTAGAACACTTTCTAACACCATATACAAAAATAAACTCAAAATGGATTAAAGATCTACATAAGACCAGAAACTATAAAACTCCTAGAGGAGAACATAGGCAAAACACTCTCTGACATACATCACAGCAGGATCCTCTATGACCCACCTCCCAGAATATTGGAAATAAAAGCAAAAATAAACAAGTGGGACCTAATTAAACTTAAAAGCTTCTGCACATCAAAGGAAACTATTAGCAAGGTGAAAAGACAGCCTTCAGAATGGGAGAAAATAATAGCAAATGAAGCAGCCGACAAACAACTAATCTCAAAAATATACAAGCAACTCCTACAGCTCAACTCCAGAAAAATAAATGACCCAATCAAAAAATGGGCCAAAGATCTAAATAGACATTTCTCCAAAGAAGACATACAGATGGCTAACAAACACATGAAAAGATGCTCAACATCACTCATTATCAGAGAAATGCAAATCAAAACCACTATGAGGTACCATTTCACACCAGTCAGAATGGCTGCGATCCAAAAGTCTACAAATAATAAATGCTGGAGAGGGTGTGGAGAAAAGGGAACCCTCTTACACTGTTGGTGGGAATGCAAACTAGTACAGCCACTATGGAGAACAGTGTGGAGATTCCTTAAAAAACTGGAAATAGAACTGCCTTATGATCCAGCAATCCCACTGCTGGACATACACACTGAGGAAACCAGAAGGGAAAGAGACACGTGTACCCCAAAGTTCATTGCAGCACTGTTTATAATAGCCAGGACATGGAAGCAACCTAGATGTCCATCAGCAGATGAATGGATAAAGAAAGCTGTGGTACATATACACAATGGAGTATTACTCAGCCATTAAAAAGAATACATTTGAATCAGTTCTAATGAGGTGGATGAAACTGGAGCCTATTATACAGAGTGAAGTAAGCCAGAAGGAAAAACACCAATACAGTATACTAATGCATATATATGGAATTTAGAAAGATGGTAACGATAACCCTGTATACGAGACAGCAAAAGAGAAAAAAAAAAAAAAAAAACTCTGTTCTACTCCCTATATGCTAATGACTCCCAAGTCTTTATCTCCAGCCAACACTTTTCTTCTGAATTCTAGAAAAGTATAGAATAATCAGCTAATTATTAGGCATTTTCACTTCAAAAATTTTTCTTCCAAAGTGAGACTCATCTATTCCTTCCACACTTGCACTCTATGATCTGACTTCTATGAAGTCAAAACCCTTCAAGGTACCTTAGGCCACTACTATCTATCATTCCTATCCAATCAATAATTAAATTTTCTTAAACTTCTTTCCCTACTGCCAATTATTAACAGGATAAAGTTTTGAGTAAGTCACCTAATCTCCTTGTGCCTTGGTTTTCTGATTTGTAAAGTAAGGACAATAATAGTTCAACTATCTCACATGATTGATATGAGGATTAAGTAAGTTAATTATTGCTTAGAAAGCTTGCAATGGTGCCTACACATAGTAAGTACTATGTAAGTACTTGCTGTTATTATTATTTATTTCATGGCCTAATTATTCCTTGCCTAAAATATTGAAATAGAATCTTAACTAGTCTTCCTTCCTCAGTCTTGCCCCATTCAAATCCATTTTCTGTAACTGTTTTCAAAAAGACATATCAAGCTATTGTTCATCAAAAGACATTATTTAAGAAGTGAGTGATCACAGACTAGGAGAAGATATTTGTAATAGACATATCTAACAAAGGATTCGTATCAAGAGTACATGAAGAACTTCTACAGATCTCTAAGAAGACTGATTAAAATGTGAAGAACCCAGTTAAAATGTGAAGAAAAGATTTAAACAGGCACTTCACAGGAATTCCCTGGTGGTCCAGTGATTAGGACCCTGTGCCTTCACTGCCATGGGCCCTGGGTTCGGAGAACTAAAATCACGCAAGCTGCATGGCCAAAAAAATTTTTTAATAAAAAAAAAAATAGGCACATCATGAAAGAGGATATCTAAATGACCAAATAAGGACATGAAAAGACACTGAGCATCATTGTTTATCAGGGAAAGGCAAATTAAAAACGCAATAAGTGATCACTATATGCTGATGAGGTTCAGGATCCGCTGTCCCAAAATATGGTAGCTTGGCATATTGAGTATTTTAAGCTGAAGGAATTTTTTTTTTAATGGCAGAAACCAGAAGGTTGCTCTGACATCCTCACCTCACCCTTCTTCCCTGAAAACAGGAGATAAATATCCCAAGTAAAAGGTATCCTCCCTGTACCAGGAGGAAGGGAAACATTTATCAACAGAGATGGGGAATTTAGGCCCAAGAAGACCGTACAAACAGCCTTGTTTATTCTTCACCATTTACTACCCATAGATAGTTCAAACTCTCTGCCTTGTCCATGTTTCACAAAATCATTGTTGCATTGTCTGAAAGGTATAAAAGTTCCCTTCTCTGTTTACTTTTTTTAGTCTCATCTCTTAGTGGGGCTCCTATTCACATATATGAATGTACAAAGTTAAATTTATTTTTCCCCTGTTAATGTGTCTTATGTCAATTTAATAATTACATTAGCTAAAGAACTTCGAGGGGAAGAAGGGGAAGGTTTTCTTCGCCTACAACATCTACCTGATTGGCTAAAATTAAAAAGATTGAAAATATGAAAATAAACTCAATTAAAACCAAAAGAGTGAAAACCAAAATTGTCTAACAGATCGAGTCACTGCTCTACTCAAAATCCTTCAATGAGTTCCCATTGCCTTCAGGATGATGTTCAACCCTTCAAGATGACATCTAAAACCTTAAGGACAGCACAAAACTTCTAAAAATATACCTATTGTTACCAACTCTGCCTCTTTGCAGTAATGTAGCATAGCAACAAGGAGCCATCTTGGACATAGATTACAAATACAAAGCCTCAGTAAATACAAAATTTCAATATCCAAAAAGATACAGTATTTAAAAAATTTTTAACTTAATTTACTGATTTATTTATTTTATTTATTTTTGGCTGCTCTGGGTCTTCATTACTGAGTGTAGGCTTACTCTGCTGTGTGTGGGCTTAGTCTAGTTGCAACAAACGGGGGTTACTCTCTGGCTGTGGTACACAGATTTCTCATTGTGGTAGCTTCCCTTGTTGGATAGATCAGGCTCTGGGTCATGAGGGCTTCAGTCACTGCAGCACATGGGCTCAATAGTGGCACTCAGGCTTTGCTGCCCTGTGGCATGTAGAATCTCCCTAGACCAGGAATTGAACCCATGTCCCCTGCATTGACAGGCAGATTCCTAACCAGTGGACCACGAGGAAAGGTCATCACCAAGGTATACTATTGAAACATAATTTTTCTCTCTAGATTCTCTTCATTTTTACTAAACCCAGCCAAATTAAAGTTGACTTGTTCAAAGTAAGCCTTGTTTCAATAAATATGGCTCAATTATTCGTATAAGTGTAATTGCTTATATAGGCTCTTTTAAATTGGTTGCACTGGAACTTTTCATTAGGAATCTCAGAACCTTTAAAAGGCCTCTCAAGGCTGGGAGAGCCATGCCCATGGCTTGTCTTCAGATTCTACCTGTGATATCTGTAGATTGGGTCAATTTGTGTCTTTTCCAGTTCCCCAGACTACCTAGAGAGTTCCAGAAAAACATCTATTTCTGCTTTATTGACTATGCCAAAGCCTTTGACTGTGTGGATCACAATAAACTGTGGAAAATTCTGAAAGAGATGGAAATACCAGACCACCTGACCTGCCTCTTGAGAAATCTGTATGCAGGTCAGGAAGCAACAGTTAGAACTGGACATGGAACAACAGACTGGTTCCAAATAGGAAAAGGAGTACGTCAAGGCTGTATATCGTCACCCTGTTTATTTAACTTATATGCAGAGTACATCATGAGAAATGCTGGATTGGAAGAAACACAAGCTGGAATCAAGATTTCCGGGAGAAATATCAATAACCTCAGATATGCAGATGACACCACCCTTATGGCAGAAAGTGAAGAGGAACTGAAAAGCCTCTTGATGAAAGTGAAAGAGCAGAGTGAAAAAGTTGGCTTAAAGCTCAACATTCAGAAAACGAAGATCATTGCATCTGGTCCCATCACTTCATGGGAAATAGATGGGGAAACAGTGGAAACAGTGTCAGACTTTATTTTGGGGGGCTCCAAAATCACTGCAGATGGTGACTGCAGCCATGAAATTAAAAGACGCTTACTCCTTGGAAGGAAAGTTATGACCAACTTAGATAGCATATATAGCATATTCAAAAGCAGAGACATTACTTTGCCAACAAAGGTCCGTCTAGTCAAGGCTATGGTTTTTCCTGTGGTCATGTATGGGTGTGAGAGTTGGACTGTGAAGAAGGCTGAGCGTCAAAGAATTGATGCTTTTGAACTGTGGTGTTGGAGAAGACTCTTGAGAGTCCCTTGGACTGCAGGGAGATCCAACCAGTCCATTCTGAAGGAGATCAGCCCTGGGATTTCTTTGGAAGGAATGAAGCTAAAGCTGAAACTCCAGTACTTTGGCCACCTCATGCGAAGAGTTGACTCATTGGAAAAGACTCTGATGCTGGAAGGGATTGGGGGCAGGAGGAGAGGGGATGACAGAGGATGAGATGGTTGGATGGCATCACTGACTCAATGGATGTGAGTCTGAGTGAACTCCGGGAGTTAGTGTTGGACAGGGAGGCCTGGCGTGCTGCGATTCATGGGGTCGCAAAGAGTGGGACACAACTGAGCGACTGATCTGGTCTGGTCTGGACTGCCTGGATTCCTGCACACACCAAGGGTTAGTCTTTTCTCTTCACCTGGTAAGTGTGCTCAGAACCCAAGAGTCCCCAATTTCTAGAGGAAGCAACAGAAAGAAAAGAAAAATATTATAATTTTACCCACAAGTACAAATTACCAAATTGTTGTAAATCACAAGTAGCATGAGAATAAGGGTTTTTTCTATATCTGAAAAACAAAGAGTGGTAGCTAATTTAATCCCATATAATTAATCTTTGTTCTAAGTTCAGCTTTAGCAGCCTCTCTCCTGCCTGCCATCCCCTTCCAGGAGCTCTAATTACCGGGACAGCAGTCCAGGTATGATTGTGGCATAGCCCTATGGCGTGGCATCCCTGGCGATCCAGCCTCCAGAGGAGTCTTCCAAACCTCTATCCCAAAGAAGGCTGTCTGGAGAGAAACTTCAGAGCATCCACTCAAACTGAGGGGCCCCAAGGGGCTGCCTGCCCACTAGTCAGTCCTGGAGGAGGCCCCAAGATTCTACTGCCAATATTCACCTTCTGTTCACTTGCGCCAAATAGAAACAGGGAGACAGAGTTCTGGGTGAAGTAAAAACAATGGATTTTATTGCTTTGCCAGGCAAAGGAGGCCACAGGGGCTACTGCCCTTCAGACTGTGACCCACCCTGGAGAAGGTAGTAAGGCGTTTTATAGTGTTCAAGGAGCAGGGCGTGCTCAACTTGTAGACAATTCTCAGATTGGCATCGAGGTGATGTTTCAAGCATCATCAACCTTCTGATTTCAATCGGTTCTGGGGTCTGCAGTTTTCATCTGGGGGGGATCTGCTTCCTGTAAAAACAACTTAGGAATGTGCATCAGGGCTTTATCTATATCTTTCAGGGAACTGTGACCTTGGTAATTCAGCTTTGTGGCAGTTATAGTCAAAATTGTTACCAGTTCCTTACCCCAAGAACTAGCCTTTGTTTTTACGTCTTCACATTTCCTAATCATGAACTCTTAAGTCAGCATTTTACTTCAAAAGACAAGGACATAGGGGCTCGCACATGGTTTTGCTATTACTGTAATTCCCACCCCAGTCCTATGCTCCACCACTACCACATTTCTTGCTGGTCCCCAAATTTGCCATGTTTTCACCTATGCTGTTTTCTGTCAACAGAGCTATTTTCCCAACTCACACTTATTGCTTAAGACCAAACTCCTCCATCCTCGTCAAGACCAAATTCCTTCTCCATAAAGACTTCCAAAAGTTGCACATAGCTAAACTCTAGTTTGCAAGAGTCACCTAAATGTTGCTGACTCCATCGGTGGCCCTGCCTCCACAAAAATCTCTCTCATTCTTAAATTCTATGTGCCATATTTTGGGTCCCTTGACTTTGAAATCATGTTCTTGTTGTATTTTTTTCTTAGCTAACAAAAGAAGGCCGTTTGCTGCTCTCTACTGCCCTCTGTTGAAACAAAGGAGACAATGTGAGTTTCCTCTGCAGGACGAAAAGCCCAGTTTTCAAAAAAACTAAGGATCTAAGCAATTTAATATAAGAAGCAGCCAGTTAATGGGCTAGAGTAGTGAGAGTCAGGTTCAGGAGCAAGAAGAACCTGGGGGTGCTGTTTTCTAAGCCACTTGCTCCGCTCTTCTGCTTGAGTGACCCTTAACTTCAGACAGTGAATTCAAAAGCTTGCTTTCATTCACTCTCACTCTGGCTTTAGACCCTTAGAGTGAGGGCACAATTTGAAGTGGCAGTAGAAAACTAGAAATTAGATCCCAACATCTAGGATCTGCTGAGACTGGCTGGGACCGGAAACCCTTTGCTAGAGTGCTGCAATGCTTGCAGTTAGAGCAACAAAATGGAGAAGGCAATGGCACCCCACTCCAGTACTCCTGCCTGGAAAATCCCATGGGCAGAGGAGCCTGGTAGGCTGCAGTCCATGGGGTCGCTAAGAGTTGGACACAACTGAGCGACTTCACTTTCACTTTTCAGTTTTGTGCATTGGAGAAGGAAATGGCAACCCACTCCAGTGTTCTTGCCTGGAGAATCCCAGGGACAGGGGAGCCTGGTGGGCTGTCGTCTATGGGGTCGCACAGAGTCGGACACGACTGAAGTGACTTAGCAGCAGTAGCAGAGCAACAAAATACAAAGAAACTGTATGGGGCAAATTCTGGACGTAAGTTGCAAAAAAGAGACCCAAAAACCCAGCGGCCCTGAAGAGCCAGGAGCACAAGCAGGGGATCGAGAGCAAAAGCAGAGTACAGAGCATGCCCCCTGTACACAGCACCCACCTAAGGCTACGCCACCTGATGACCCCTGGAAGCACCCCTAACCTTGCCCCATGTAATGAACAACCACCCCGAGCCCAACCCCCTACCCCACCCCACCCCACCCCCACCCCCACCCCCCCCCACCCACCTCCACCCCCAACCCCCACCTCCACCCCCAATCCCCAACCCACCCCACCCCACCCCACCCCCGCCCCAGGGCGAGCAACCAAGGGAATCTGCTTCCCCCTGCTGCTGTAGGAGACCCAATAAAGCCTTGCCTGAATTTCTCGTCTGCCCTCTGCTGCTGCTGCTGCTAAGTCGCTTCAGTCGTGTCTGACTCTGTACGACCCCATAGACGGCAGCCCACCAGGCTCCCCCATCCCTGGGATTCTCCAGGCGAGAACACTGGAGTGGGTTGCCATTTCCTTCTCCAGTGCATGAAAGTGAAAAGTGAAAGAGAAGGGCTCAGTCGTGTCCAACTCTTAGCGACCCCATGGACTGCAGCCCACCAGGCTCCTCCGTCCATGGGATTTTCCAGGCAAGAGTACTGGAGTGGGGTGCCATTGTCTGGCCTCTAGTCAATTTCTATTGATTGGGGAAGGCCGAGAACCCTAGTGGTTATCACTGCTACTCACATGGCTTAGAACCTCCCCCTCAGGCCTGCTTTGTCCTTTAGCTGTATCAAGTGCAGGGTCCCCAGCAAGGGTAAAGATTCAGGAGGGTAGCAACTCTGTCTTAAGCCAAACATGCTAAGAATCGCTGGAAACTGCTCCTGGGGAGGGCTGAAGCTGCCCTGCTCAGTAGCAAATCAAAATTAGATAAGGACATTTGAAGAAGTATAAATGAGGTTCTAGGGCTTCCCTGATGACTTAGTAGGTAAAGAATTCACCTGCAATGCAGGAGACACAGGAGGCAGGGGTTTGATCCCTGGGTTGGGAAGATCCCCTAGATAAGGAAATGGCAACTACTCCAGTATTCTTTCCTGGAAAATCCCATGGACAGAGGAGGTTCCAAATAGGCCAGTGACAAAAAGATAATTTTCATCTCATCGAGATGAGGCCCCAAGGCCTCAGTAAATAAAGGAAACACTTCTATGGCTTTCAGTTAATTTCCTAAAGCACAGTTCAGCTTGAGGCCATGTCTCTAGTTCTAACCCATACCTCTCCTTCCAGATATCCAACAGATTCTGACCACTCCATCACTGTGTCCCAGAGGCACCTCAAACTCAAAATATCCACACCCAAACTTATATCTCCCTACTCCATTCCAGCTAATATTCTTCTCATCTTATTTTCTACCTCAAGAAATAGCACCTCCCAAGCCAGAAATCTAGATATCATTGGGTTTCCTTACTCTCTTTCATAATCCACATCTAGTTTTTCCAGTTCTCTTTGCTAAATATCCAAACCTCACTACCATTAACCCTTACCTTGGTCCCAAGTCATCTTCATCTGCCATCACGACTACTGCAAGAGCCTAACTCATCTCTTTGCTCCCAGTTTTACTCCTTCCAACCTGTTTATAAGCCACAACCAGAGTAATGTTCAGACACACTGAAAATCAAAGAAATGCAAATTAAAATAATAAGACCCCATTTCTTGTCTATTAAGATTAGGAAAAAGAATGTGATTAAATGGATTCTCATAGATTTCTGAATGAAGTGTAAACTAAAACAATTGTTCTGGGAAAAAATGTGGAACTACTATTAAAAGTTGAGAAATATGTATGTCTATGCCATCATAATTTCACTTCTGGGAAAATGGCCTTTGGAAAAATGCCAAAATATTTTTTAAACTGCCATTCTTTGCAGCACTATTGAAAATAATTAAAATCAGAAAGTCTGTGAGATGATGAATGTGTTAATTAACTAGAATGAGAAAATCCTTTCACTATATGTATATACAAAACAAGTCATCACAATGTGCACTTTAAATATCTTTTTTTTTGTATTACTTATGTCGATAAAGCTGAAATTTTTTTTTAAATATGAAGAAGTCTAAAAATGTTGGATGTTTTGGAATCTGACTAGGTAAATCGCTCTGAGAGAAGTGTATATATCACTTCTTAGGTGACTTTCCCCAGAAAGTACCAGAAAACCCTCAGATGGCTTAAACAACAAGTAATATTTTGCTATGTCATATATCAAGTTGTCTGAAGATAGGGTAGTTCCAGGGTTAGTTAAACGCTGGCTCAATAATGTCACCAGTGCCCTAAATGTTTCTCTTTACTGTCATTAGCAGTGTAGCCATTTCCCTTATGGACGCAAGACAGCTGCAGCAGCTCACAGAATACACCCTTAAACGTCACCACGTTCAAAGCCTCACAGAGATTTTATTGCTTCTTGTGCTCCAGAATTGCCCCCCTACCCCCACAATCAGATTGCCCTTGAGGATTCATTGTCCAGAGCTGTATTACACACTCAGTTCTAAATAAATCACTGCTGCTGCTGCTGCTGTTAAGTCGCTTCAGTCATGTCCGACTCTGTGCAACCCCAGAAACGGCAGCCCACCAGGCTTCCCCGTCCCTGGGATTCTCCAGGCAAGAACACTGGAGTGGGTTGCCATTTCCTTCTCCAATGCATGAAAGTGAAAAGTGAAAGTGAAGTCTCTCAGTTGTGTCTGACTCCTAGCAACCCCATGGACTGCAGCACACCAGGCTCCTCCGTCCATGGGATTTTCCAGGCAAGAGTACTGGAGTGGAGTGCCATTGCCTTCTCCGAAATAAATCACTAGCGAGGGAATTGGTTCTCAAAGTGTGAATAGCAGTATTAGCATCATGTGGTTAGTCACTCAGTTGTGTCTGACTCTGCAGCCCCACGGACTGTAGCCTGCCAGGTTCTTCTGTCCATGGAATTTTCCAGGCAACAATACTGGAGTGGGTTGCCATTTCCTGCTCTGGGGATTAGCATCATAATCTGTTAGAAATGCAAATTCTGGAGCCCTATGAGAATCAGAAAATCTGAGAGTGGGGCTCACTAATTTGTGTTTTAACTATACCTCCAGATGACTCTGATAGAGCTCAAATATGAGGACCACTGACTTAGACTAAAGAGAAACCACCTCCTGGGGCTAGGAAAATGTCTAGTCTTCTCTCAAGTTCATGGACACCATGTGAAAGTTGCTTAGTCATGCCCGATTCTGCCACCCCATGGACTGTATGTAGCCTGCCAGGCTCCTCTGTCCATGGGATTTTCCAGGCAGGAATACTGGAGTGGGTAGCCATTCTCTTCTCCAGGGGATCTTCCCAACCCAGGGATCAAACCCAGATCTCCTACATTTTAGGCAGAGTCTTACCACCATATATCTGAACCAAATCATGTTCTACCAGCAAGGAAGAAAGGGAGAAGAAATTCAGAGCTAGAGATAATCGTGTTCTAATGATGATGAGTCTTCTAAGGATACAAGGAATGACACGGTCTCTTCCTTTCCACATTCCTCAAAAATAAATATTTTTTAGTATGTTTTCTTCAATTAAAAAATGGGAGGGAATTCCCTGGTGGTCCATTGATTAGGACTCTACACTTTCACTGCCGGGGCCCGCCTTTGATCCCTGGTCAGGGAACTAAAATCCCACAAGTTTCATGGCATGGCCAAAAAAAAAAAAAAAGTGGAAAATACTGAGTGATATGTGCATTTGCAGCCTATGCATATGCGGAAGTGTTGTAAGTAATTGTTGCAAAATAATTATGTAATGTAATACATAAATAGTAGGAACAAAATAAGCAAAATATAAATACATAAGGGTAGATGGGTGTTTACATGAATATGGATGTATAGGGAAAGTTCTGGAAGGACTACAAAATTCACAGTGGTTATTCCTAAGGAGGGGAGTGAAACTGGAGGAGAAACGTATTACTGTCACTTTTACTTTATTTACTTCTTGTGGAGTCCTGCCCCAAGGCCACAGGTGTGAGGGCCTTGTACTAAAGCCACAGAAGCAGAGCCCAAAACCAGGTCATCTCCGAAACTCACTGAGCCCCTGTGTAACTCACCGTTGCTAAAAGCCCCCCAATCATCAGCAGCCAGCTTCTCACCCCAAATTAGGCAAAAATTTCCACCCTGGTAGTTACCCAATAGCGCCACAACCAACCACATAATGCTAGCCTTCACGCAGGAATTTTCTTTGTCTTCAGGCTATAAAAATCGGCTGCTGCTGCTGCTAAGTCACTTCAGTCGTGTCTGACTCTGTGTGACCCCATAGACGGCAGCCCACCAGGCTCCGCCGTCCCTGGGATTCTTCAGGTGAGAACACTGGAGTGGGTTGCCATTTCCTTCTCCAATGCATGAAAGTGAAAAAATACAGTGAAGTCGCTTAGTCATGTCAGACTCCTAGCGACCCCATGGACTGCAGCCCACCAGGCCCTTCCATCCATGGGATTTTCCAGGCAAGAGTACTGGAGTGGGGTGCCATTACCTTCTCCGTAAAAATCAGCTACTAACCCACAAAAAGTGTTGGCTCTCCCTGACCTGTTAGGAGGCGTCTGTTTGCTGTGCTCCCAGTGCCCATGTTATCTCTGCTCTTTGTTCTTAAAACCTCACTCCTCTCTGCCATATTCCGTGTCTGGAAATTCTTTTCCAAGCCTCATTCAGACTGCCTCGACATTTCTAAATTGTTTCACTTATTTATAGAAAGAATATATTCTAGATCACGTGTGTAGTTTCAAAGAAGTAATTGTTTAAAATGTCAACACACAATATAGGCAAGAGGAGAAAGGACTGAAGTTCTAGGAATGATTCTGAGCTCTGCTCACATTTTCACAGATGAAAAGATGGCAGTAAAGAAAAACCATTTCAAAACTAAGCATTTTTGTTTTGGTTTTTTTTTTTTTTTGGTGTCGCTTGACTGGCTTGCATGGAAGAGAAAGCATGAGTTCAGCTTTTATAATTAACTGTTAAATCTTAGTGCTATTAATTTGATAGCTCTGCTAGAAAATTCCCTGGACTCCCAAAAAATAGCCTATGGCCTTCATCGGAATTTTTAAAAGACAAAGTTTACCACTTTGGATACCAGAAAAGCTTTATCAAAAGTGCAAGCTCTTGTCCAACTCATCCAAAAAAATCCAGCAAGGAACACAAAACTCAAAGAAAAAAACAAATACTGAGGTTGAGGAACAAAGAGAACCAAGAAGCAGTTTATTTAGGACAGAAGCCAAAGTTACCCCCTCAGAGAATAGGGTGGGTGGCCTCCCAAGTGAGGGATGCCCACAGAGTTTTTGATCCCACTTTTATGCTGTTTTTAGCCCTTTGAATGGGTTGGGGTCTTTTTGATTAAGGATGGACTATTCATTGAGGGGAAGGCTGAAGCATGGTCTGGATTGCACCAGGTTTTTTCAGTCCTGATCCGGAGCATTTATCTCCAGAAGCTACCACAAACACACTCTAAGAGTTTGTTGGTCAGCCTCTAGGTCATGTCTGACTCTTTGCTATTCCGTGGACTGCAGCATGCCAGCTTCCCTGTCCTTCACTGTCTCCTGGAGTTTGCTCAAATCATTGAGTTAGCAATACCATCCAACCATCTCATCTTCTGTTGCCCGCTTCTTCTCCTGCCCTAACGTCTCCCAACATCAGTGTCTTTTCCAATAAATCGGCTCTTTGCATCAGGTGGCCAAAGTATTAGAGCTTCAGCTCCAGCATCAGTCCTTCCAATGAATATTCAGGGTTGTCTTCCCTTAAATCTTCTGTATTGGTCCAGGGCCACCACATGTGGACGCTCATACAAGGTCATCAGCAACCTGTGTGCTTTGATTGCCCATGCTCCTCGGTTTTCATGGTGAGAGTTTCTTCCTCAGATGTTACCAAGTTTCTGTTTTAAATGTCATTCCTCCCTGTGTCATGACCTCTTAAGTGCAAAACAAGGAAGTGTCTTTTTTGTCTCCTTAATGCCCACCCACAAGAAGGCTATTCTTAGGTTTGGCCCTGTATTTCTTGCCTCATTTTCTGCAAGGCTTAGAAAATTACACCTGGAAGCCAGCATTCAAAATGATAGGGCTTCCCTGGTGGCTCACACAGTATAGAATCTGCCTGCAATGCAGAAGACCTGGGTTGGAGTCCTGGTTTGGAAGATCCCCTGGAGAAGGGAATGGCTACCCACTCCAGTATATCTTGCCTGGAGAGTTCCATGGTCAGAGGAGCCTGGCGGGATACAGATCATGGGGTCACACAGAGTCAGACAAGACTGAGTGACTAACACATATTTAAAATGATGGAATGTTAAAAGGGAAAGAACTAGATATAATCTAACTCAATTACATCATTTACAGATGAGCTTAGGAAAGAGAAGTGGCTTGACAGCTAGTCTCTGTGAAACCGAAACCAAAACTTGGATTTCCTTCCTCTTCCACCATTATCTTTCCCATACCACATCACCAACTTAAAATTCTGCAGGTCTGGGGGGAGTCTAAGTATATTCTGATGTGAGATAACGAGGTAGGATATGTATAAGTCACTCTAGCAGATAGCATCTATTTTCTGGAAAGTTCTTATATGTCAGTAGGCTGTTATTTTAATGGCAATAGCTAAAGTTCAGGCTATGGTTTAAGGTTACACCACAAATATAGTTTAGTTCCTTGCAGTTTTCTTCCCTTGTGTCTATCTCTTCCTATTTGGGGAGTAGTTTTCTCACCTTGATTTCCTTTGTGTGTTTCTATAAGCATATCTGTTTTCAGACTTCTGTGTCTGTGTCTTATTCTGTGTGCATTTTCCATGAGTGTTTGAGATTTATTATCTGTGAAGCAGGGTATCGTCTTGAGTATTTTTTTACTTTCTGATCATCTTTGTCTTTCTCAGTTTTCCCTCATTTTTTCTTTTTAATGAAAAAGCCTCCAGATGACTCTAGCCCTTAGCTGTTTGATTCTTCCCAGAGCACCCCTCAGACATCATGGAGCAGATATAAGCCATCCCTACCATGCTCTATTTGAATTCCTGACCCATATAACCCATAAGAACAATCAAATGTCTGTTGTTTTACACCATAATGATTATTGTTTTAAATTTGAGTATGGTTTGTTACATAGCGATCGATAACCGGAGTTCTAGTTCTGGGCTATATCGAAGACAACCAGGCCAGCCTACCGCTCACACTCCCTCTCACGACTGTATCTTAGATGACTTCACTGAATTTCTGCCTGTCTTCATTCTAGGATTTCCTGAATCCAACTGAGCTGCTTTAGAGGTGCCACAGGTGACATAATCTACCTGGACTCCTGCTCAGGACTGCTGTCAGCAAGCTAATCAGAGAGTACTTGACCTGAACACTACTGGAGAGAAGTTACCAAGACCGAAGACTGGTCTAGCTACAAACCCATACCCCTCAACCTCTGCTGGGCCCTTTGCATTGCTTGGCAATCCTTTTACATGTAAACTCCTGTTCAGCTCCTTCTCCTGTTCACCATAAGGACCACCCTGGTGGCTCAGACGGTAAAGCGTCTGTCTACAATGCGGGAGACCCAGGTTCGATCCAATCCACTCTAGTACTATTGCCTAGAAAATCCCACGGACAGAGGAGCCTGGTAGGCTACAGTCTATGGGGTGGCAAAGATTCGGACACGACTGAGCGACTTCACTTCACTTCACTAAACCTTCTCTGGCACCCTTAAGCCCTCCTACTATCACCTTCGCCCCCTCTTTCTCAACAGTTGACTGCCTCCTTACCCAAGAAAATCAAGGCAATCAGGCATAAAGTACTTCACCTTTCTTACTCAGTGTCTGAAAATAGATTTGCATATGACTTGTCTTGAGCACCGAAGAATTGATGCTTTTGAACTGTGGTGTTGGAGAAGACTCTTGAGAGTCCCTTGGACTGCAAGATCTAACCAGTCCATCCTAAAGGAGATCAGTCTTGGGTGTTCATTGGAAGGACTGATGCTGAAGCTGAAACTCCAGTCCTTTGGCCATCTGATGTGAAGAACTGACTCATTTGAAAAGACCATGATGCTGGGAAAGATGGAAGGCAGGAGGAAAAGGGGACGACAGAGGATGAGGTGGTCAGATGGCATCACCAACTCAACGGACATGAGTCTGAGTGAAATCCGGGAACTGGTGATGGACAGGGAGGCCTGACGTTCTGTAGTCCATGGGGTCGCAGAGTTGGACACGACTGAGTGACTGAACTGAATGGAACTGATGACTCTTCCTCACCTCCTGCTCTTAGCTCAGAGGGAGAGGTGTTCCATGCCTACCTCAGAACCGACTCCCCACCCATGCGCTATTCTCGTGTCTTCAGGATCTGCGCTTGCTTCATCATGTATTCCCTCTTTGTCATGCACCCAACTTCTCCCACTCCCACTGACTTCTTCCCAAAGACCTGTAAGCAAGTCCAAGTCTTTTACTTAAAACAAAATTTCCCTTTCTTTCCTTGTCCCCCTTCTACTTATCATCTTCTAATTGTCCTTTCTTACTATGTCACTCAGGGCTCTCCATAGTAAGCCACAATATCAGAATCTGGATATATTCAGTGTCAAGAAAGGAATCTATTGGTGGGTAACTGGAGGCAGGTCAGCCAGTCCTACTGTTGTGGTGCCTGGGACCCAACTGTGTCCCTCTCTTCTAAAGGTGTCTACGTTATACGTGACCAAGTCTTACTTATTTGAGATTGAGCATTCCAGGAAAGACAAACTTGCCAGGCCCAGCTCACATGCCTGCTCTTTGGCTTTCTGCATTAGTCAACTCAGGCTGCCATAGCAAAGTATCACAGACTGGGGAGCTTAAACCTCAGAAATTCATTTTCTCACAGTTCTAGGGCTAGAAGTCAGAGATCACGCTGTTTTAAGGGTTGTTTCTTTTTTTTCTGTGATCTCTTTCTTTGGCTTGTAGATAGCCATTTTCTTGCATGTTCACATGGTCTTCCCTCTGTGCGTGGCTGTGTCCTATCTCCTCTTCTTATAACCATACCAGTCATCCTGGGTTATGGTCCACCATAATGACTTCATTTTAAGGTACTGACTCTTTAAATACCCTATCTCAAAATACGGTCACAGTCTAGAGTTACTGGGAGTTAGGACTTCAACATATAAATATAAGGGAGACACAAGCCCAAGATGGGGTGAGGGGCGGAGGGGAGATCTATCTCCTTTGGCTTCTGCAATAAAAAGCAATCACCATTTTCTATTACTACTCACAGTGGGGGGCTTCCCCAAGGAATACTGAGGTGCTGGTGAGAAGGGGAAGAGGAGTGGATCCAGTCATGTTTTCATAACACAGACACTTAAAAGGAGTAGTAACTCATGGCCTTCCTTAATGGCTCAGTGGTAAAGAATCTGCCTGCCAGTGCAGGAGAAGCAGATCTGATCCCTGATTTGGGAAGATCCTACATGCTGCAGAACAACTAAGCACATGCGTGACAACTGCTGAACCAGTGCTCTAGAGCCGGGGAGCAGCAACAGCTGAGCCCACAGGCCACAGCCACTGAAGCTCAGGCGCCCCAGAGCCTGCGCTCCGCAGCAGAAGAAGCCACTGCCAAGAGAAGCCCACTCGCCGCAACTAGAGAAGAGCGTGCACAGCGACAGAGACCCAGCACAGCCAGAAACAGATAATAAATAAATATTAAATAAAATTTTAAAAATTAAAACACTTTTTCATTTCCACCCAATCTTCAGACAAAAGTTATCAAGCTCCTATCGCCCAACCCCAGCCCCTGAAATTTCTCAGGCAAAGGTTGTAAATAGTTCTTGGATTGCCACACTGAAAGAACTTTGTCTTAAACTTTTCTACAGCATTTTATACTGTTGACTTCTCTCTCCTACAAGATCCATTCTCCCTGGGCTGTCCTGCTGTGCTTTCTCCGTTAGCCCCTCCTACCCAATTTCCTTTGTCAGCTATTCTTCCTTTTCACACCCTGTCAAAGTTGCTGAGTGTCAAGTTTCTGTCACTGGCCCTCTCTTTAGCCCTTTCCCACCTCTCCCCTTGCTTCCCCTTTTCCTCACTGTTCCCCTTTCTTTCTCAATCAATACTCTTATAAACAAAGAGATTTTTATACTTTATCTTAACCTATGCTCTCTAGATAGGCTTCACATGGAGGTTCTTAAATTATAGGGAAAATGGTATGTATATGTGCATTTTTTCTTAGGAGAGGGCCTAGCTGCTGCTGCTAAGTCACTTCAGTCGTGTCTGACTCTGTGCAACCCCATAGACTGCAGCCCACCAGGCTCCCCCGTCCCTGGGATTCTCCAGGCAAGAACACTGGAGTGGGTTACCATTTCCTTCTCCAATGCATGAAAGGGAAAAGTGAAAGTGAAGTCGCTCAGTCGTGTCCGACTCTTAGCGACCCCATGGACTGTAGCCCACCAGCCTCCTCCATCCATGGGGTTTTCCAGGCAAGAGTACTGGAGTGGGGTGCCATTATCAAAAGTTTAAAACATCAACCATGTTGATGCCTCCTAAATCTTTTGTCCAGACCCTTCTGAGTTCCAGAGCCATATATCCAACTGCCTACTTGACATCTTCACCTAAAATCACCACCAATCTCCAACTCAGTGTCAAAAGCTGAGATCATTATCTCTCTCTCTCAAAGCCTGCTCTCCATCCTCTATTTCTTATGCCCAAGAAATGTGTTGCCATCCTCCTGATAACCCAAATCAGAAAGCTGAGCATCACCTAGCCCCTCCTTCTAAACCACTCCTCATTGCCGTTCATTCATCCAAATGCTGTCCATTCCACCTTCTTAACATCTCTCCTAAAGGCTTCCATTGCATTTTCACTTCTTTAACAGAGACTCTCCCTCAACTCAACTGTTAAAATAACTTCCCAAGTTTTTCCTCCATTTTCAATCTCTTTCCCCTCCAACCTATTTCGTGGACTATGTTATTCCCCAGCTTAAAACTTTGAAGATCAGTTTTATGTTTTGTAAAAACTACCATGATAACAGTTCAAGAAAGTCCAAAATTTTCACCATGGCATACAAAGTCTTTTATGATCACCTAATAAACATTAATTGAGCGCCTCCTCGAGGGTTTCCCTGGTCACTCAACTGGTAAAGAGCCTGCCTGATAATGCAGGAGAGTCAAGAGATGTGGGTTCTATCCCTGAGTCAGGAAGATCCCCTGGAGAAGGAAATGGAAAGCCACTCCAGTGTTCTTGCCTGGGAAATCTCATGGACAGAGGAGCCTGGAAGGCTACAGTCCACGGGGCACAAAAAGTCAGACACAACCAAGCACTCACACACACACATGGCTTATTTGGGGGCTTCCCTGGTGGCTCAGACAGTAAAGAAGCTGCCTGCAATGCAAGAGACTCAAGAGATGTGAGTTCAATCCCTGGGTCAGGAAGATCCCCTGGTGAAGGAAATGGAAACCCACTCCAGTATTCTTGCCTGGGAAATCCCATGGGACAGAGGAGCCTGGGGGGTTACAGTCCATGGTTTGCAAAGAGTCGGACATGACTGCGCAACTAAGAGGAGTCTACTCAAGGTACTGTATTGTATGCTGGGGATACAACGATGAACAAGAGGAACAGATTCCCTGCCCCCAAAGACCTTACAGTCCACAAATGTGATGAGTACTACAAAGGAGGAGGACAAGCCACTGCAGGATTGCAGGGGATGTGAGCGTCCCAACTTGAGTCAGGAAACGAGAGCCGGCCTCAGCCTCTTGTGTTCCACTTCCAGTTGTCATCAACAGGTGTGTGTCTGGATATGGAACCAACAACTTTGAATGCATTATTTCATTTAAACTTCACAACAACTCCTTAGGGTTGGTACCATTTTTGCTAGCCCCATTTTAGAGATATGGAAACTGAGGCCTAGCAAGTTAAAGTAATAGAATTGGAATTCCTTCCCACACTCATCTGAAACGCAGCCCTCTTAGACCTTTAAAAGCTTGTACTTCTCTTTTGTTGTATTCACGAATCCTCTGGAGCTATCCTCAGCTCTGTAAACATGCCCACCTATTTCACTTACGGTCTTGGCTCATGATGCTGCCGTTGCCTGAAACACCCATTTCCCTCAAAAGCCTTCCTGCTGAACACACAATTATCTTCTGTGATCCAGTAAAAGTGTTCTCTCTTCCGTGTGGACTCCTAGAATTAGCCACTGCCTTCTCTGTGGATACACAGAATTTCACAAATCTTTTCTAAGTTCCTGAAGCACTTCAGATGCTTATGTGGGTAGTCTTCCCCCTGCCGTGATCATTCACTCAGTCGTGTCTGACTCTTTACCACCCCATGGACTACAGCCTGCCAGGCTCCTCTGTCCATGGATTTTTCCAAGCCAGAAGAAACTATAAATCCCAGAGGATGATAATCGAGGACCTCTGTAATCTCAGAACCTTGTGTTGTGGCTGCCATTTCAACATGAAGGAGGAGAAGAAGGGACAGAGTAAAGAAAAAGATGAGGGAGAAAAGAAAAAGCAAGCACAGAGACAAGCACCCCAGTATAAGATAATGCCAAGACCATCTGTTCTTCTTTTTAAAAATTTGCATTTACTGCAAGGTCAATCCTTACCAGCCCAACCACAGTCAGTTAGAGGGCTGTTCAAGAAAACCTGCAGAATGGCTCCCACTCTGTTGCGGTCCTCCTGTGTTCCCCTCCTCTCCTTCCAGTCTAGCCCATGCTCTTGACAGCTGACAGTTCCTCCCTCCAACTGAAGGCCACAGACAGAAAATGAGGCAAGAAGAAAATTAAACCTCAAAGGAGGAAAATAAAGTGAACGCCTGGCATCACGTATGTGGCAGAAAGCGGCTTCAGGGAACAAAGAACAACAGAGAGCATTGAGAGTTACCCACCTTTCGCCCTGAAGCCACAGAAAACCCAGAAGACACTCGATTTTACGCTTCCCAGATAAGCCACCACAGCGCTACAGCATGGAGCCTGAAGATTTCAAATACAAGTCTGGATTTTGGAAGATGCAAATAAATCACCCGAGAGGAGCACTAGAATGGCTCTTCATTCGTTTCCGCCATCCATCCTTATCAGACACTTAATCCAAGGGCCTGTGGGGGAGGGGCTGCTGTAGAAGCATGTTGGGGCAGGGAAGACGATAATGGGAGAGGACAGATTAACTCTACTCCAGAGAAATGAAAACGTGTGGAGCAGTTTTTATATCACTCCGGAGTGGAAAGGAAGTGTCCGAAGCAATGGTCACTTGTGCCAGCCTCTGATTCCATGCTGTTGCTGCTGCTGCTGCTGCTGCTAAGTCGCTTCAGTCGTGTCCAACTCTGTGCGACCCCATAGACGGCAGCCCACCAGGCTCCCCTGTCCCTGGGATTCTCCACGCAAGAACATTGGAGTGGGTTGCTATTTCCTTCTCCAATGCATGAAAGTGAAAAAATACAGTGAAGTCACTCAGTCGTGTCCAACTCTTAGCGACCCCATGGACTGCAGCCCACCAGGCTCCTCCATCCATGGGATTTTCCAGGCAAGAGTACTGGAGTGGGGTGCCATCGCCTTCTCCGGATTCTATGCTACTCCTGCCAAACATCACCGGCCCACTTCTGTCTGCTGCTCACTTCCTGGGCTTTTCCAAGCAAGGCCTGTCCTAGATGTCCAGAAGCCTGCTGGGGGCCTGAAATGGCCAAGCAGAGCCATTGATTTTCTGTCTAGGAACTAGACTGATGTGACAGCAAACAGCGCAGGGGTGAGGGTGGGGGGGGGGGGTGTGGGTGTGTGTATTTTGGCAGAGCAATGTCGAGAAAGGCGGAGAAGAGGTTAACAACTTTACCACTTCCTAACCACTGCACCTCCACTTTTTCCGGTAAGGAGCTGCTTCACAGGGCCCTGAGGGGCCTGAGCTAATCTGAGCTACTGTGGCCCATCACAGCCCTAGGAACACTGGGAGAAGTGTCACCCTAGTTCTCACCTCACCTGCTTCCTTTCCTGCCTTTCCACCTTCTCTTCATTCCTTCCAACTTTTTGGAGGTATCTCCTCCTCCCAGAGCCCATTTCTCCCACTGCCTATTTCTTTTAATAGAGGATTCAAATCTCATGATCAAATTCCCACTAAGTTAGTAGCTCCTGCAGTTTACAGATCCCAGAGGTATACACATCTCCAATTTTAAAAGAAAATATTACTGTAGATAATATCGGGGTGAAGGACACTTGTAATGATCTGAAGATTTAAATGACTGCTTCCTGTGGGTAGCTTCTGGTCGCTCAGACAGTAAAGCGTCTGCCTGCAATGCAGGAGACCCAGCTTCAATCCCTGGGTCAGGAAGATCCCCTGGAGAAGGAAATGGCAACCCACTCCAGTATTCTTGCCTGGAGAATCCCATGGACGAAGAAACCTGGTAGGCTACAGTCCATGGGGTTGCAAAGAGTTGGACACAACTGAGTGACTTTACTTTCTTTTTTTCTTTCTGTAGGCAGGCCCTGGCTGCTTGGAGATGGGTCTGGGCCAAGCAGGAGAGTGAGACGTTTTGAAATAGAACAAGAGACCCCCCTAAGGAAGTGTTCTCTTTCTTGAGTCTCATTCCCAGGCTCCTATTGTCTCGAACGTGGCATTGGTGGGTCCTAATGCAAGAAGTGGGCTCATTCGTCTGCCATTTATATTCAGGAATTACATGAAGTTCCCAGAAATGGAAACTGGTGCGTAATAGATTAGGGGTGGGGAGAAAGGCTGTTTACTTCCTCTCTTCGAGTCAGCTAGGTCTCTTGAGGGTTCCTATCTGTGGTGACTTTCGCACTCTAACACACAGCATGTGGCAACTGCTACCACCGGCAGCTCTGCTGCTTCTAGGTAAGTCAGACTCACTTGGCCTGAGAGCAGAGCAAAGATGCCCTGGGCACAGCAGGCATCTCTTCTCAGGCAAGGAATGAGACCCTTAACCAAGGACAGACCCCTTCCTATGTCTATAGACCTTGGTTTAGCTCCTAGGACACAGCTTCAGGGGTTAGAGATACAGGAAATGGGCATAATGGGGAGGTGAAAGGAGAGGACATGAGTTCTCCGTCACTTCACTCCTCTAGGTCTCAGCTTCTCTGGCTATAAACTGACAAGTGTGCACTGGGTAGCCCCTAAGGTCTGTCTCCCACTCTCACTTTCCAATGCTCCTCTCTCAGTCATTTCATTTCTATCCTTTCCAGAGGACTTGGGTGGAGATAGTTTCCATGGCTTGATTCAGAGATATTCAACCTGTGCCCTTAACTTTGGGGTTTGAACAGGGACCAAGGAGGAAGGGTATTGAAAACAGGGATTTGGGCAGACAACAGATTAGGAGGTACAGACGCTGGAAACCAGAAGGCAGGCAGTGGGGGAGATACCCACTCTATTCATCTTTGTTGAAGATGTCTTTACCTTGTTTGTTTATTTAATGGCTATACGGGGCCTTCACTGTGGCGCTCAGGCTCTTCATCGCTTTGCGCGGGCTGTCTCTAGTGGCGGAGCGCAAGCCTCTTGTCGCGGTGGTCTCTCGTCGCGGTGGTCTCTCTTGTTGTGGAGCACAGGCTCTAGGGTGCTCAGGCTTCAGTAGTTGTGGCTCATGGGCTCTAGAACATGAGCTCTGGTTGCTCTGCAGTGTGTGGGATCTTACTTCTGGCGCCAGGGATTGAACCCGCGTCCCCTTTACTGGCAGGCGGATTCTTACCACC